>NW_005365371.1:4985108-5001774 GCF_000412655.1 Myotis brandtii | reverse complement strand
CCCAGGGCTGGCCTGAGGTGCAGGCAAGCCTCAGATGGTGGCTCCCCAGTCACCTAGGGCTGGCCGAGGCACAGGCAAGCCTCGGATGTTGGCTGCCCAGCTGCCCAGGGCCCGCCCGAGGCTCAGGTAACCAGGGACAGCCGAGACTTGCACTGCTGGCAGTGGCAGCAGCAGAGGTGTGATGGGGCATCGCCTTCCCCTGATTGCTGGGTTGCCTCCCACCCCTGAGGGCTCCTGGACTGTGAGAGGGGGCAGGCTAGGCTGAGGGAACCCCCCTTCAGTGCATGAATTTTCATGCACTGGGCCTCTAGTAAAGTATAATGTCAAATAAATCCTGGTTATAAGAGTTATCACTGACTGATCAGCCAGCTATCAGATACTGGACACTTGTTATGCTGGGTACCTTGCATATATTCTCCTTTAAGCCAAAAGCAACCATGTCAGGTAGATGTGATTATAGCTATTTTATGGAGAAAAGAACAGGCTCACAGCAGTTAAGTATTGTGCCCAACATGGTGCAGTGAGTGGCTGAACTTGGATTCACACCCATTTCCACATTTGCCTTCTTGTGGATGAGAGCGATTGGCCAGTCTCTTGGTCCAAGGTAGTCCTTTCCCTTTTTGACTGGGACATGATTTCTATGTTTTCATTCAAGTCTCTAGGAAAATGGCCAAGTTTGATTTATTGGTTTATTATTTACTTTGTCAAAGGCACTTGTTGTATTGTGTCTGGAGTTTTGTGTTTGACCTGGAAGACTTCTCTTAAGTTTTCTAAAATTAGTGTTTACAAGTAGGTCCTCATTAGAGCTATGAGGGGACTATTATTGGATTGTAGGACCACAGTACACTCCATTAAGAATGGTAAGTGATTTTTCATGAGCTACTACTCCTGGAAGGGGCAAGTGGGTGGGCAGAGGAGTGGGTATGGAGGACAGGAGGTGACTGAGACCCACATACTTCATTGATTTAGGATTTGGGTGGGGGCTGTATGGTAGATCTGTTACAGACTCAAGAATAGGTCAGTGCATCCCTTGATCTTGCACACTTTGCATAGACTCTAAGAGCCAGTGTTTCAGAATATTGGTAGAGTGAGCTATTGGGGTACTCTTTGTGCTTTTCTTTTCCAAAAATTTTGTGTTGGTGACTCTTCCTTAGACCAGTGGCCCTTAACTCTGGTTCCATATACTTGGGGTGCTTTTAAGAGTGATTCTTGGGCCCCACCTCCAATGATTCTGATTTCATGGGTCTGTGTGAAGGCCTGGCATCAGTAACTGTTAAAAGCTCTGCCAATGGTTTCCATGTGCAGCTAGGGAGAGAACCACTGAGCCATGGTCTTACTTGCCTTTGGACATCCCACTCGCTGCTCCTTTACCTGAAGGCCCTGCTGCCCTCTTCACCCAGCCAGAAAGTCTTCTCTGAAACGCTGCCTGGGCTCTGTGACCCTCCTCTGTGCTCCTGGGGCTGCTTGCATCAACTCACTCTAACACAGTTTTCTAAAATTAGTGTTTACAAGTAGGTCCTCATTAGAGCTATGAGGGGACTATTATTGGATTGTAGGACCACAGTACACTCTATTAAGAATGGTAAGTGATTTTTCATGAGCTACTACTCCTGGAAGGGGCAAGTGGGTGGGCAGAGGAGTGGGTATGGAGGACAGGAGGTGACTGAGACCCACATACTTCATTGATTTAGGATTTGGGTGGGGGCTGTATGGTAGATCTGTTACAGACTCAAGAATAGGTCAGTGCATCCCTTGATCTTGCACACTTTGCATAGACTCTAAGAGCCAGTGTTTCAGAATATTGGTAGAGTGAGCTATTGGGGTACTCTTTGTGCTTTTCTTTTCCAAAAATTTTGTGTTGGTGACTCTTCCTTAGACCAGTGGCCCTTAACTCTGGTTCCATATACTTGGGGTGCTTTTAAGAGTGATTCTTGGGCCCCACCTCCAATGATTCTGATTTCATGGGTCTGTGTGAAGGCCTGGCATCAGTAACTGTTAAAAGCTCTGCCAATGGTTTCAATGTGCAGCTAGGGAGAGAACCACTGAGCCATGGTCTTACTTGCCTTTGGACATCCCACTCGCTGCTCCTTTACCTGAAGGCCCTGCTGCCCTCTTCACCCAGCCAACTCTTTCTTGTCCTCCAGAAAGTCTTCTCTGAAACGCTGCCTGGGCTCTGTGACCCTCCTCTGTGCTCCTGGGGCTGCTTGCATCAACTCACTCTAACACATCACACAATATCCCAGTCTTTGGTTTGTCTGTCTTTCCTACAAGGTTGTAGAAAGGAATATGGCCTTACTTTTTTTTAAGCCCCAACTTCCAGCACAGTGCATGGCACAAGGTAAGAGTTTAGTAAGTTTTTGTTGACTAAATGAGGGTGTGAATATATTTCTGAGGAAAGAATCAGAAAAGGGGCCAGACTTGTATCTGGTCCTTCTCTGTTTGCTGAGGGCCCTGAAGACATCGCAGGAGAGCTCAGGATGAGTGTTTTGGGGGAGGTCTGAGGTTGAATGAGAACCTGACATTTGGAAATACATGTGTTCAGTTTTTTAAGAAGTCTTCCACATGCTGTCATGATGTATACCACCACACACAGCAAGTTTTGAAATCTCAGGGCTGCAGCCCCAGCTACCACTGTGTAGCCATCACCCGGCCCAGAGCATCTACTCAGCTTGAGTCAGCTGCCTCTTTGTCTCTCACAGAGATGCTGGTTCTGTCTCAAAGGAACAAAGAAAACATTCTGACTGTGAGAGAATGGCTTTCAGAGTTTTCCTGATGTAGCCCTGGAGAGAAGACACTTCCACTTTTATTTCTATCTGTTCAGTGGAAACCAGCAGAGGTAGGGGTGTGTCCATGGCCTTCAATCATGAGATTCAGATAAAGACATCAGTGGCAGAGCTTCCTTGGAGTAGGCACTCAGAGGTGTCTAAGTAGGATAGCCATACCTTTAATGAAAATGGAGAGAGACAAGAAGGAGGAGAAAGCTGCTTTTATTAAGAATCTACCCAATGGCACTCAAATACTATTCCAGGAACTCCGTGTGTTGGTTAATTCATCTACTCCTTACAGCAGCCCTGTGAACTAGAAATTGTCTCCATATTATTTTCACCTTTGAGTCACTATTCTTTGACAACTAAATACTGTTAGCCCCCAAATTCTCTCCATCCAGCCTTTCCTACATTTGTATTTCATCCCTTCTCTCTCCCCATTGGCAATATTTTAGCTCAAGCCACTATCTAATTTGCCATGAGAAAGTTCAAGTGTCAATAAGCTCACACCATATGTCACAACCTTAGTGAGAGTTGCATTTGGACCTGGGTCTTGGGTTAAAGGAACTTTCTCTATTGAGACAATGATGCTGAAACTTACTAAGGTTCCCTAGTTTCTGACTAATCCCCTTAGATTTCCTTTTGCCTTCCTTATCCCCAGGCTTAAATCTTTAACTTGGTCTTATAAATCAATCATTTATTAATTTAACAAATGTTTACTGAGCACTTCCTAAGGACCAGACATTTTGCTAGACACTAGGAAGATTCAACATATAAGATAAAATCCTTGCCCTAGCCAGTTTGGCTCAGGGGATAAGAGTGTCGGCCCGCTGACTGAAGGGTCCTGGGTTTGACTCCGGTCAAGGGCACGTACCTCGGTTGCAGGCTCGATCCCCGACCCTGATCAGGACATGTGCGGGAGGCAACCAATCAATGTGTCTCTCTCACATCCATGGATGTTTCTCTCTGTCTCTCTCCCTCCCTTCCACTCTCTCTAAAAGAAAAATCAATGGAAAAATATCCTCGGGGGAGGATTAACAAAAAAAATAAAAAATAAAAAAAATCCTTGGAGTTTGCCATTCTAGGTCTTTTCCCCTCTGAGTAGTTGCTTTGGTCACTTGCCTTCAGCCTCCCTCACCTAGAGCAGTGGCCTTTACAGCAAAAGCTGGATGTGGTCATTAACCAGGCAAACTCCTGAAGATTCAGGAGTTCTGCATCCTGTCATGAATGGTCCAGGGCAACTCTATTCTGCCCATCAGGAGGCTGCAAGTGGTCTCTTATCTTCCCCATCCCTAAGCCACTTCCATTCAAGAGAAGGACAAGTGTTAGGGACCCTCAGGACCCCACAGTATCCAAAGTTATCACTCTGGAACTTTGAGACCACAAGGGAGTACTCTGGTCTCCAGAGCAAAAAGTCTATTGACCTGGGGTGGGCCAGGAATGTTTTTATCATTGGTGTCATGAACTCTCAAGTAAACATGACTTACAAACGTTTTGCCCTTAATGATTAAATGTCTGGTTTCCTGGTACATTCTGTATATTTAAACTGAGCTGCTTTGACGTAGTTAAAATAACAAACATTTAAGAAAACAAACTTTTCAAGAAAAAATATGTGAAAGAAATATTTGGCTCATCAAATCTGGTTCAAATAGGGAAATTTTAACCATGAATAGAAGGTCTTTGGTTTTATTATAAAGGCTTGGGAGGGGCTCATCTGAAGAAAGACTCCTGGACCTGAAGGGGGTTTCTACTTTTAACCCTAAGGGATGAACACACATTTGCCTGTTTTTTCTCTCTCTCTCTCTACAGTTTGCCCTGAGATTATCTTCATGTTGTTATAGTAACTATTCCAGTTTGAGAATTCCACTTCCTGGAGATTTACCCTAACTCACTCAAAAGAACCCAATCGATGCCCTAAAGATTAGGCATCAACCTAACACACTCCTTGTCCCTATTCTTCCAGTAACCAGGGTTGTGGAATTTTCCAGAGGCTTGCGCTTCCATGTGAGGGGAAGTGACTGGATTTCCCAGGACTCTCTCACTTCAGAAGGGTCATCTGAAAAGATGTCCATGGCCTACTTAGAGATAATCACAAATTCCGTTGTGGTAATGTGCTTGGGCAGGGCTGGCTTCAACTGAGGCCCTGAGGGAATGTGGTTAAAGCTGGGGAGAAGGAAAAGTTTAAAAAAACAACAACCAAAAAACCCAATCAGCCAAAAAACAAACAATGGTACAAAGGAGGCACTGTCCCAGTGAGCAGATGAGTGGTGGGGTCGGCACAACACAGGTCACTTGTACCAGGCCTCCCACAGCACCCGTGTTGGGTTGGGAGGAAGCACATTTCTGGTCCAGGGCCAGCATGGGCTGAGGAAATGGTTCAGGGGATGAGTGGCTACATTAGGACGTCCTGCGGAGCAGAGGGACACCCACAGGACTTCCTACTTGAAAATCAGATGCGTGGAGAGTACTCCCCAGTTCTACTACCTGAGTGTTGCAGCGTAGACTGCCAAGTAGATTAATTCAAGTGGCATAGTGAACATTCCGGCTTGAAATACGTAGTTTAATTTCTATTCAGATTAACTCACCAGATAACTGCCAAATCTTTAGGCCTCACCAGGATCTGTGGACACAGGTATGGGCTTAAACATCAGGAGGTGCCTTCAGACCTGCAGCTGCTTCTAACATATGTGATCTCAGATGCACCCAGACAGTTGGTTATTCTGCATGTTCCTTAAGGCCCCTTCCTTTCTTGAGCCTCTATGATTTTACAGAGGCCAGAAGCTAAACAGTGTTAGGAATGAGACATGCTGCGAATGGCCACTGGGTGGATAGCAGAGGGAAGGAAGGATTCATGTGACTGAACATATCTGCTGTGTTCCTAGACCAGTGATGGCGAACCTTTTGAGCTCGGCCTGTCAGCATTTTGAAAAACCCTAACTTAACTCTGGTGCCGTGTCACATAAAGAAATTTTTTGATATTTGCAGGAAGTTAGGGGAGGGTCATATTGGCTTGGGAACCATTTAAACCCTTGAATTGTTACATAACTCTGTACATATCTTATGTTAATCCTCACCTGAGGGACACCCTTCTTTCCCATGATTTTTATAGAGAGCGGAAAGGAGGGGGGAAGAGAGAGAGAAACATTGATGTGAGAAAGACACATCTATTGGTTGCCTCCCCCACACACCCCAACCAGGACCAGGACCATAGATCAAGCCTGCAACCCAGGTACGTGTCCTTGATGGGGATTCGAACCTGCAATTCTTCAGTGCGCAGGCCGATGCTATAACTATTGAGAAACACTGACCAGAGCCCCCTTTGGTTTTCTCTGTGTGCACTTAACATGGAGGAGGAAAGCTGGAGAGATAGGTACAGGGTGAGGAAGGAGGGAATGTGGAGAGTGCTGTTGGGGAAGATGCTTCTATTTTGTAGGCCCTCTAGCCTGGGCACTGAGAGGAATATGGTCATGGGAAAACAGCATCTGCTATTGTCTTCAGATGAAATTGTTTTCCTGAAACAGGAAATGCAAACACAGGTTCTATTTTTCTGCCCTATGTTACTCTAATGGGAATAATAATAGTGGTGCAATCAAGAGGGTGATTAATAAATCTATCTTAGGTTCACAAAGGTGCTGTAGGGAAGCCAAGACTCCCCAGGAAGGACTTGGAGATTTTGCAAATTCCAAACTATTTTCCTGATGAACTGTAGTAACCCACCACAAGACAGGAGAGATGGACTCAAGTTCCAAGTACATGTGTCCTCACAGAGCTTGTTTTGACACCAGAAGAATTTCATCTGTGTGTCGTTCTCGTGATCTTACCGCCATGAGCTTGTTTGGCACCCAGTCTAGTGGATGCTTGGTAAATGCAAAGATCTGTCTCTCCAGCATGAAATAACTGGCTGAGAAGGGGAATATTTCATGTTCCATGGGTTAGTTTATTTGTAGGAACCAAATAGTCTGGTTGGTTCTTCCACCAAATTGCAGAACGGATTCTTTCAGGGGGAGGATTCATCATCAATATATGAAGAAGTGCTGTGGCTGAGAGATCAGGACCTCAGACTCCAGGAGAAAGACAGACGTTTTATGATAAGCCTCGAGAGGCCAGACCAGAGCCAGTCTTGGGATTTTAGTGAGACAAAATGGAGGGGGTTGAAAGAAGTGCCTGGCTAATTTTGCACAGGTTTCTTTGGTGGGAATTAAAGGTCCTGCTCTCATGTAGTGCAAATGAAACCCAGAACTCAGACACATGCAGCATTCCCATAATTCTCCCCTTATAAGAGGTCTGGTCCTTTCCCTTCCATATGCTTCTCAGGCAATGAAGGTCCCTTTTCTGACTCTCCATCTGTCTTCATCCTTCACACCCCTTCCCAAAACTACCCTTGATGCTCATCTCACCCACTTTTGCCTTGATACAAATGATGAGAGAGGGCACTAAACTTGTCTCCTCACCTATCCTTCATATGTCAAGAGGGCCGCCGGCCTTGCTTGGTTGAACTGTCAAACTTGGGGATAAAATAAGGGAGAAGTCTGAGAGAAGAAGAGAACCTGAGGAAGACCATGGACAGAAGCCAGCTTGCCTCTTGTTGACTCACCTTTATAGATGAAATTGTTTTCCTGAAACAGGAACTAGAGCAGGAGGAGGCAATGCTCTCAGCAGCCCCCAGGATCTGTCTCTTGCTTCAACAATATTTGGGCAGGATATACCCACCTTCTAGCCTCTGACCACCTTCCAACCTCTTTTCCAGTCACCACCTTTGGAATGATCTCAGCCATCCTCAGCCTCTGAGACCAGCCAACACCATTTTTTGAGCTTAACTCCTTATTGCTGAGCAACCATGAGCTCCCAAATTAGTCAGAAATATTCCACTGAGCTGGAGTCTGTTGTCAACCGCCTGGTCAACTGGCATCTGAGGGTGTCCTACACTTACCTCTCTCTGGGCTTCTATTCTGACCTAGACAATGTGGCTCCAGAGGGTGTGGGCCACTCCTTCTGGGAGTTGGCCCAGTAGAAGCTTGAGGGTGCCAAGCATCTCTTGTAAATGCAAAACAAGTGTGGCAGCCAAGCCCTCTTCCACGACCTGCAGAAGCCCTTCCCAAGATGAGAGCGGTAAAACTCGGAGATGCTATGGAAGCTGCCACGGTCCTGGAGAAGAACCTGAACCAGGCTCTCTTGGAACTGCATGCCTTCGGTTCTGCCTGCACAGACCTTCATCTCTGTGACTTCCTGGAGAACCGTTTCATGGATGAGGAGGTGAAACTCATTGAGAAGATGGGCAACCACCTGACTAACCTCCACAGGCTGGCCAGGGTGAGTAGCTCTTCAAAAGGTTCACCTGCAAACATGACTAGGAGCCTTTGGAGCCCAGAGGCCTTTGAGGGGCACCTCTCCATCTCCCTGGCATCTGGCTTCTGCTTGAGCCTTTCCCTTCAACCACTAGACAGCGTTTTAACCACACTAGAGCCCTCTCCCATGCTGTAGACTAAATAGAAATAATAAAGCTTTTTGCAGAAAAAAATAGTTCAGGAGGAAACTGAGAAAATAAAATTTAGCTCTCCAAAATTTAGAACAATCTTAACCTTCCTTCTGTACTTTATTGAGGCCATCTTAGTGCTTTGTTTAGGGAGGTTTGAGTGAAGAAACTTTGATCCTTTTTACTGCCAGTAGGTTTTATCCAGCCATGAAAACAGGGATGAAAAGCTTGGTCTTCAAATATGTCCTGGTTTTCATTTCAAGCCAAATATCTAGTTCTGTTTTGATTTTACTTTATACTGCTTATTAGATCCACAAGACAGTGATAATTGCATTTTTTATGTCCACAAACACCATTTCTTGACATCTTTTCTTTAATCTTTAACCATGTAATTCTACAGCTATAATCCTATCTAATAAAGAGGGAATATGCTAATTGAGCCTCACACTGGTGCAAAGATGGCGGTGCCCACAGCCAATAAGGAGAGAATATGCTAATTAACTGCCCCGCCCTCAGAGATGGCGGTGCCCACAGACACAAGATGGCGGCACCCAGTCCCTTCAGCCCTGCCGGGGCAGCAGGAGCACAGCAAGGCCAGGCCCGGGCGGGCCCGGCCGCTCCACGCACCTGCCTCCAGAGTCCCTCAGTCCCCTCAGCCCCTCAGCTTCCCAGAGCCAGCCCGAGGCGCAGGCAAGCCCCGGATGATGGTTGCCCAGCCGCCCAGGGCTGCCCAAGGGTCAGGTAACCAGGGCCAGCCGAGACTTGTGCTGCCAGCAGTGGCAGCAGGAGAGGTGTGATGGGGCGTTGCCTTCCCCTGATCGCCGATAGGGGAGTTGGGGCACCGCCCCCTGTCACACACAGAGCAAGGCAGATCAGGGGGTTGGGGCGCTACACCCTGTCACACTCAGGGCAGGGCCAATGGGGAGGTTATGGCTCTACCCTGTCACACACAGAGCAAGGCCCGTGGTGGGGGGGGAGGTTGGGGCGCTGCCCTCTATCACCCACAGAGCAGGGCCAATCAGGGGGTTGGGGCGCCACCACTGTCACACTCGGGGCAGGGCCGATGGAGAGGTTATGGCTCTACCCTGTCACACACAGAGCAGGGCCCGTTGGGGGAGGGGGGTTGGGGCGCCGCACCCTGTCACACACAGAGGAGGGCCGATCAGGGGGTTGGTGTGCTGCACCCTGTCAAACACAGAGCCGCAGGGCAATCAGGGGATTGGGGAGCTCCCCCCTATCAGGCACAGAGCAGGGCAGATCAGGGGGTTGGGGTGCCTTCCCCTGTCACGAACAGAGCAGGGCGGATAGGGAGGTTGTGGCCCCGCCCCCTGTCACACACAGAGCCGCAGGGCGATCAGGGGGTTTGGGCGCTGCCCCCTGTCACGCTGATCCCGGTGCCGGGCCCGCTCCAGTGCATGAATTTTCATGCACCGGGCCTCTAGTACATAATAAATGGGAAGTTATCTCCGTTTGTTTTATTTTATTTATTGTACTTTTGTGGACAAATATAGTATATAGTCTTTTAGTTGATATAAGGTATAAAGATCAAGGAAAGTCTAATTCAAGTTGAAAATCAGCAACATTTGGCAGGTGATAAACTTCCCCAGGGTTCCATGTCTGAGAGAAATTTGAGCACAAAGTACAAATATTATATTGTTGATCTTCCCTATATCTCACTTGCCAATGATATTGTAATTTTAGAAGTAGCATCTATACTTAAAGTGGCTCATGCTGAGATGTAAGATTCTGCTGGCAATATTTATTTTAAAAACTTACAAACACTAGTTCTCTTTTCTTATTGCTCCAGCCACCTTAGTGATAGTACATAAAAGCACTTTTGTAAGTGTTTTGTGTATGGAGTGATAAGGTAATTCACATTCAATGAAAAAAAATGTGGAAAACATAGGAAAGCACAAAGAGGAAAAGCACAATGGAACCAGTAATCCACGCGTCAGCGAGCACCTTGGTTGACAGTTGTTATTTCTGACATATAGAGATAGAGTCGTAGGGGCAGAGAGCCATATATCTTTTTCCGCTTAATCCTTAGCCGAGGATATTTTTCCATTGATTTTTAGAGAGACAGACAGAGAGAAACATCAATTGAGGGAGACACAGTGATTGGTTGCCTCTTGCATGCACCCTGACCAGAGCTGGGGAACCTGCAACCAAGGTATGTGCCCTTAATGGGAATCTAACCTGAGACCCTTCAGTCCATGAGCCGATGCTCTGAGCCAAAGTCAGAGGATGGCCCTAGCCAAACTAGCTAGGGCATGGCATACTTCTTTTAAAACAAAAATGAGATTGAATGGAGGGCTAGGGAGACACAAAGGTGACAGAGATGCTGCAATTGCATCAGAGTTGATGCAAGATCATCTGACAAAGAAGTGGAAAATCTGAGCTAGCTAAACCTGGGCCTTCCAGGACAAAGTTCTAGAATCTGACCTTGACTTCCTCAGGGTGCAGTCTAGTTGTGTTTCAGTAGTTCTAGTTCTGGGGTATTTGTGGCCTGCTCAGGTCACAGCAAGTCACGAGAAAAATCCTGTCCCTTATGGAGCTCTCATTCTAGGGAGACCAGATGGACAAGCGCCTGTTGCTGCTGTGCCAGTTCGTTCATTCATTCATTCATTCATTCATTCATCTAACAGTGAGAGCCCACTATAATGACTTTGTAATGTGTCAACTTGGCTAGGCTGAACCACATTTTCAAGAATTTCTTTTCTCATGCGAGATTTGGAGGGTAGAAGGGAAGCAACAGCCATTTTGCAGCTCACACACATTGTCTCTGCATGCTCACCCACCACCTCCCCTGGATCAACTTCTCTGTCTCCTGGGCTGGCTGCGGGCATTCACCTCCATGACGACAGGCACTGCCATTGGACTTGTCAGCCTGGTTAGCGTCTTTGCACTCTGCTCTACTTTCCAAAACCCAGTTCTGACATATCTGGTATTGCTTATCCTCCACTCTTGCTGTGCCTGCATTTCTTATTTATTTATTTATTTATTTATTTATTTATAATAAGGATATTCCCCAAAATGATTTTTAGAGAGAGTAGAAGGGAGGAGGAGATACATAGAGAAACATTGATGTGAGAAAGAGACATCAATTGGTTGCCTCCCATTCGCACCTCAAGAGGGGGCTGGGGATCAAGCCTGCACCAGAGGTACGTGCCCTTGACTGGAATTGAACCCGAGACCCTTCAGTCAGCAGCCTATGCTCTAATCACTGAGCAAAACTGACTAGGGCTGCATTTTATTTTTAATTGGTTAAGGAAACCATGATATGTCACTTATTATGAACATTTTCATTTATTTACTTATTCATTCATTCAACAAATATTTTAATGAGATTCTCCTAAATGGCAAATGCTCTGCTAGGTGCTGGGGGTACAGTGGAGAACAGAACAGATGTGGCCTCTGCCCTCATGGAGCTTATAGTCCAAACAAGAGGACAGAACAAAAAAAATCAATTAAACAAATAAAACTGGATTTAAAATGAGTGGGGCTGTGTGAATAGAGAAAAGTGGGCCAGGGTAGACAGGAGGTAGTACTAAGATAGACAGGAAAGCCTTTGTGTCCAAATGCATTTTTACATATTAGAAAGTCAGAAAGATATAGACCCATTGAGAAAGCAGTTTTTGTTAGAAGTGTTCATCCATTTGAAAACTACTCCATAGAGATTAAATTTCTTGAGAAGAAATGAGTAGAGAAGAAAAACTAGCAGTCTGAGAAACCCACGTTTAGAAAGAAAGAAACAATCATACAAGATTCACTGGGAAAAGAGGAAAGGTTGGGTCTTATCCTTTTGTTCTGAGGCAATGCATTGAAAGCAAGTCTTGTATTCAAACAGAGCCTATTTATTTAGAATTGTTTATTGAACGTGATCCTAGTCCATGCCATAAAAAACCTCTCAGTGAAGGGATGGGATACAGGGAGAACTCTGAGCAAACAGGCTTGGGACCAACACCTGGGGTGGGTGTGTGGACTCACTCTTTTTCCTACACAGAAACCTGCTTGACTAGTCCATTCTAGGGAAATGAACAAGATAGTGGCTCTGCATTTTCTCTGACGCTACCTGGGAACCAAGAATGAATCCACTCAGATGGGCTGTGAGCACCAGGAATTACCCGTTATAATATTCCCCAGGTAGTGTCAATTCCCTGGTCAGGGGTTCCTGGTGACTCTGGAATAATTCACATCTGCCACAGAGTGGAAGGGTCATGACTTTATTTTTTGTGTGTCTCCTCATAGTACCAAGCAAAGTGCTGTGCACCCAACAGGGGAATCGATGCTTATTGATTACTTCATACAAAGCTTTCCTCCTGTGCAAAGTCAGCTTTTAAAGTTTTTAGAAGTTGGGGCCTGAAGTGTGGACTCAGTACACAGAGACCCCAACAGGGAGGTAGCAGGTCTTCTTCTAATGTTTCCCATGATGTTTCCAGGTCTAGTTACTGGCTTTGGATCCAGAGAAACTATGCTCCTCAGGTTAGGACTTCTATGGATTAGAGGAAGAACTAAACGATGAGGTAGAAGCCAAGCCAAGCCAATGTGATGAGGAACAGAGTAAAGCCCCTTTCTTCTCAAGTGAGAACATGGCTTTCAAAACAAGAAGAAACACTGTTCTTTTGGAAATTCCAAATTTTCCTTACACATTTGCTCTCAAGGCAATATCAGTATCCCATTTTACCCGTTATAATATTCCCCAGGTAGTGTCAATTCCCTGGTCAGGGGTTCCTGGTGACTCTGGAATAATTCACATCTGCCACAGAGTGGAAGGGTCATGACTTTATTTTTTGTGTGTCTCCTCATAGTACCAAGCAAAGTGCTGTGCACCCAACAGGGGAATCGATGCTTATTGATTACTTCATACAAAGCTTTCCTCCTGTGCAAAGTCAGCTTTTAAAGCTTTTAGAAGTTGCGGCCTGACGTGTGGACTCAGTACACAGAGACCCCAACAGGGAGGTAGCAGGTCTTCTTCTAATGTTTCCCATGATGTTTCCAGGTCTAGTTACTGACTTTGGATCCAGAGGAACTATGCTCCTCAGGTTAGGACTTCTACGGATTAGAGGAAGAACTAAACGATGAGGTAGGAGCCAAACCAAGCCAATGTGATGAGGAACAGAGTAAAGCCCCTTTCAAAACAAGAAGAAACACTGTTCTTTTGGAAATTCCAAATTTTCCTTACACATTTGCTCTCAAGGCAATATCAGTATCCCATTGTCATTCATCGGTTTCTATAGGTTCCTTCAGTGAGGTGCCAGCATACTGATAGGCTATTTTAAAAAACAACAACACACACATGGGAAGAGAAATCAGGCTAAAATTTTTATTTAAAAGTTAGCTACCTACCCTGGAATCTGACATTCTCTTCATGTCAGAATATTCAGAGCGTCTGAGGTCCATCTACTCCCCAGGAGACTAAGCACCAGACACTTCCCAGATTTCTGTTATGAATATTTTTACAAACCTGGACCCATGCAAAAGGCCCAGCAATCACCTTTAAAAACAGTGGTGTTCTTCAGCCTTATGATAGTCTGGCCCTGATTAGCAGACAGAAAATATCATGGCCTCTAGTGAGACCTTGTCACAGTTCACTCACCTTGCCTATTAATGACCTTTACAAGACATAAAGCAAATTACCTGTCATGGATCAGCTGAGATAAAGAAATCATCAAAATTCAAGCAAAAGGGGGGAAAAAACGGATACATATATAAAGGTTTAATCCAAGGTCACCCAGTCTAAAGCTCTCAGCCAGAAAATGTCACAATCTTTCCTCCCATGAGGCATGTGGGTAGAAAACACATTAAGCAACATTGAGAACTGTGAGGCCTTCCCACAGTTCCAACAGAGGAATAATAGCCTGAGGCCCTACCTCCACCTCTAGCTGTGCCTGTGACCTGGCTTCCATCTTGGACTCAGAGGTCAAGCCAGGAACAACCTTGATTTACTATCCTGCACTAGAGCAATTTCTCAAAAAGGTTTAGCTCATAATTCAATGTTTATTGTATGAAGCACTTTCAAAATCCTTTGTTATCAAAGGCCTTTGCCTAGAGCCTTGGAGACGATTACAAAGGAATACTTTTTCTACTTTCTTCCTTCAGTTTATTTCTTAGGAAATACCTCCAGACCTGCCAAAGTCACCAAGAACTGAAGGATTTCATTGGTGCCTTCACACATGAAACATTTGGACAGCTCTCATGATTTTTTCCACTGCAATTCCCTGAGGAGGAAAAAGAAGATCTGGCAAAGATGGACTGTTTACCTCTGGTTTCTTGGCTGCTCTGATCGAATGACTCCAAGTGGCAGTTCCAGTAACAAGGCTGGAGCATATGTATAATTTATTGCTCATATCTTTGTCCTTCACAGTGAGTGGCCCCACTGTCAGGTGGGGGATACTCTACTTTTGTCCAGGTATTTTGCCTTCTCCCTTGTTTTGTTACCTCATTTTGCCTTCTGTCTATCCACCCATAAATCCATTCATTCACTAGCCATCCATCCATCCATCCATCCATCCATCCATCCTTCTACCCACTCTTCGAAACGTAATGTTTTACTATAGGCCAAGCTCTGCACAAGAACTTGACTCTAAAAATAAACAAGAACAATCCCTGCCCCAATCTTGTGGGAGGAGGCAGGCACGTGCATATATAGCTCTAATATGTGCAGAGACTGAGGTGTGCATAAGACCAAGGGACTGATGGTGTCCACAGCAGAAGCATCACCTCCAGCTGTCCCCCGCTCTGGGGGACTTTCTCTTAAAGTGACCTCTCTGATCCAACTCCTGATGTTCACGCCCTTGTGTGATCCCTCCTGTTGAGTGGGTAGGACCTGTGATTTATTTCTAATCAATAGATTATGGCAAAGGTGACGGGATGTGGGTGATTATGTGCATGGGATTACATCATTATCCTATATAATAAAGGCTAATATGCAAATTGTCCCCTCAACAGGGAGTTTGACCAGGGGGCCGACCAACCACCCATGGCCCCTCCCCCCAGCCAGCCCCACCCCCAATTGGGATGGGGGGACCCCAATTGGGGTGGGCCATCACCGGCAGGACCCCACCCGTGCACAAATTTGTGCACCGGGCCTCTAGTGTCACATAAAATCGTAATGACCATCTTGCTGGAGTCTCTGTCTCCCTTTCTCGCAAGTGGCCACATTGGGAAACCTCACATGGCAGGGAACTGCACTTTAGCCTTAGGAGCTGAGGGCAACCTCTAGCCAACAGAAAAGGAAGAAATGGGAGAAATGGAAGACCTGCATCACATGCTACCAGAACTGAACTCTGTCAATAAGCTGAGGGGTTGGAAGTGGCCCCTTGCCCAGTAGAGCTTTAGCTGAGTCCCAACCCCAGCTGACACCTTTATTGAAGTCATGTGAGACCCTAGAGAAAGGACCCAACTAAGCGGTGCCTGGACGCCTTACCTACAGGAACTGTCAGATAATGCATGTGTGTTGTTTAAAACCCTATGTTTGTGGTAATTTGTTATGCAACCCTAAAAATCTATTACACCTCCTGAGGAGCAGCTGTGAGATGTAAAGTTGTGGGAAGGGGCTGACAGTTCGAGGAATGCTTCTAATCTCCATGCTCATTCATTTAGTCATTCAGCAAGTATTCATGGAGCACTTACTATGCATGAAGCACTGTTCTAGATACATTGATACACAAAATAAAATCTCTCATGAGTCTTACATTCTAGTCAAGGAATATAAACATTAAATTAATAGGTTTGTTATATCATGTTATTAGATGATAAATACTATAGAAATGGATAGACAAGGGAGCTGGGAATGCCAGGGAGGTGGATCGAAAATTTTTAGGGAACATCTTATTAAAAAGGTGACGCTTGAGTAAAACTTGAAAGAAGTGAGGAAATATTACACCAGGAATTCCATGCATCTGCCATGTGTACAACTTCTAGCATGGATTCAAGGTCTAATCCTGCATTAGGGGGTGATGGGTGGTCATAACTGCCCTTTTTAACTTCATTTCCCACCTCTACTCCTCCACTGCCCAGGTCCACCCTGCATCCTCACCGCCTAGCCCTCTACCATTCCCCAAACCCACCCATCAAGAATCCTCACTCCTCATTCTGTTCACCTGACAAAAATGCCTTCCCTTCCCATTCATCTCAACAGTCACCTCACCCTGAGGCCTCCTCTGCACCCTACTTCCTGCAGAATGTCAGCCCCTCCTCCACATTCCCTCCAAGTTTGTTTATGATTTTATCGTGAGCTTTCCACTTTCCACACGTGTTACAGCTGGTAGCCTTTTTCTCTTGAAAATATTGTGGGCTCATTGAGCACAGGGACTTGGCTGAATTTCCAGACTCTGGTATATTATAGATGGTATTTGTTGAAAAAAATTTAGTTGGATGTCAGTCCTCTGTGGTTCTCTCTCTTTCTCTCTCTCTCTCTCTCTCTCTC
>NW_005365371.1:4982471-4984349 GCF_000412655.1 Myotis brandtii | reverse complement strand
TGTTCATCTGTTTATGTTGTTCATTATAATCCATAAATGAGTGGGATCATGTGATATTTATCTTTCTCTGACTGGCTTATTTCACTTAGCATAATGCTCTCCAGCTTCATCCATGCTGTTGCAAATGGCAGTTCCCAATGGAGGAGGGGGATTTTGCCCTCAAGGGACATTTGACAAGTCATTTTCCAGGCAGTGTCGTAGGCATATAATTTCTACAGGGTGCAACAGAGAACACAGTGCCTGGGTTCAGGACAGAACAGCAACCTCAGCCTGTTCTCAGCCTTCCCTGAATCTGGCCCTTTTAGATCTAACACTGACTTTGTGGGGCCTCTGGTAGCTTACGGGCACATTTGTGGGGCCCCTTTGGGGAAGACCTATCTCTAAGTCAGGACACAGAGCTTGGATTTTGGTCCCCATTCACCAGCTTTACTGGCCTTTATGTACAGTCTGCAAACTGTACACATGTATACTGTGGCCCTGGACACAACCTTCCCTCTGCTACTAACCAGTGAGGTGGCCACCAGTGAGGCTTTCTTCTAAAACCATGACAGCCCTGTTCTTTTTTAAAAAAAATAAAATATGTTTTTATTGATTTTAGAGAGAGAGGAAGGGAGAGGGAGAGAGATAGAAACATCGATGAGAGAGAAACATCAATGATCAACTATCTCCTGCACATGGCCCGTTGGGGATCAAGCTCACAACCTGGACGTGTGTCCTGACTGGGAATCCAACCAGTGACCCCCTGTTGCATGGGTTGACGCTCAATCACTGAGCCACACTGGCCGGGCAACAGCTATGTTCTTCTCTAACATAACCATAGCTGAGATGCTGCAAATCAGGTGGGGTGAGGTACAAAGAGGCACATTTTTTTTTATTTCTTAAAGAAACAGACTGTCTTTGCCAAATGTAATTCATCCAGTAGTAAAATTTGGCCACCTGTGCAGAAGATCAGCCTAGACTAGAAGGAGCAGGAGGCTACATTGTTGTGAAAATGTAGGTAGAACTCAGAAAACATCTAGGATGGAAATGTACTTGACAGATGACTAGAGAAAGCGATGACCCACACTTACAAACCAGTTTCTGGGACTTTGTGTGACAAGAGTCTCAAGGACTTGCAAAGGGAAATTTGACTGCTCATCTGACCTTAGACCAGCCGTGGGCAAACTACGGCCTGCGTGCCGGATCCGGCCAATAGTGGTGTAAGTACTAGCATTTCTACCCGATGCCTAAAATGTTTAGACATATGAAAGTACTTAGAGGAAGTTTACGTCATTTTTCATTTGGTTTGTTACTGAGAGGGTATTTGGACACAGTCTTACTTGTTTTCCAAATTCTACGTTTGAACCAACTTCCTCACAGGCCTGACTTTCTTCATAGAATTGCACACACATTCAAGACACAGCCTTGGACTCTCAAACAGATAAATCATGCAGCTACATGTCTTTCCTAGAGAGGTGAAACCATAAGGGCTTTTTAAAATTTATTTTACACCTAAAACATTCTTAAAGTGGTGACTTCTTGTTTGCAAGCCAGCTGATTTGGTAGCAACCGAAGATTCTGTGTTTGAGCCTATGAAAGACTGCCTGCTTACCTGTGCTAGACACAACAGCATTCAAAGCAAGGACTAAACAATTTAGTGACCACTAGATTATTTTAGGATTCTGCATTAACTCTATAATGTTATTGGTATCAATATATATAAAAAGGCGGCTACCATAAAGGCCATAACAACCTAACAGCCGGTTGCTATGATGTCCACTGTGGCCAGCGAACTGGCCCGATCAGGGGTGGGGCCGGCGGCCAACCTTGAGGCCCCTCCCCCCTGCCAGACTGCCCCTGATCCGACTCTCCTACCCCGATCAAGAGCGGGGCCTGCTG
>NW_005365371.1:4976652-4980280 GCF_000412655.1 Myotis brandtii | reverse complement strand
ATTCTCTCTCATCATTGATGTTTCTCTCTCTCTCTCTCTCTCTCTCTCTCTCTCTCTCTCTCTCTCCCTTCTTCTCTGAAATCAGTAAAAATATATTTTTAAGAAGTATGAAACCAGACAATATATAACTATACTACCACTTATGTAATTTAAAACATATGTATATCAAACAACAAAATATACAGTATTTTGTAAGAACCCAAACAAAAAGATCCACATTAAACACATTAGGATGTTTACATATATAGGGGACAGAGAGAGGAACGAGAATTGGAATTGGGATTCAAGGGAACACATAAATAAATGGGGACTTGCATGCATCTGTGATAACAGTGTCTTACGAATTAGAAAAGGCAAGGAACAAGGTCTCTCTTGGAACATCCAGAAAGAATGCAGGCCTGCTGACACTGATTTTAGCCCTTTAAGACCCATTTCAGACTACTGACCTCTGGAACTATAAGATAATACATGTGTGTTCTTTTAAGCCATTAAGTTTGTGGTAATCTGTTAAAAAAGCAATAGGAAAGCCATACAATAGCTATAATTTATATATTAAAAGAACTAGTGGAAAAGGTATACATACATAAACAAGGGATTTTAGCAATGAGATGGAAGCTATTCAAACTAGTCAAATGTAAATGTTAGATGAAAAACACAATCTCAAAATAATTACTTTGACATTCTTATCAGCAGAATGGACGTAAAAGAGAAAAGAATTGGTGAACTTTAAGATAGGTGAGAAATTATGCAAACCAAAATACACAGAGGAAAAAGGGTAAAAATGCAAAACATACACCCAAGATCTCTGGGACAATATCAAATGGTCTAACATACATGTCTCTGGATTTGCCAAAAGAAGACAAAAGAGAATTTGGAAGAGAGAGAGAGAGGGAGAGAGAGAGAGAGAGAGAGAGAGAGAGAGAGAGAGAAAGAATTTGGGACAGAGGTAATATTTGAAGAAATAATAGCTGAGAATTTTCCAAAGTTAAAAAAAAAAGACCAACCACAGAGTTGACAGTTGAGAAAACCCAAAGAAAGATTAACACAAAGAAAAAACACTTGCCAGGCACATAATGGTCAACCTGCTGAATTTTAAAGATATAAAGAAAAACTTAAAGGAAATCAGAAAAAAGAAAAACAAAACAATAAATACAAAGGGACAAAGATAAAAGTGACAATGCACTTTTCATCAGGAAATATGCAAGCTAGAAACAAGGAAGTGGTATTTTAAAGTACTGAAATAAGCCCAGCTGGCATGGCTCAGTGTTTGAGCATTGACCTATGAACCAGGAGGTCACCAGGAGATCACAGTTTGATTCCTGGTCAGGGCACATGCCCAGGTTGTGGGCAGCTTAATCCCCAGTGTGGGGCATGCAGGAGGCAGCTAATCAATGATTCTCTCTCATTATTGATGTTTCTCTCTCTCTCCCTCTCCCTTCCTCTCTGAAACCAATAAAAATATATTAAAAATAAATAAAGTACTGTAATAAAAAATATATGTCAACTAAAAATTATTTACCCAGTGGTAATATTGATTTTTTAAAATCTACATATATTTAAATCTACCAACTTACTATTTGTTTTGAATCTTATCCCATCTGTTCTTTGTTGTTATTTTTGCCCCTTTTCCTATTTTCTTGTAGATTGAGTAGTTTTTATGATTCCATTTTATTGGGTTATTATATTATACTAGAGGCCCAGTGCATGAAAGTTGTGTACTGGGGGTCCCTCAGCCTGGCCTGCACCCTCTCACAGTCTGGGACCCCTCACTCCTTACTGCCCACCTACTCGCTGCTCTTTAGTGCTGCTGTGGAGGCGGGAGAGGCTCCTGCCACCGCCGCTGCGTTCACCAGCCATGAGCTCAGCTTCTGGCTGAGCAGTGCTCCTCCTGTGGGAGTGCACTGACCACCAGGGGCAGCTCCTGCATTGAGCGTCTGCCCCCTGGTGGTCAGTGTGCATCATCGCGACCAGTCGTTCTGGTCATTCTGCTGTAACAGTCACTTAGGCTTTTATTATATAGGCCCGGTGCATGAAATTTGTACATGGGAGGGGGTCCCTCAGCCTGGCCTGCACCCTCTCCAATCCGGGCCCCCTCGGGGGATGTCCAACTGCCCACAGGGATCGGGCCTAAACCAGCAGTCGGACATCCCTTTCGCAATCCAGGACTGCTGGCTCCTAACTGCTCACCTGACTGCCTGCCTAATCACCCCTAACCACTCTGCCTGCCTGCCTGGTGCCCCTAACTGCTCCCCTGCCTACATGATCACACCTAACCACCTCTGCCTGCTGGCCTGGTTGCCCCTAACCACCTCTGCCTCAGCCCCCGCCACTGTGGCTTTGTCTGAAGGGACATCTGGTCTAATTAGCATATTACTGTTTTATTAGTATTCAGTGGTTCTCAACCTTCTGGCCCTTTAAATACAGTTCCTCATGTTGTGACCCAACCATAAAATTATTTTCGTTGCTACTTCATAACTGTAATGTTGCTACTGTTATGAATTATAATGTAAATATCTGATATGCAGGGTCTTAGGCGGCGCCCCCTGTGAAAGGGTCGTTTGACCGCCAAAGGGGTTGCGATCCACAGGTTGAGAACCGCTTGGTTACTGAGCAGTGCATTCTGGGGAACATGGGGAAGCGGCCCTATGACTCAGAGACCAGGGACTCGACAGGAAGCTGGGAGGTCTGGTCTCACTCAACAGAGGATGGGCCTTGGATCATGGGTGAGGCCTGGACTGTGTTTAGATCTGAGGAGCCTCCCTCCTCCAGGCACCACTTGCTCAGTGGCCTCCCACACACACTTCCACCCGGGTTCAAATCCACAACCTTTCAATGTACAGGATGAAGCTCCAACCAACAAAGCCACCCGGCCAGGGCAGTTATTCTTGGCTTTTCTTTTCTTTTACTTTTTAATTTTCTTTTATTTTTTACTCTTTTAATTAAATCTTTATTGTTGAATGGTTTACATGAACCCCCATTAACCTTTTCCAGCCTACTACCCACCCCCCAGGTCCTCACCACCCCATTGTCTGTGTCCAGGGGTGATGCATATATGCACATAAGGCCATTGGTTGATCTCTTTCCACCCACCCTCCTGCCCCCGCCTTTCCTCTGAGGGTCCACAGTCTGTTCATGCGTCTGTGTCTCTGGGTCTATTTTTGTTCATCAGTGTATTTGGCTCATTAGGTGTTAAAAGTGTTCTGCTTGTGATCACTTGGGTTTTCTAAAGATGCAGTCATATCACGTACAAATCTTTTTCTTTTCCAAGTGTACTTGTGGACACCTTGGGAATATAGATACCAGAAACAGAAGTCTGTGAATAAGTTGGGAATAGGATGCTTTTTCTTTCGTGATGTTATGTACATGATCCTGTGCTCCTGCTGTGTTAAGAACACCAAGTACTGTGGCTGCAGGGAGGCTCTCATTGGCAACTCATCCACATAGAGCCATAGCCTCCCTCTCCATCAGCCGCAGCTCCCAGGACAGACGCATGCACCCCTCAGCAGAGGTGGGGGCACTTGGCCACCTCCTGCAGGCTTGCCCCATCATCACCTGGTGGGGCCCACCTTCCGCATATCACCCTCTTGGTCCTACTCCTAGGCCTTTCCATGCACTTCCTCTCACCCAG
>NW_005365371.1:4949719-4976181 GCF_000412655.1 Myotis brandtii | reverse complement strand
TTTTATAGTGTAGACTAGAGGCCCAGTGCATGAAATTCATGCGGGGGGGGGGGGCGTCCCTCAGCCCAGCCTGCACCCTCTCCAATCTGGGACCCTGTGGGATCGGGCTTAAACGGGCAGTCAGACATCCCTCTCACAATCCAGGACTGCTGGCTCCCAACTGCTTGCCTACCTGCCTGAATGGCCCTAACCACTTCTGCCTGCCAGCTTGATCACCTTCTAACCACTCCCCTGCCGGCCCAATCGCCCCTAACTGCCCTCCCCTGCTGAGCCAATTGCCCCCAACTGCCATCCCCTGCAGGCCTGGTTCCCCCCAACTGCCCTCCCCTGCAGGCCTGGTCGCCCCCACAACTGCCCTCCCCTGCAGGCCTGGGTCCCCCCAACTGCCATCCTCTGCAGGCCTGATCGCCCACAACTGCCCTCCCCTGCCAGCCATCTTGTGGTGACCGTCTTGTGTCCACATGGGGCGGCCATCTTGTGTGTTGGAGTGATGGTCAATTTGCATTTTACCTCTTTATTATATAGTATATTAAATGTAAATAGTCTACACACACCAACTAAAATGCAAAGGTTGTCAGACTGTATTTTAGAAGTAAGAACTATTTTCTATTAAAAAAAATAAACCAAAAAAAACCTCAGCTTCAAATATAAATACATGGATGGATTAAAACTAAAAGGATAGGAAAAGATGTCACACTAACAATAATCAGAACACTCAACATCATTTAGATATCAGTTCTCTCCAAATTACTCTATACATTCAACATAATCTCAATAAAAATCTCAACAGATTTGCCCTGGCTTGGTGGCTCAGTTAAAGGAATGGGAAATATTTAAATTGGAAGAGAGAGGAGTCCACAGGCATATGACCACAACTTGCAAATATCTCAAGTCTGTCAGGAAACAGACATGATCCATGTGATCCCCAATAAGGAAGTAGGATAGAAGCTGAGAGGAACTCACCCTCAGAGTTACAGCTGTTGGACACTGGACCCCGACTGCGGGGTGACATCTGAGCACCCTCCACCAGCAGTGATGAGGAAGAAGAGCTGACCTTCCAAGCTCTGGGGATGCTGCAGGTTCCATTAGGTCCAGGCACATTCCTAGATTGCAGATTGATCCCTGGTTGGGGTACCAACAGGAGCCAACTGATGGATGTTTCTCTCTCTCCCTTAAAAATAAAAACCCCAACAGATTTAGTTGTTTTTGATATTGAGATGAATGAGCTAACTAAAAAATGTATATAGAATTGCAAATATTTGAGAATAATAAAACACATTTGAAAAGGAAGAACAAAGTTGGAGAACTTATACTAATTGACTTCAAGATTTACTGTAATACTGCAGTAATAAAAACAGTGGTAGTCTTCTGAGTAAATATGTAACGAAACACTATTTTGAAAGAATATGTTTACCCCTATGCTCATTGCAGCATTAGTTACAATAGCCAAGGTATGGAAACAAACCAAGTGCTCATCAATAGACAAGTGAATAAAAAAAAGTTGTGGTACATATATACAATGGACTATTACTTGGCCATAGAAAAGAATGAAATCTTACCATTTGTGATAACATGAATGGACCTAGAGGGTATTATGCTAAGTAAATAATGTTAATACAAGGATATTCATTTGGAAAAAAAATGAAATTCCACCCACACTTCACAGACAAAGACAAATATCATATGATATCACTTGCACGTGGTTTCTAAAGAACAGAATAAACAAACAAAATTAAAACAGACTTATAGATACAGAGAACAAGCTGACAGAGGCCAGGGGGAAGGGATGTTGCGGGGGCTGGGTGAAATAAGGTGAAGGGTAGGAAAGTAATAAGTGGTAGTTACAAAATCGGCATGGGGATGTAAGGCAAAGCATAGGGACTATAGTTAACGCTATTGTGATAACCGTACATGGTGCCAGGTGGGCACTTGAATTATCAGAGGGAACACTTTATAACCTATATGAAAGTCTATCCACTGTGCTGTACACCTGAAACTAACACAAAATAGTGTTGAATGAAAACTGTAATTAAAAAAATACCATAAACATCCATTAAAAAAAGACAGTGTGGTAATGGTGTAAAGGATAAACATAGAGATTAAAGAAAGAATGGCATCATGAAACATCCATGCATCCATGACTAGTTGATTTTTGACTAAGATACTAAGGTCATTCAATAGGGGAAAGAATAGTCTTTTTAACAAATGATGTTAATACAAAAATATTCATTTGGAAAAAAATGAAATTCCACCCACACTTCACATCACAGAAAAAGACAAATATCATATGATATCACTTGCACATGGTTTCTAAAGAACAGAATAAACAAACAAAATTAAAACAGACTTATAGATACAGAGAACAAGCTGACAGAGGCCAGGGGGAAGGGATGTTGGGGGGGCTGGGTGAAATAAGGTGAAGGGTAGGAAAGTAATAAGTGGTAGTTACAAAATCGGCATGGGGATGTAAGGCAAAGCATAGGGACTATAGTTAACGCTATTGTGATAACCGTACATGGTGCCAGGTGGGCACTTGAATTATCAGAGGGAACACTTTATAACCTATATGAAAGTCTATCCACTGTGCTGTACACCTGAAACTAACACAAAATAGTGTTGAATGAAAACTGTAATTAAAAAAATACCATAAACATCCATTAAAAAAAGACAGTGTGGTAATGGTGTAAAGGATAAACATAGAGATTAAAGAAAGAATGGCATCATGAAACATCCATGCATCCATGACTAGTTGATTTTTGACTAAGATACTAAGGTCATTCAATAGGGGAAAGAATAGTCTTTTTAACAAATGATGTTAATACAAAAATATTCATTTGGAAAAAAATGAAATTCCACCCACACTTCACATCACATATAAAAATTAACTTGAAATGAGACATAGACCTAAACACAGGAGCTAAAACTCTAAAAATTCTAAGAGAAAACCTGGGCCAAAATCTTTGTGAACCATTATAAATAGAATAAGACATCTTTTAATTTTGGTGGGGGGGGGGGGCACATAAAGCATGAACTGTAAAAGAGAAATTACCAATTGGATTTCTTCATGTTTAAAAATATTTGCTCTTCAAAAGACATTGTTAAGAAAATGAAAAGACAAGCGACAGACTGGGAGGAAAATATTTGCAAATATATCTGATGAAAGTCTTATAGTCTAAATACATAAAAGACTCTTACAATTTAGTAATAGGAAGACAAACAAGTCAATTAAAGAAATGCGTAAAAGATTTGAATAGACACTTCACCAACGATATATGAATGGCTAATAAGCACATAAAAAAGTGCTCAACATCATTAGTCATCATTAAAACAACAATGAGATATCATTTCATACCCACTAGAATGGTTAAAATGTAAAAGACTGACCATACCAAGTGTTAGTAAGGATGTGTGACAACAGGATTTCTCAGGCATTGCTGCTGGGAATACTAACTAGTACAGCCACTTTAGGAAGCAGTTTGACAACTTTTCATGGAGTTAAACACACACATATCCTATGACACAGCAATTCCACTCCTAGGTATTTACCCAAGAGAAGAACATACGTCCATATCAAGGTACTTAATTTTTGTGTATATTACCATTTCTCAACTAAACATGTAATCATTATATATATATAATAAAACATCTTTTAAAAAATCTCTAGTTCCTTAAAATTGCAAACAATGTGTACATTTTATGTCATTCATATTAAAATAAAAAAATTAACAAGTAATAGAATGGTGGCAAATTTAAATTAGGATTTCTCCGCCCCCAAACCTATAAAGTAGGTAATCCGTGAATCAGCTGTGTCTGCCGCGGAAAACTTCTGTCCTCTGGGGAGGTGCTAATCTAGCCTTTGCCTGAGGCGATCCGGCAAATGGCTCTGCGCAGGGCTTGGGCGGGGCGGGCTCAACAGGGCGGGCGGAGGGAGCCGTTATGGTGCCCTCAGTCCTGTTCCCAGAGGCTCTGCTTCTCAGAACCCCCGGAACCGCTGCAAACCTCGGAGGGAAAGCTGCCTTCCAACTGATGCCAGACACTCCCGCTTCTCCCGTTTGGGTCCGAGTCCCCAGCGATTCGCCCGTATCTGGAGCTCAGAGTCTGAGACTCCCCCCTGACCGAAAACGACAACCGCGCTCTCAGCCACCAGCCCGCTTTGCGCGCGCACCTCCGCACCTGAGTATTTTCCACACTGCGCCTCCTCTGAGCCTCGGTGTGCTGTTATTTTTCCTTCTAGTTGAAGAGTCTCTCCTCAGCCAGCCTTCCTGTGGTTCTGGGTGATGTCCGTTCCGTCTTTTAGTTGTATTTTTGAAGTGGTTGTTTGCGGCAGCAGTCTGCGGTGTTTACCTATGCCGCCATCTTGGTCTCTCCAATGGTGGCAAATTTAAATTAGGATTTCTCCGCCCCCAAACCTATAAAGTCTAGGTAATCCAAGTATTGATTTAAAGGTATACTGAATGTCATATGTGAAAATTATATTTTTGTTTTAACACATTAAATAAAATGATTTTTAAAAACCATACGTCCACATAAAGACCAGCTACGTATGGACATACGGTTTTTCCCGACAGTGTTGCAAGGAACACTGTTGAACATAACTCCTGGAGCCAGTGTGGCAGTTTCTCTAGGGCCATCGCTGTGGCTGTGAAGGCTGAGTCACTGAGTGTGTGTTTCTCCTTTACTGGACACCACACATTTACTTTTATGCCGTCTGATTCACGCTAAGCCTGTGGTCAACTGACTTTATCATATAAATGCTTATCAAGCAAGGTCTCCCTCAATATGTTCTACTTTTAAAAAGCCAAAATTATACTCCTTGAATGTGTCCTATAAGCAAGACACTGTGCTAGGCACTATGGACATACAGAAAAATAGTAGTTCCTTCACCTTTAAGGAACTTAAGATAAATTAAGGTAAATCGAGAGCCGGGCTGGGTCTGTAGATGGAGCCTCCTCATTGATGCTCCTAATAACTTATGCAAACCCACTGAGGAGGTGCAGGCCCTGCTACTTGGAAAGGGAGCAGAGAGCCTCTGTTCCTCCTGTTGGTCAGACAGCCGCTCTTCCTGCGCAGTGCCAGCCACAACCCTTAGACACGGTGGTGAAGGTCGGAGTGAACACATTTGGCCACATTGGGCGCCTGGTCACCAGGGCTGCTTTTAACTCTGGCAAAGTAGATATTGTCGCCATCAATGACTCCTTTATTGACCTCAAGTACATGGTCTACATGTCCCAGTAGGATTCCACTCATGGCAAGTTCAAAGGTACAGTCAAGGCTGAGAACGGGAAGCTTGTCATCAATGGAAAGTCCATCTCCATCTTCCAGGAGCGAGATCCTGCCAACATCAAATGGGGTGATGCTGGTGCTGAGTATGTTGTGGAGCCCACCAGTGTCTTCACTACCACGGAGAAGGCTGGGGCTCATTTGAAGGGCAGAGCCAAGAGGGTCATCATCTCTGCCCCTTCTGCGGATGCCCCCATGTTTGTGATGGGTGTGCACCATGACAAGTATGACAACTCCCTCGATTGTCAGCAATGCCTCCTGCACCACCAACTGCTTGGCCCCCCTGGTCAAGGTCATCCATAACAACTTTGGCATCGTGGAGGGACTCATGACCACAGACCATGCCATCCCTGCCACCCAGAACACTGTGGATATCCCCTCTGGAAGACTGTGACATGATGGCCAACGGGCTGCCTGAACATCATTTCTGCTTCTACTGGTGCTGCCAAGGCTGCGGGCAAGGGCGTCCTGAGTTAAATGGAAAGCTCACTGGCATGGTCTTCCGTGACCCACCCCCAGTGTGTTGGTTGCGGATCTGACCTGCTGCCTGGAAAAAGCTGCCAAATATGATGATATCAAGAATGTAGTGAAATAGGCATCAGAGGGCCCCCTCAAGGGCATCCTGGGCTATACTGAGGACCACACTGTCTCCTGCAACTTTAACAGTGACACCCACTCCACCTTTCATCTGGGGCTGGCATTGCCCTCAATGGCCACTTTGTCAAGCTCATTTCCTGGTATGACAATGAATTTGGCTACAGCAACAGGATGCTGGACCTTATGGTCCACAAGGCCTCCAAGGAGTAAGAGCCCCCTGGGCCACCAGCCCCAGCGAGAGGAAAAGAGGCCCTCAGCTGCTAGGGAGTCCTTGCCCCAAGTCAGTCCCCAATGCACTGAGAATCTCCTGACCACAGTTTCCATCCCAGACCCCCTGAAGAAGGGGAGGGGCTTAGGGAGTCCTACCTTGTTGTGCATCATCAATAAAGGTCACTGTACTCAGCCAAAACAGAAACAAAACTTCCCTGGGAGGCCAAGAGGGCACCTGCCATCATCCCACCATAGAGAAGAAGGAGCTGAGGCACAAAGGAGGAAGTGAATTGTATCACATTATGAGGCCAGAAATGGCAGAGCCCAAGCTAGAACTTAGGTCTCCTGACTCCAAATCAGTGTCTTTCCCCAAATATCACTGACTCCCCACAGCTAGAAAAATGGGGAGGCTTCTCAATCTGTCCTCATATCAGACTGAAAGATAGACACATTATCAACAAAAGTTCACAATATTAAGTCTGGGCTCCCAACTTCCATGGCTGGCAAAATGCCCCTGATAGCCAGGCCACAAGCTCTTTTAGGCTTGGGTACTCACAATACCCATCTGTGGTTGGAAGTATCTATTTTCTAGAAAACACAGCCATAACTACATTTATAAAACTAGGGTACAGACAGCTGAAACTACTCACGGATCCTCAAAATGTGTCTCCCCTTTTCCTCTATCAAACCTTTGCTCAGTTTCCTCTCTTGAGTGCTCTCGCCTCCATTTCTGCCTATCAAATCTTACCCAGACCTGAGTAGCCAGCACAATAATGAAGAAGAACAAAGTCAGAGGATGGACACTATCCAACTTCAGGACTTACCACGTAGCTGCAGTAATCAAGACAGTGTGGTACTGGTGAAAGAACAGACACATAGATAAATGGAACAGAGTGTAGAACCCAGAAGTATTCTCACACTTAAGTCTGTACTCCATTTCAAGTTGAATTTTGTGTATGGTTTAAGATTAGGGTCCCAATTTCATTGTTTTGCATGTGCTTATGCAGTTTTTCCAACACCATTTATTGAAGAGACTGCCCTTACTCCATTGTGTATTCTTGGTGTCCTTGTCAAAGATTAGTGGAATGCATATGCATGGGCTTATTGCTGGGCTTCCTGTTCTGTTTCCTTTGTCTATGTGCCTATTTTTATGCCAATACCATATTGTTTTGTTTACTAAACCTTTGTCATATAGTTTGAGTTCACTACCAACAAAGAAAATACATTAAAAATTCAGGAATATTTTGTCTTATTCCCTTTCCCTGACACTTTAAAGATGATCTTCAAGATCAATATGAGCTGAGTAACAGCCTATTCTCATGGCACAATCTAGCTTTTCAATGGTGGTGAAACACACCAATGAAGTCATTCTCTTGGGGGGAAAATGTTGGTTTTTGAGAGAAAAACAAAGGAGAAATGTGGCAACAATTTGTACTCATGAAAGATCCTTTCTTCAGGAGTTCATTAAAACAAACAAAAAAACCCAGATGCCTTTCAAAATGTTGGCTTGTTACATCCAAGGGCCCTCCCTGTGTTCCCGTAAAACAATTTCTCCCAAGAGAGGTAGCCGAGTCTTACTGAGGTGAGCAAGAAGACTGTTTGATTAGACCAGTACTTCCTAAAACACCCATCATATGCCTTATGTTCAGTTCGTGGGGGCACATGCACTTAGGGTGGATCGCCACGTTTTTTTGTCCTCGAGATGCTCATACTCAAGCTGTAGAGAGAGCTAGTGCTTAGCTGGGTTATTAAACGCAACATTTTCATTAAACACTTCTGTTCTGCCATTACACAGATCTTCACATTGTGTGACTGCATCAGCATGTATCCCCCAAGAATGCCCAGCTTGGACAGTCTGTCCAGGGAGGACCTCTAGGTCATTTTACAGTTGAGCAATGGATTGTGCGGAATATTCCTCCCAGTGGGAAGAAGGAGGGCTGCGACGTGCCATATTTGTGGACCGGTGGGCCACCTTGGGCTTTACGTGGAACCATTCATCTCCGTTCTCCAGCTGAAGACACCGAGGGCTGCACGTCACTGGGGACACATGCAGCACCAGTACTGCATACCCAGCCCCAGCTGAGGGCTGCCATCTGGTCTGGGTGAAGAAAAACCTGAGGTGCTATAGAGGCAAGCAGTTGCCCTGTCTGCCCATCCCAAAGGCCCAGTCAGAGAGCTCATGGATGTTGGTTTGGCACTGCGTCAGTGGCAGAGGGACTGCTTACCGGGCTCACAGTTAATGCTCACTTCTATTCCTTTTTGTGTTGCTTCGAGGCCCTGGCCTAGTTGAAACTTTTCAGCCCAGGCAAAGCTTTCTTTTTAACTCTGTGTCTTTTGCTGAGGAAGACGCTCTCCATTGAGAAGAGGCAGCCAGATGCAGTGTGGGAGCAGAAACTTGGGGGTGAGAAGGCCCAGGGTTCTAGTCGCAACTCTGCAAGGTAATGAACCTCCCTAAACCTCAGTGTTCTCACCTGCATGCAGAAGAAACCTTTCTCTCTTCCAGCTGAAAACAGGTTGTGACTAGAAAACTAAAGATTATAGAATTGCCTTTTGGAAGCCACGCTAAAAATCAGGCCTCCAACCCCTAGCTGGTTTGGCTCAGTGGATAGAGCATTGGCCCACGAACTGAAGGGTCCCAGGTTCAATTCTGGCCAAGGGCATGTACCTCGGTTGCAGGTTCCCAGGCCCTAGTCGGGGTATGTGCAGGAGGCAACCAATTGATGTGTCTCTCTCACTTCGATGTTTCTCTATCTCTCCCTCTACTTCTACTCTCTCTAAAAATCATCCTCAGCTGAGGATTAACAAAAAATTTAAAAAATAAATCAGGCCTTTAGGAGAAAACATGAAGGACACCAGGGAGAGAGAACCAGGCAAGCCAGACTGGGGCTTTCCTGTGAGCCCTGGCCCAAGATGGCTCTTATGGGACACCTGGGCCTTCCTTACAGAATGTCCGTATCTGCAGAGATTAATACGCCGAAGAACAATGGTTGTGGGTAGCACTTTACAATTCACACACTCTCCTGTGCTCCCCAGACTGCACAGGCTTTAGTTGCTCCCGGAAGTGTCATCTCTTGTGGAAAGAATTTCTACCCAGCCTTGCCACCCAGCAGCTCCTCAGATCCCAAGGCACTTGACTCCCCATAAGAGCACAGCTTGGAAGGTCCTCCCTTCACCCACTCACACCTCACCGCCCTGCTGCCTCTGCTCAGGGGCCTGGTGGGCCCAGCTTCCTTGCCTGTCGGGAGCAGTGCCTTCAAGAGGGCCAGCCCGGGGCTGCCACTTCTGCTCAGAGCCAGTTGGCCCGCCGGCCACAATGCCTTTTAAGCAGAAGTTAGAGCTTTTCCTTCCGTGGCACCTTGCCTGGCGTTGGAGAAGAGCGCCCTCTAGTGTGGGTTTTTGGTAGAGACGAAACAGCTTCCTCCAGCCTGCGTGAGGCTCTGGGATCTGAACCGCTGGGAGGGGAGGAGCCAGGAGCAGAGCGTAACTGGGTGTAGCAGAGAAGTGGGGAGGACAGACTGGGGACTCTTGAGCTCCAGAAAGTCCCTCCTCCCTACACACTTAGCCTCTCAGGCCTGCTCATGGCGGAACACATTTGTCCCAGACCCTCCTCTCTTGTAACACCCAAACTTCAGCCTACCCCTGACACCCAGCCGAAACAAGCTCACCTGCCCCTGTGACTGAAGAAGGGAAAGGTGGAAAGGGCATCGAGCAGTGTGTCTGAGTAGGAACACGGCCGCCCAGTTGTCCGTTGAAAGCACCAGTCCTTGAGTGGCCTCCATCTGTGCCTTCGTGGTCCTGCAATGACCATCAGATCAGTCCTGTTTTCTGCAGGGTGGGGGAGGGGAGTGTTTAGCAGTGTGTGAGTAGATAGATGTTGGGTGACAAGCCCTACAAGGGTGTCAGGCAGCAGGACTGCCTGGTAACACTGCTTTTTAGAGCCACACAATCTTCATCAATACCACCCCATTTTTTGAGAGGGACAATCCACATTTTGAAAAATCTTCAGTAAAGTGTTACACAATTCAGATTAAAGCCCGCCTCCTTCTTTCCCTTCTAAACAGATTGCCTTGCTAAGCCCCTCCCATAAGGGATTTTATAGCTGCCGCCAGCCACAGACCAGGATGTCCTGGGGCTTAGGGAAATGAAGTGGCAGAGGCTGTACCATCAGTACTGTACCCTTTAATTCCCAGACTTGCAAACACATTCAGAATCTCTTTTGTTGTGGTTGTTTCCTACGAATTATATCCTATCTTCAGCTCTATGTGACTATTGAGTTTAATCAAACCCTGAGCTGTGCACCTACATGGTCAAATTGAATGTTATCCTATATAATAAAAGGCTAATATGCAAATTATCCCCTCAAGAGTTCGATCAACCGGGCATTCAACCGCCCACTATGATGTGCACTGACCACCAGTTGGGCGGCGCAGAATGAAGGAAGACCCCAGTCAGCAGCTGGCAGCCAGCAGCTGGGGGAAGGAAGGCCCTGATCGCCAGCCAGGCCTAGGACCCTACCCATGCATGAATTTCGTGCACCAGGCCTCTAGTTTGTATATAATTTTCACCAAGTCTATTTCCAGTTACAGGCAGGGTGACCACCCATCCGGGTTCACCGGGTTCAAGCATGCACCCAGTTTACATCTGTCACCCTGGCATAATTATTAATGGTGGCCCTTTTACTCTGAAAAGGGTCCCGTTTAGACAATCAATTACACTGTCACCCTAATCACAGATGATTTATGTAAGAAAACATTTAGGTGTAAGGATTTATAGGATGTGAGAGATAACATTACAGGAATTTGAAATTTAAATGGTTATTATATTCTTGGCCTAAATAGCTCTAAGCTTCCTGGCCACTGGAACAGAAGGAAACCATGAAGGTTAAGAAGTTCATTCTATCTTGTAAAATGATGCATATGCTATCCTCTGGAGGAACATATTTATCAGAAACTAAATTGGAGGAGGAATTTTTCACATAAACTGTTGTATAAGGGGCACTGAGCAACATAAGGGACTGTGTGTGATATCCTCAGTGATAGTTTTAGCAGAATTTCCTATGTGGTCATTAAAAAAAAAAAAAATTGGTCCTCAAAAATGATTGTGCTTTCCCAATTCTCTTTCAGTCTCTGTGAAGAAAAAAAAATGGGGAGGGAATAAAAATTAACTCACAAGGATTAATGCAGATATGTGTGCAAAGTGCCAAGTAAACTATAAATATCAAAACATTGTCATTTTTACTCTTATTTTATTATCTTATTATCCCAAACTGTCCTTTTATTGATGGGGACAGAGAGAGAGAGAGAGAGAGAGAGAGAACACTAGTTTTTGGCAAAACTGGGGTTAAGACTCCTGTTTAACTGTAAATGCCAATAAAATCTCACATGGCTGTTCATCAAGACACTTTGAGAGTCTGTCAGGCCACTTGTGGGGGTTGGGGCTGAGGCGGGCAGGGAGATGATGCAGTAATGAGTGTGGCAGCCCAGATGCAGAGGCTAGAAATGGTGTTTTAAGTCATTATCCTAAAAAATATTATGAACATAATTTTCTTTTAGCAAAATAAAAGGAGTTCCATGGTGTTTTCATGAATCACTCCCAGGTGAAAACAATAAGGCATCTGTTTTTTGTAAGTTAAGAAGGCTTTTCCCAGTCTGGTTTCAGGGACACAGCCCCTTGGGCAGTTCTAGCAGGGGGTTTCCAGCCTTACAGCACAACCTTCTTCAGGACAGTGGGTCTCAAAGTGTGGTCCCAGACCAGCAGCAGCAGCAGCACCCAGAAACTTGTTAGATATGCAAATTCGCAGGCCCCACTCCAGACCCACTGAGTCAGGAACTGGGGGTGATTCTGTTGCACACTGTGGCTTGAGGACCAAGGCTCCAGGCCGACTTCAAGGAGAAGAGAGAAGCAAAGTCATGGCAGTTCCCCCCTGGCTGCTCTCCCCCACCCACCAGGCAGGTTGTCCTTCCAGACTCATAACCATTCCTTTCTCAGGCGTGGCCGATGCTCCTGGGACTTGCTCAAAGCTGAAGAAGTGCTTAGTCTTTGTTTGATGGTTTGCCTCACCCATACCACGTTTGGGTAATAAAACCACCTTTACTGAGCACTTCATATGTGCCAGGTTCAAGAGCACTACAATCTGATGGCCCAGTTCAGTTTAGTTTTAAGGAAAAGACATGTATTTCTTCAGCCTCTGATATATTTGGCTGATTTCCAGCTGGAATAAACTAAAAAGGATCCCATTTAACTTTTGAAGGGTAATCAGGGAAGGGAAAACTGTGACAGTCCAGAATGTAGAATTCTGTAGAAACCGCTGTTCCCTTCTACAAAGAGCTTTTCACATTTACAAATGGGTCGCGGTAGAAATAGTTTATCTGAGCCTGAAAGAATATTGATTCGCTTTCAAGGCATAACGAGCATAACGGTTTTGCCTGCTATTTTTACCCTGTCATTTCAACAGACCAGTGTTGTGGGTTCAGACTTATCAAAGGGGAAAGAACTCTTAACCCTCTCTTTGGAGGGCTGTTCTTGACGGGTTGTAAACTAAAAAGGAAATGAGAAGAATTTTCTGGCTGTGTGGACCTCGGATTGCCCTGCTCTGCATCTTTCTTCCCAGTGGGGCTTTCTGGATACTCAAGGCACTGCTCCCCAAGCTTTATTTTGTATGCAACATGCTGCCAAAGGATGGGAATTCACTCAGCGAGGCAGAGGGAAGGCTGAAACCTGAGAGGGTGGATCTGAGTTCCTGTGATGCTGGGCAGAAGGGTACGCCCTGGAGAGCTGACTTCTACCCCATGAGCTGACCAGTCGGCACAACCCATCTGAGCTCTGGGTGCAAGCTGCCCTGGCCAATAGTGAGGGGGGAAAGACTCTTAAGAACAGGGGGCCCAGCTGGCATGGCTCAGTGGTTGAGTGTGGACCTATGAACCAGGTCTCCATTCGATTCCTGGTCAGGTCACATGCCTGTGGTTTCGGGCTAGATCCCCAGTGTGGGGAGTGCAGGAGGCAGCCGATGGATTATTTTCTCTTATCATTGATGTTTCTATCTCTCTCTCCCTCCCCCTTCCTGTCTGAAGTCAATTTAAAAAATATATTAAAAAAAAGAATAGGGGGAGAGTAATGATGTTTCTATCTCTCTCGTCCTCTCCCTTCCTCTCTGAAGTGAATTTAAAAAATATATTTAAAAAAAGAATAGGGGGGAGAGTAGCAGATGGAGACAAGTGAAGAGAATCAAGAACAGAAGTGCTCTTTCCTCTAGAACACTGGTTCTCAGCCTTGACCTGCACATTACAATCCTGTGGGGAGCTTAAAATTTTCTGACCACCAGGCCATACCTTGGACCAACTGAATCAGAACCTTTGGGTGTGGTACCCAGGCATCAGCACTTTTAAAATCTCCCTGGGTGGTTCCAATGTGCAGCCAGGGTTGAGAACCACCTTTTCAGCATTTACTTCCTCCAACAACTGTTGCTTTCCTGCCTCCTATCCAGAGGACCATGTGTCAGGACCCCTTCACGTTTGTCTCAGCTTGTATTTTCTTCATTTGTCTGACCTTTGAGGACTGTGTGTAGAATCAGGGGCATCTTATCTAAGTGGGGGCAGATGCTCAATGCAGGAGCTGCCCGTGGTGATCAGTATCCTCCCACAGGAGGAGCGCTGCTCAGCCAAAAAGCAGGCTCACAGCTGGCAAGCGCAGAGGCAGTGACAGGAACCTCTCCCGCCTCCGCGGCAGCACTAAGGAGCAGCAAGCCGAGAGGTAAGGAGCAGCGAACTGAGAGGTAAGGAGCAGCGAGCAGGCAGGCGGTAAGGAGCAAGGGGTCCTGCACTACAAGACGGATGTCCGCCTGCTGTCCTAGGCCTGCTCCCTGTGGGCCTAAGCGGACAGTTGGGGAGCGGGCCTAAGCCAGCAGTTGGACATCCCCTGAGGGGTCCTGGACTGTGAGAGGGCTCAGGCTGGGCTGAGGGGTTCCCCCCCTCCCAGTGCACTAATTTTGTGCACCGGGCCTCTAGTATAATTTTAATATATAAAGAGCCAGGTCCGTCACAACCTAAATGTTCGGACGGACAACTGAACACCAGGCTAGGGTCCCAGCCAGCATGGCGGAAGTCAGTCCTGGGTCGGGACCCAGGACTGATGGTGCAGCAGTTAGTATAATTTTAATATATAAAGAGCCAGGTCCGTCACGACCTAAATGTTCAGATGGACGACTGAACACCAGGCTAGGGTCCCAGCCAGCACGGCGGAAGTCAGTCCTGGGTTCCAGAGGTGCAGCAGCGGGAGGGAGCTGTGGGAACAGAGCCAAGCCGCCATCAGACTGGCCTCTGGGTCCCTTCCCCCGCCCGCAGACTCCGGGGAACCAGAGCCATGCTGCCATCAGACTGGCATCTTGGTCCCTACCCCTGGCCCACAGGCTCCAGGAACTGGAGCCATGCTGCGATCGGACTGGCCTCTTGGTCCCTCCCCCCTGGCCCGCAAGCCCGGAGCTGGACCCTAAGAGCCATGCTACCATCAGACTGGCGTCTTGGTCCCTACCCCTGACCCACAGGCTCCAGGAACTGGAGCCATGCTGCGATCGGACTGGCCTCTTGGTGCCTCCCCCCTGGCCTGCAGGCCCAGGGCTGGACCCTACCTGAGGGGTCCTGGATTGGAGAGGGTGCAGGCTGGGCTGAGAGAACCCCCCACCGAGTGCATGAATTTTTGTGCACTGGGCCTCTAGTAATAAAATATAAAGACAGATCTATCATCTGACTTTGCACTTCCAAGTCACTTCTGGTTGAGTCTGATGAACATTTGAGCCTCTCTACAGCAGGACAGTGCTTCCTGGCAATAATTAAAGAAAAGAGGAGTCTCAAGAATAGGACATACTCCCAATGTTTCACTGGACAAATATCATGTCCCCTATCAAATGTGCATCACTATGACCCCTCTAAACAGCCATAGAGTCTGTTAACTTATGACCACAGGAATCTACCTTCATCTCCCTGCTGGGCAGTATGAGGTCTTTGAATAGGACATACTCCCAATGTTTCACTGGACAAATATGATGTCCCCTATCAGATGTGCATACTATGACCCCTCTAAACAGCCATAGAGTCTGTTAATTTATAACCACAGGGATCTGCCTTCCTCTCCCTGTTGGGCATTATGAGGTCTTATTTATAAGCCCCCTCCTTTCCTGACTACAAACCCATTCTTGGGAGGAGTCTTGGGTTGAACTTGTACATAAAAGAAAGCCTATGATTTTGGAGTCTTAAGGAGCTTTGGTGTGATGTTCACCAACTTTTGCCACACTCCCCTCCCTCTTTCTTGCAATGCAGCTCTTCTAAACATTAAAAGCCTTTTAAAAATTCTGAAACAGTTTATCCTGCTCCTTCCCTCAAGCCCCATCCCCCTCACATACTTTAGTTCATCATACTTTTGGCAGGATGTGGAGCATCATGCACCTTGAGAAAAGCAGAAATATATTACAGGCCGAGAAACAAGTAAGCATATGGTACACTGTCATCCTCCTTTACTCCTCTCTGCTGCTTGGGCCGCCTCAGCTAAGCACCCTCCCCAAGCTGTTTTCAGTGAAAAAGCGCTGTTTCATTTCAGAGAGGGACTCTACACTGGACCCTGGGTACCCAATGGGGATTGGTACCAGAACCCCCAGTGGATACCATTATCCAAGGATGCTAAAGTTCCTTATATACAATGGCGAAGTATTTGCATATAGTCTCCATTGGCATGCAGACTACAGCGGGATATGCCTACACATCACTTCATTCACATGGATTCAATGTGGTACCAGAACCCCCAGTCGATACCATTATCCAAGGATGCTAAAGTTCCTTATATACAATGGCGAAGTATTTGCATATAGTCTCCATTGGCATGCAGACTACAGCAGGATATGCCTACACATCACTTCATTCACATTTTGATTCAATGCGCAGTGTGGGGCAAATTCATGTTTTGCTTTTGGGAACTTTCTAGGATTTGAAGAATATATCTTCCATTTGTAGTTGGTTGAACCCATGGATGTAAAACTGAGAACCGGAGGGCCAAACTGTATTTTGAACCTGTTAAATGTCTATTTATTTAGCCTTGGTGTTACTCTTCCTAAACTATAATATGGTTCCATAAAAGTTGGGTTTTCCTATTCATCCCTACAGTAGAGGGACTTACTCCTCAGTCCAAGGGCAGGAAGAAAGCCCCTCCTTCTCTCACAACAGGTTACACAGTTTAGATCCCTGCCTCAGCCCTGTCCCCTAGGAAACAGAGCCTGAGGCAAAGCTCCTGTACTAGATCTTTACTGCCAGGAGGGGTTGAGTTCCAGGAAAATGTGAATGAGGGAGAAAAGGGAAGTGAGGAAGCAAAGCAAATAAATCCAAGTTAGCTCATTACCAAACAGGCCATTGCTTCTTAAGAAAACACAGCTGGTTGCTCAGGGAATGGGAGTTGATCCAGGGGACTGGGGTCTGAGATTGACTAAGTCAGATCTAACTCCCTGCCTGGATGCCAGGAGATGAGGCAAACTCTAGGGTGGCTTCTGGAAGCCTGGAAAAGTGATACAGCCAGTGCTGAGAGCTGGAGTGGAAATGCCTGAGTTGCTCTGGCAGATGGAAGTGAAGGGATATATAGAATGTAAGGCCAGAAGATCCACCAGGGGAGTAAGTTCCACAGGGGGAGGAGGGGGGTATGGCGTTAGAGCAAGAGGGTGAGAGGATATAAAGTGTTTATCTTATTTGAGTAGTAATCTTTATTTTCTAAAATGTCTAGATTAGAATAAGCTGCCAGTATTACAGTGAGCAAGTCATCAAGAGTTTCCTGGGTGCAGAGTGCAGATTCTACAAGAAGATGGACCACCTTCAGAGTGCTCCAAGCCCTAAGGAATGAAGAGCAGGAACAGTCAGCTCTTTGCAGAAGTGTGAGGTGGCAGGGGGAGAGGACATGCCCTAACGTCAATTCAGGGAACATTTGCGCAGCATCACCTACATGTCATGCACTAACTATGCCAGGCACTGGGGGCACAGAAATCAATCCGTTCTGGTCCCTGAGGTCCAGGAGCTCCCAGGCCAGTGATCAGGAACTAGCCCTGGAGGACTCTGTGCCTGGGTGGAGAGCATCTCTTTGGGCCTCTCTCAGAATTGGGGGTGTTGATATTTACTCACTGCTGGAGCAGGGCTGGCTTTGAGTTGTTTTCCTAGTAGCAGAAAAATCCTCTGATCCACTGCCCACATGGGTGAGACTAGGCAAGGTCAGGGTCCAAGCTCTCCCAGAGCCTGCAGGGCTTGCACCGCCAGCTGTGTGTGAGCCAGCAGTTAGAGGGGCTCCCACTGCCCAGGCTGGCAGTCTTCTGGGAAGTCCATGCAGAAAACACACTACAGTGTGTGATATATTTTCTCCTGGGTTTCTGTAGGGTCCCTCTAACCTTGGGAATGAAGGAGAAAACCCAGCAGCAACTGGCTGAGCACTATTCCAGCGGACTGGCAAGGAGACTCTAGGGCGCATGGCTGTGTTGCCCAGGGCCGCGCACACTGCCGGCACCTGACAGCTTCCCGTTGCTGTCGTTGATTGAAGCCGGGTTGCTATTGGCTGCCTCTAAGAACTTTTACTCGTGCCTTTTTGTTATTGTTTTAATTATGAAAGTACTACATGCTCCGACAACAAATTCAAACTGACAGAGGTGTAAAGTAAAAGCTGCCTCCAGCAACCCCTGCTCTTACTAACCAGAGGTTCATAGCTTCTTGTACTTCCTCATGAAAGATTTCTTAGCAAACGTAAGCATAACACACAGTAAGTCATACTATACATCAGATCCTTAACTTGTTTTTTCACTATATCTATATCTATCTATCTATTTATCTATTATCTATCTATCATCTATCTATGTGTCTATCTATCTCTATCAATCTATCTATCTATCTATCTATCTATCATCTATCGTCTGAGGAGTGTGAGAATTCTAAATTTGAAACTGGACTTTCAGGGTGAGATATATTTAAGGTAAGAGAAAAGAACATATTTTATTTAACAGTTTGCTTGATTTATGACCTTTAAATATTTAATTATTTAACATTTTCTGCTTTCAAATTTATCCATTATTTTCCTTCTTTTCTCTACATTCTTCTCTTCCTCTCTTTTAATGGATGTTGTTTACATGCTATTTATATGTTTTTCTAAAACCTATTATATTCACTATATAATATATATATCTGTCACACCAGCCTATCTTGTTTAATGGCAGCAATAAATATTTCATTGAATTAGTGTACCATAGCTTAGTTTCCCATTCACTGTTTGATATTTAGATTGTTTGCAGCTTTTTAAAAAATGGTTTTATTAATGTTTTTAGAGAGAGAGGGAGAGGGATAGAGAGATAGAAACATGTATGAGAAGAGAAGTATCATTGACTAGAGGCCTGGTGCACGGGATTCGTGCACTGGTGGGGAGTGTGGCCTGCAGGGATTGGCCCGCTGTGGGAGTGCCGTTCATCCTAGTCAGCTGAGCGGCTGAGGACCCGCCCTCTGAGCGGCTGCTCCCGCTGCGGGAGCGCACTGACCACCAGGGAGCAGCTCCTGCGTTGAAGGTCTGCCCCCTGGTAGTTAGTGTGTGTCATAGTGACTGGTCAACCAGTCATTCTGGTCATTCTGCCATTCGGTCACTGGGCTTTTATTATATAGGATTGGTTGCCTCCAGTATACCCCCTACTGGGAATTGAGCCTGCAACCAGGGCTCAATTTGTAGTGTTATAGTAAACATACTTATGCATGCACCATCAGGCACTTCTGCAGTAAACCTAGATGATATATTACTAGAAGTTGAACTTCCAGGTTGAATTTTGAAAAATATTGCCAAATTGCTTCCCCTCAAAATTTATTTGAAACAACTAGTGTATGAACCTGCCTATTTCCCCATGTCTAGTACTTCCCTGGGACCAGGGCCAGAGGGGCCCCTGCCATGGGTCCCAAGCTGTAAGAAGCTCCATTCTGGCTCACCTCTGGGTATGGCCTTCCCACAGAGCATGGGCTCTATGAGGTCAAGGGGATACGTCCACCTAGAGCCTGTATCCTTCCCCTTCTTGACCATGCCCTGGGTTCTGGAATCCCAGAATTTCCTTCCCAGAGAACCCTAGGCCTACTTCTAGGGTCTGCATAGGCCTCTTCCCAGATGTATCTTCCAGAATATGTATGGCTGGTACTCTCATCCCTATGCCCTAAGGTGGCCAAGAGGTGACTATGTATGGAGAGTAGATAGGGCTTGGATGTGTGGGCTGGGGTGTACACACACACACAGGCATAAGGCTCCTCACAGTGGGGTATGGACCTGGGTGGGGAAAGAAGGGGTAGGCTATGGACTAGGGCCTGGGAGCTGGATCAGGTGCAGAAGTCTGAGGAGTGTGAGAATTCTAAATTTGAAGTTAGCCTTTCAGGGTGAGATATTAAGTATTTAATTATATGATATGCGAGTGCATTTATATTGTTGCTTTAATCTTGCAAATGTTAAGGATAGGTCATTCCCAAGTTTTCAATCTCTGCAAAGCTATTGGTAAAACTGGTATATATAACTGTGATGGGCAGGTCATTAAAATTGGCAAGGTTGAGCACATTTACATATGTTTCTTAGCCACTTACTTTTTGATGCACTACCATTTTCTTTTGTTTTTAATCCTCATCCAAGGATATTTTTTCCATTGATATTTTAGAGAGAGTGGAAGGGAGAGAGAGAGAGAGAGAAACATCAGCATCAATATGAAAGGGACACATTGATTGGTTGTCTCCCGCTTGTACCCCCACTGGGGCTAGGGATCAAACCTGCAACCAAGGTACAAGGTACGTGCCCTTGACCAGGAATTGCACGTTTGACCCTCCAGTCCATGGGCCGACATTCCAACCACTGAACCAAACCAGCCAAGGCTGGTGCACTACCTTTTTATATCTTTTCTTTTTTAATCTTTATCTTCTTCATTTATAATTTGTGTTTTTCCATTGATATTTTAGAGAGAGTGGAAGAGAGAAAGGAGGGGGGAGAGAGAGACAGAGAGGAATATCAACATCAATATGAAAGGGACACATTGATTGGTTGCCTCCCACTTGTACCCCCACTGGGGCCAGGGATCAAACCTGCAACCAAGGTACAAGGTACATGCCCTTGACCAGGAATTGCACCTTCGACCCTTCAGTCCATGGGCTGACACTCCAACCACTGAACCAAGCCAGCCAGGGCTGGTGCACTACCTTTTTATATATTTTCGTTTTTAATCTTTATCTTCTTCATTTATAATTTGTATGTACATTAATTATCTCTGTTACATGTGTGGCATATGTGTTCTCCTCCCCTCTTTTTGTCATCTATTTTTTATTTTATTGAGGTAATTTTTTTTTTGGCCATGTGAGAGTTTAAACATTTTCTGCTTTCAAATCTATCCATTATTTTTATTCTTTTCTCTCTTTTAATGGCTGTTGTTTACATGCTATTTATATATTTTTCTAAAATCTGTCTTACTCTTATATCCCTTAAAAAACCCCAACTATTTATGCTTTTCCCAAAAAACATTTTGGATATTTATTGCCTCCTGAGCCAGTCAAAATTCAGCGAGAGAGAGAGAGAGAGAGAGAGAGAGAGAGAGAGAGAGAACACAACAAAATTAAAGAAATAATGGCCAAAATGTTTCTAAATTTGACAAAAATTGTAAACTCACAGATCCAAGAAGCTCAATGAACTCCAAGGAGTAAGTGGTATAGGCTGTGTGGTTCAGGGGCCAGGTGGCTTGGTGGTGGCAGGAGGCACAGGTACATCTTGCAGAAGGAGCTGTCCCTGCCACCACAGACTGATCACTAGCCAGTCTGAATCTTTACGAAGGTCATTGCCTTTTCAGGACAGTCATTTGGCCTGGGTCTCAAAGACCTTTAAAACTTAGCTTGGAGTATCCAAAGGACTTGAGAGATAGAGTAATAGTCAGGAAGATTCTAAACACCCTCTAAGGATTGAGGTTGCTATTGCTTTAAAAGCATTGAGCATTGAGAGGAAAATGATGCATTTTTATATGGTTATTTTATTAAGATAATAATTATCTACAACTTGGTGGCACACAAATTTGCATAGCCCTGGATTTTAGAAGCATTTTCCGAAGCCTTGTTTTAATTAATTTAGACCCATTACATTGAACTTTTTGTTGTTTCTGGCCCAAACTAAGTCGTCACATTCAGATTAATTTCTCCTAGAAGAGAAGCCAGGCTATTATGTATGTACACATGGTGAGTCACTCATTGCTATTAATATTTGAGGGAGTATTATGTGCCTAAAATGTTCAGTGATACACTAGTGAATATAATATTTGAATATCAACTCAACATACGGCTTCATCATTTCTCAGTTAACTGGAGAGCTCCACCTTCAGCCAGTTGGTACCACAGTTGGGGAGTGGGAGGGGTGTCGGGCTCTTTTCTGGCTCCACCGTGTCTTCTAAGTGTATGTCCTGATCACAGCTCTGCGGAACTTGAAAGGGCAGTTCCGAAAGTGGAGGAGTCAGGAGGGCATCGCATTGAATAAAAATGATGGGACATCAGAACTGCAGGCAACCTTCAGTGTCCCCCCAACCTGCCTGTCCTGTGCATGCAGAGTTGGAGGCTCGAGGAGGAGAGGTGTCAAGGTCACACAGCTGGACAGTGGCAGAACTGGAGGCCAGTTTTTTGACTCAGAAGTATTCAGATCTGCAGAACTGCTAATTTCTAATTAGACTCTAGGAGTACTTCACAGCTTCGTCATTTTGACGCAGGCTGCAATTGAAGATCCGGCCTTTCAGAGAACCTTGAGCTGAGAATTTCTCCAGTTTCAAAGTCAGCAGCCAGACGTGGGAAGGAGGAGAAGGGTTTAAGGCGGGGCTGAGATGGCTTTGTCAGACTCTGAACTAGTCCAATCCTTCAGCTGGCCCTCTCTCCTGGGAGTCTCTGATGCATCCTTCCTCTGAGAGCTGATTAGTAATGCCCTGGAGGGCAGGGCAGCTGGGAAAGAAAAGGAGCAAAATCTCAAACCAAACAAATGACTTCCTCCTCAGCAGCTTGGGAAAGGTCTGGTGAGAACGAGGCCTGGCAGGTGGACCGAGATGCTTCTTCTTTGGAATTCAGGAGATAAGCTTCCTAGCCCCTACCCCACCCATTCTTCAGCCTCATCTTTTCCGACTCTCTTCCTTTCTACAAGCTCCTCCTTCTAGTTTGGGCACTGGCTTGGGCCACAGCTTGCCTCCTGTCCACAGCCTGCACCCCCATTCTGAGTCCCGGCCTATTGAAGTGATCTGCCTCTGGGCATGTCCCAAAGTCCCCAACTGAAGCTGCCCTCGAGGGCAGTCCTGGCAGCTAGTACCTGGTGGCCTGGTTCTTGCCTGCCTCCTCCTCCTCCTCTGCAGCACCCACCACAGAGGGCCCGCCAGGCAGGTATGTGAGGGGTGAAGGGAAGGGCATCTGGGGGAATCTCAGGTTTTTGGCTTGGGAGTCTGGGAAGGAGAGGAAAGTGGGGGAGGGGAGGAAACATCTCTGAGGAAAACGGATAATGACAGAGCTGGTAGACAGAAGTGAAAGAAAGAGAAATGACTCTAAAAGTGATATGCTCCCGTTTACTTAATTGAGATTTTCTCTTTTTTCCAATAATATATTGCGTTCTGGGAGATGCTTGGGAAGGAAGACCCTGTTGTTCAAAATATCTCTTCGAGGGGCCTGCAACTATACCATTTGAGACTCCTTTCTTTGGGTCTTGAAGGCTTTTTGGTTTTTGAGGCTCTTTTATGATTTTATAAAAAGCTAATATGCCTCCAGAGACTGATTTCCCAGGGACCTCTGAACAAAGGCCAATGAACATGGACCGAACTTCCTGGCCACTCTCCTCTCCTGCCACTTACCCTTCTCCCTCTACTTACCTTCTCCCGTCCCCCTGTCCCCCTCCCCACAGACTCCAGGCCACAGTGCAGCTCCCTGGACCACAGCTATTTCCAGTCATGCTGGGCCTTTTCACATCCAAGGGATATAATATTTGCTGTTCCCTATGTCTGGTGTACCCTTCCTCATCTCAGCCTGTCCAAATTGTACTTAAACATCACCTCTGCAGTATTCCTACCAAAAATGTTTAATCTGGATCCAATCATGAGGAAACAATCAGACAAATCCAGATTTTTAAAAAATATATTTTGTGTTGATTTCAGAGAGGAAGGGAGAGCTAGAGAAAGATAGAAACATCAATGATGAGAGAATCATTGGTTGGCTGCCTCCTTCACACCCCCCACTGGGGATCAAGCCCGCAACCCAGGCATGTGCCCTTGACGGGAATCGAACCCAGGACCCTTCAGTCCGCAGGCCAATGCTCTATCCACTGAGCCAAACCAGCTAGGGCCAAATCCAGATCTTTAAACATTGTACAAAACAACTAGCCTGCACTCATCAAATTGTCAATACCATGAGAGACAACTCCCCTCCCCAAGGGCAGGGAACTGTTATAGATTAAAAGAATGTGAAGAGACATGATAACTAAATGCAGGTCATGATCCTTGATTGGAATCTTAATGTAGAGGAAAAACTATAAAGGATACTATTGGGACAATGGAAGGAACTTGAATATAGATTAATTAGATCATATTGTTGTTATCAATATTAAATTTCTTGAATGTGACAATCATATTATGGTTATGTAGGAGAATTGCCTTGTTCTTTTGAGATATCTGCTGAAATATTTGGGAGTGATGTGTCATGATGTCTGCAACATACTTTCAAATGACTCAGCAAAGTGTATGTACTATATGTGTATGTGTATAAATATAGAGAAAAAACAAATGTGACAAACTGTTAGCAATTCATGAATCTGGATTATGACTGTATGGGTGTCATTATACTCTTCCTTCATCTTTTCTGTAAGTTTAAACTTTTTCAAAGTAAAAATTTGGAGGAAAAATATTCTCTCTATTGTTGACTCTGAGATGCAAAGTAGTCACCTCCTCCTTGTAGCCTGCTCCATGGCCCCAACGTGAAGGAATATCTCCTTCTTCCAACCTCCCAGAACCTCATGGTTTTGCCTGTTACATCATCTGGCCCCAGATGCCCCGGAGTTGAATAAGCTGCAGTGGTGTCAGTCCCTCTCCCGGGGCTGTGAGCACATGGAGGGCAGTGGGCACAGAGATCTCTGGAGATGGAGACGTTGAGAAGCAAGGCTTGCCGCATCCCAGCTTGGCCTGCGACCAATCTTCCTGCCTCTGAACTGTGCTCTAGGCCCCTGAGTAAGGGCCCTTTCTGCTGCTGTTGGGTCCTGCAGCAGGAGGATCAATTTCAGAGCAGAAGGATCTATTTCAGTGTTGTTTCAGAATCTAATCAGGGTTGCAGACCACACTGGGTGGGTATTTTTGTCAGGGTTCTCCTAAGGAACAGAACCAACAGGATGTGTATGGATAAAGATGGGGAGAGGGAGAGGAGGGAAGGGGAAGAGAGGGGGGGAGGAGAGAGAGAAGAGAGAGAGAGAGAGATTGATTGATTTTAAGGAATTGGCTGACATGATTGTAGAGGTTTTACAAATGCAAAATCTGCAGGCCGGCGAGTAGAGACCCAGGGAAGAGTTGCAGTTTAAGGCCAAAAGTGGTCTGCTGGCAGAGTTCCCGCTCCTTCTGGGGAGGTCAGCCTTTTTCAATTAAAACCTTCAATTGGTTGGAAGAGGCCCACTCACATTATGGTGGAAATCTGCTTTCCTCAAAGTCCACCAATTTCAATGTTAATTGCTTTCAAAAACACCTTCACATGAACATTCAGAATAATGTTTAATTGAATATCTGGACACTGTGGCCAAACCAAGTTGACTTACAAACTTAACCATCACAGTCTACTTCTTGTCAGCTTGGTACCCATACACATCAGCTTAATCATACTTAATCTCCAAATAAAGACAATAAATAATAAGGGCATAATTCCAGCTAAAATGATACAACTATCCCGTATACAACGGAAAATGGACTAACCCTTTCCCCAGAAGGGAAGGCAAAGTCCTTGTTGTGTTTACTCTTCTCCTTAATATCCCATAATTTAAATACTATGATGTAAAGGAGGGGTCCTCAAACTTTTTAAACAGGGGGCCAGTTCACTGTCCCTCAGACTGTTGGAGGGCCGAACTATAGTTTAAAAAAAAACTATGAACAAATTCCTATGCACACTGCACATATCTTATTTTGAAGTAAAAAAACAAAACGGGAACAAATACAATATTTGTATTTGCATATGGCCCGAGGGCCGTAGTTTGAGGACCCCTGGCCTATGTCAACAACAGCACCCTGTACCACAGCCATCAGTTGACCTCAGGGCCAAAGTAACTTATTTATCAAGTTCTGGGTTTGGGATCATTTTAGAGGCCACGGGCCGGGCTGGGGCCCCCCCCCCCCCCCCGCCCCCCGAGTGCACAAATTTTTGTGCACCGGGCCTCTAGTATGATATAAAGTCAAAACATCTCATGTTACATAATAAGGTGATAAGAGAAGAAAGAAAACGAAGATATCACACACCCTCCTCCCCCCAAAATAAGGAATATTCATGACATTACAATCGTTGTTTCTGTAACTGGTCACATGATTGTAGCTGGTATTTATAATTGCTTTTTCCAACTGCCCATTCCATTGTCCCTTTGCCATCAGCTAGTCATGGTTCTTAACTCGGTGGGGTGACCCAAACCTTCATTCATGAAAGGTCTAGGCCAGGGGTGGGCAACCCCTGGCACACGTGCCAAACATGGCACGCCAGTAACTTTTGCTGGCACGCGAAACCATCTCAGAAAAAGAAAAGATTATTCAGGGCATTAAAGACTTGTCCGTGAGCAGGAAAACAGTTAAGGATAGGATACTTAAGTTGGCGAGTAATACTGCTGAACAATTAACAAAAGATTTGTCTTCATGTCAATTTTTTTCTATTTGTATTGATGAAAGTACAGACATTACATCGTCATCTAGGCTGGCCATTTTTTCTCGACTTTGTAAAGGTGATGAAATATGTGAAGAGATGGTTGCCCTTCTAACTTTACCTGAGTGTATTACCAGGGCTGAAATATGTAAAGCAGTTATGAACGAATTCTCTTCTCGACAAATTGACATTTCAAAAGTAGTGTCCATCACCACTGATGGTGCTCCTTGCATAACTGGTGAGAAGGCAGGTTTTGTAAATCTGTTTGCGAAAGAAGTTGGTCATACACTGATAGGTTTTCATTGCATCATACATGAGGAGACTTTATGTGCAAAAGCTGGCCTGAAGGAACTGCAGGAAGTGATGCAAACAGTTACCAAAGTTGTTAATTACATTTCTGCTTGGGCTTTAAATAAAAGACAATTTCAAGTTTTACTGAATGAGGTAGAATCTGTGTATAAAGGACTGAAAATGTACAACAAT
>NW_005365371.1:4943366-4948886 GCF_000412655.1 Myotis brandtii | reverse complement strand
TAGAGCAGGGGTGGGCAACCCCTGGCACGCGTGCCAAACATGGCACGCCAGTAACTTTTGCCAGCACGAGAAACCCTCTCTTATAATCTTCCATTTACAATTTTTTTTCTTAATATCGACTTTTTTATTTTTCAGATAAATTCAGTGTAGGTGCATCTTAGATAAATAAATAATTTTACATAACAAGTTATCTTAAAGACCATAGACATGGATTGACGAGAGAGGGGAAGAGCAATTTCTATGCCTCTGCCTTAACTCTCCCTGCCTTCCTAGATCTGACCAGTGTTTTGGTTTCATCCACATATGCTTGTGAATCTTTGTTCTCAGTGATGAATTTTGTTAAGTCTCGTAATAGGAGTAGCCTGACGGATGAAAGTAGTAGCTCGTGCATATCTCTGAAGGTCACGAAATATAAACCTGATGTAAAATCTCTGTCATCAGTGATGCAGCAGCAAAAGTCCCACTGATAATATCAAACGGAGTCATAAAGTTTTCTGTCGGACTATCAGTGTACATGTATACATTAAAAAATAAATGTATTTTTCATCATCATATACTGTGTTTTTGTCGCTCGAATGAATTTTATTATTTCTTTAAGGTTCTTCACATACGTACACCTTAAGAGATATCAAGTAGTCATAACATGTTCTCAAAAAATTAGGGTTGGCACGCAGAAGAATTTTGAGTCAGAGATTTTGCTGGTTTTGGCACGCACTCACAAAAAGATTGCCCACCCCTGGTCTAGGCCATTAGCTGTCCTGGCGGAATTTGGTTGTTGTAAATTTCCACTGACTTTAATCACAAGGTATAGTAATATTAAAAGATGCCCTAAGGGAGCTGTATTCCAGATATACTTCCCCTTACCGCCACTGTGACATTCAAGGGGCATGATTTGGCCCCATCTTCTTGCAGCTGAGCCGGTCCAAAGTTGCTGGCCATTTTGAAATTTTTCTCAGGTCCTGATTCTGCATTATGTTTGACTGAATATCTGGGCCCTGTGGCCTAACCAAGGGACTAATCCTTTCCCCAGAAGGGGAGACAAAGTCCTTGTGGTGGTTACTTTTCTCCTTGATATCCAACAATTTAAATACTGTGATGTGAAGTCAGGACACTCTCATTTTGTTCAGGTCAGTTCCTGTGCTCGTTTATGCCCACACATACCTGGCAGGGAGAGCTCCAGATGGAATTGGCTGGAGCTGCCCTTTGGCATCATTTTTTCTTATGTGTCCCCAAGTAGTGGCACCTGCCTTTGACCCTCTGCTTGTCAGAGGGCCAAATTCATAGACATTTTAAACTTAAAACAAATAGTTACAAAGCTGAACTTTGCCTCAGTGACAAACACACAAACATTCAGAGCTCCGAATATTGTATTGTATCATTAGTTGGCTTTGGTTAGCATGAGTGTGAGAATTTCCCTTCCCAGCTAAAGACAAGCATTGAAATAATACACATAAAGCCTGGGGGAGGTCTCCTGGGGTGTCTTTTTACCCCCTATTAACTGAGAATTAAGAAGATTCCAGGTGTATCTGGCTTGCAACTTGCCTGAGAGGATCCTGCGTGCTGAGCGTGCTGAGGGAGCCTTGCTACAGCCCGCCAAGGTAAGAGAATGCTGAATGTGAGAACTCGCAGCAGTAGTCTTGGAAAGAGCCTGGTGTGAGAGGACGGGGTTGGTGAGGAGCAAATGGCCCTTTGGGAAGAGGTGCTGGCAACCCAAAACAAGAGGCAGCAGCTTTGCAATTCAATTTCCCTTTGAAACAGCAGGCTCTGTTCCTGGTAGAATAATCAGAAAATATAAATAATATTCATTCATTGGAAAAATATTGAAAATATATTAGATAAGCATATAGCTTTGTATCCTGGTTTTTAAAAGTTTATTATAACATATTCCATATTCTTTGAAATAGAATTTGAAGTTCAGAATATGAAATCAGATTTAGGGGTTAAGAATCTTGTCCCGTATTTTTGTCTTTCAAAGTTTGTCTGACCAATTAGAACCTATAATTACTTTTTCTATTGAGGGCATCAGATCATGGCACCTGTATTGTCCTCATTGAAAGAAGTTTCCATGTAATTTCTAAGTAATTCCAACCTCTGTTGGATCACTCACAGAAACAAAGCCCAACTTGTTACCAAAATTCTGTATTCCAAATAGCCTTGTAAATGTGGACCGTCATGCTTGTCTTTCAAAGCAAGAACCGTAGGACAATTGGTGGTGTGCTTAAAAACGTCTTAGTAGTGGGACAGACTTGGGTTGACCTGTCTCTGCCACGTCCCAGCTGTGTTGCTATGGGCTACTTATTCAAGCCCTCAAAGCCTCAATGTCCTCAGCTGCAAAATGGAGATAGTCTTGGGCTGCTTTTAGGACTGTTGCAGAGACTAAGTGAAATAATGCACACAAGGCACCTGGCCTCGTGTCAGGTGCACAGCAGCCCGTCACTAACTGCCAGGTTGTGTTACTGAAGACAGGAACCTGTACTGGGATAGCATGGCTTTCCAGAACAAAGCCCAATGCCTGGCATAGAATAAAGGCTCAATCCGTGTCCACTGAAGGAAGGAAGAACGTCTTATGGGTTGCTGTAGTTTGGGGTGGTATGAACAGTGATGGGGACGCAGTTGTGTGTTTTTTTGTTTTGTTTTGTTTTGTTTTTTTACCTCCCTATATTCTCCCCTCTTTAAAGATCCCAATTACCTCAAAAGAACTTTGCTTAAATTTCTAGTCTATGACCCCCAACTTTGTGACTGAAAACATTTTAAGTAAATCTCTAAGTCAAGAGACAGAAAGGCGGTGGGGATGCAGATGCTGATATAGCTCCTCTTTTTCCCTTAAGGTCCCAACACTGGTTTTCCTTACTCATTCACTCCAGGGAAAACATTGGGCCTCCAGTTCTCATATTGGTAGAATTCAGTATTAGAGTCATGTGAAGATCATGGGCTATTTTCAGCACACTCGATTCTGAGCACCACAGCTGTTTTAGAATAATGCACTGGGCCTTTTCTTTCCTTCACTGTCAATTATAGAAAAAGCCATTTGATACTTCTAAAATTCTGCAGGTTAAGAGTAAGATTTCTTGCCCCCCCCCTTCCATTTTTTTTTTTTAAGAAAACTCAATTGCATCAAGAAAAGCAGAAAACCTGTGGGTTTGGTATAGAAGTAGATGGTGTTATTATTCTCTATTCCTCAGCAGAACTCAGCATTGCACAGTTGGGTGGGCTCCTGGAGGGCTTCGAGGTGGCTGGCTCTCGGCAGGATTTCCCTGTTCCATCTGGCATTCAATGCTTAACACTGAGTGGGGAGAAGACCAGGGACATTCAGAAATGGGGCGGGGCCAGATCTAGCATGGGAGAGATGGGGCCTAGGAAGACAAGGCAAAGACTAGCTTGAGCTGGGACTCAAGAAGGTGGTGTGCTAGGAGGCAATTAGGAGCAGATACAGGGACAGGAGCAAACAATGTGGCTCTCTGGGCAGGGGGATCTTCTGAAGGCACTACATTCCAACTGAGTCTTTTGGGATGCTACCACTTTACAAAGCCTGTCCTGAACCCCTGTCAAAACCCCCCTTTTCAGAAGACTTACAGGAGACTTCTAACAATTCATTAGCTTATGTACATATCCATTTCCCTCTTTGAAGGCAGGGAGTGAGGGCTCTTTCTCTACCAAACCTAGCTTGGTGAAAATTCAACACCACCTTCTTAGTGTTGAAATGAGATGAAAATGTGCTAAGTACCTAAGACCCTGGCCTGAGACCTCTTATCCAGGCAGAGAAATTGTTTTTGTGGTGCAATGGGGAAGGGGGGAAGGAAAGGGCTAAGGAGGAGACAAAATCTTGGCATGGGCCATGTTGGGAGGCATCTGGGTCCCACACTGTTTCTGCTTCCACGTTCAATCCCAGAACTGGTTTCCCATTTTCAAAGTGAGCAGCCAGGGCATTGAAAGGGGTGGAGAGGTTTAAGGTGGGGCTGAGAATGGCTTTGTGAGACTCTCACCCAGTCCAGCCCTTCAGCTGGCCCTCTCTCCTGGGAGAGTATGATGCTGATACAGGAATGGGAGCAAACACTGTAACCCTTTGGGCAGGGGGATCTCCCAAGGGGATTTTGCCTGTCTCAGAGAGCTTATTAGTGATGCTCTGGAGGGCAGGGCAACGGAGAAAGAAAAGGAGCAAAAGCTCAAACTGAACAAATAAATTCCTTGTTAGCAGAATTGATTTGGTGAGAATGAGGCCCGGAAGGTGGACTGAGATGCCTCTTTTGAGTTAACTAATGGCTTAATCTGGGTTCCCCCAAACAGAGCCTGAACAAGGACTTGTATACAGGTAGGAGAATGAATCCCAAGGAACAGGAGTGATGGACTCTAAAGAGTCAAACAAGCAAAGAGGGAAAGAGAAAGGCAATCCAAGGGTGCATTATTGAGTTGATCGAGTTGGGCACTACCATGGGCAACTGGGGCTCCATCATCTTAGGAGCTATATAGAATGTATCTTGGAATCGCCCACTAGAACGGAAGGGTGGACTATTTCTCCCCCAGCCCCTGCCTGCCTTGGTCAAAGTTGGTCCCATGAGGTGTTTGTTCTTTGCAGGGGTCCCAGGCTGCAGTGAGAGAGAAGCCCTGAGGCAAAGAAGATAGGGGGTGCAGCTGAGACAAGGTGCTCTTGGGTTACACCTGTATGCAGCTGGTTACCTCAGCCAAGCTGGAGGACAAAGATAGGTCAGCCACAGGAGTCTGATATAACCACAGGCAGTTCAATCGTTCTCTTCCTGTCTTCCATGAATAGAACTGTATTTCCCTTTACTTCTCAGTCCAAAGTCAGGACCTATGGTTTTCCTACTTGCAATATTAATTCTCCTGTAATTAACTGCTCTTCCAGCAATGCATAATCCTAAAAGTATAACCTGGTGACTTAATGTAGCTCTTCGTTATTATTGATGGCCATGGCATAGAGTAACTCCTTTTAAACACTGCACTGAAGCAGGTATTCTGGCTTGAGTCTGTCTGTGAAATGGGTACAGAGAACCAAGTGCATTCTCCCTCCATGATCGTCCCAGTAGTTTTCCAGGCTGTATGGGTCAGGAGCTGGGGATGAAGAAGACACAGCCTTGAAGAAACTCATGGTTTGGAGCTACTGCCCGGATAATTTCCTTTTCTCCTCAGCCTGTTTCTTATTCTGGAGACTTGGCGGGGGTGGGACAGCCTGTCCTCTGACGCTGTCCTGTTGACACTCTGGGAAGCTGTGCTATTCAACTATTTTTAAACACCCTTCGGAGCAAATCTTTAAATACATTCCATCTGATCAAAAGACAGATTTAAAAACCAACCACCCCTGGTGAGCTCTAAAGACAGCAAGCACGCCCCGGACCTGGAAGGAGCCTCCTCCTCACCAGGGTGTCCTCACTTCCCGAAGCAGCACCTCTCTGGCCTGGGCGGGTTCCAGGAGGGCGACGGCGGTGAGATGTGCGCCCGGCTTAGGTCCGAGCCAGACTGGCTGCAGGGGGCGCCTAGCAGGCAGCTGGGCGCTAAGGGTTGGGG
>NW_005365371.1:4942321-4943261 GCF_000412655.1 Myotis brandtii | reverse complement strand
AGCTGGAACGCGGGCGCCCTAGGTGTCTAGGCGCATCCGGGTTGCAGAGGCCGCCGGAGTGCGAGCGGGTAGACCGCCTTCGAGAAGGAAACGGCGGCAGCGCCCCCAGTCGGTCTGCCAAGCCAGGAGCGCGGGTACCTGTGAAGCGCCGGATTAAGGCGAGTGCCTCAGCGGAACCCTCCACAGGCGGGGTCCCTCCGCATTTGGTGTGGGGTCAGAGGAAGGGCCCGCATCTGTTCCGCCGGAGTGGGGCGCGCCCCCGCCCTCAGCCTGGTTTGTCCTTGTGCGGCCCTTTAGCCGGGTCGCCGATTTGCGGGTGGGGAAGCGGGCATGCAGCCCTGCAGGCCGGCCCTGTGGCCGCGGTGGAGTAAAGGCAGGAAGATGGACTGATCCCGCTCAGACCCGTCTCAGCCTCTGATGGTCCCTACTCGCCGGCCTCCGGGCCTTCTGTCCGCCGGGCGGGAGCCTCGCCCGGCGTTATTAGGAATGAGGTGCTCTGCAGGAGGCCGCCCAGGTTGAACAGGCGGCCCCAAGGCTCCCAGATAAAAACCCTCGCGACTCATCGTCCCCTGCTGCCGCATTTTACATAAGGGAACCCCGGCCCCAAGAAGGAAAGGAACCCGCCCAAGGTCACATTGTAGTCCTGCTTCCAGCCCGGGCTACGGGCACCGCGCCCTTCTCCGCCGTCCTTCTGTTCTGCCCAGCACCCCTCCTCTTCCGCGCCTTCCAGGAGGCTCTATGGTCGCGGGCGCGGTGAGCGCGCCCTCCCTTCCCGCTGCGCCCTTGGGAAGGATGCTAGACTGAGGTCTGGCCGCCGGTCCAGCGGCCTTGAGCACTAGCCAAGCCGGCCGTTGCTGGAGTACAGGACGGACCACAGGACCGGGGCAGTAGGAGGGCCGAGGAAGGTGGGGTCGACGCGGTAGTAAGCTGGGGATCCTGG
>NW_005365371.1:4939095-4942270 GCF_000412655.1 Myotis brandtii | reverse complement strand
GCTCGGGTGAGAGGGGGCCTGGGGTGCGCGTCCCTGTCGGGGGAGGGGCTGACGCTGCGCGCGTCGTGGGGCTCGGCACGGTTTTTTCCAGCGGGTCTGCCAAAATCTGAACACAGTCAGCTGATGCGGAGTCACCGTCTAACCCTGCGAGGGCACAGGCCGCCTTTAATCCTCCGCTGCCGGGATCCTTTATGACGTAGCGAATGTACTTTCTGCCCAAGCGTTTGATCCCGCCCCTGCATAAGGCGTACACCCCGGGCTGCTGCGGGGGAAGCGGACCTTTGAAATGTGTGTAGCTTTCATATTCTCTCTCAACACACTTCTATAGAGCGCCTGCTTCCTGTCAAGCATCAGAGTAGATATTCTGTAGGACCAGAAATCAATGATACAACACGTGAGTCCTATCTGTGGGGGCACTCTTGGTCCACTGGGGCCTAGTGGTTAGATGGGGGCTGTGGATGGTTGTAAACAGAAATATATTACATATTACCCTCCCTAGGTAAGTGCTGTTACAGAGGTACAGAAGGAAGGCGTGAAATGCTAATTTGGGGAGAGATTTTTTTAAATTTTTTTTAGAGGATCAGGAAAGGCATTTTGAAGCAGGTGTCAATTTGAATCAGTTAGGACTTGGTCAGATGAAGAAGTCAGATTTGGTATGGGATGAGCAAGGCCTGGAAATTGGAAAGTGCTTGGTGAGGGTTTAGCAAAGGGTATAATGAGTAGGTGAGAAAAGTCTAGTTGAAGATAGAATTTGGAGGGGCCAGTGAGGATCAGAATTCCCAGCTTGTATACTCAGATTTGAAACGTGGTAAGTACTTATGAATTGAATGGCCCCTTCATATGTCAGTTGGACTAATGTCACTTGGACTCATCTGCACCAAAATCTTGAAAATATCTTTGATTCTTTCTTCTTTCACATCCTACATTTAATTTGCCAGCAAATCATAGTAGGCTCTACTTTTAGACTCTGACCACTTCATTATGTCCTCATTATAATATTAAACTCTCCTGCCTGGGGCGGAGATTTAGCCACCAGTCTTTAATATGTAATGTATGTATAGGCATGTTTTCCAACTGCGCATGCGCAGGAATGTTCCCACCTGTACATGGAATTTTATTCATGATTTCCCTGAATAAAGATGAATCTGATCCCTTATCTGGGGACATGCCACTTTGGGAAGTGAACCCCTGGTGTGTCCTTGCTTGCTGCTTGCAATAAAGTTTATTCCTTTTCATCAAGTCATCTTAGAGTTGTCTTTTGGCTGACAACTATTGAGTAACTGGACCCGGTTCCCTTGGGTAACAAATCAAGAAGTACAGAGGGGGAGGCCCATGTTCCTGTTGTCATTATAAGATCTACATTGTGGCATTCTCAGAATATGAAGCAAATTTAAAAATTAATAATAATGATCCGAGAAAGAACCTGCTTTCAGTGTGTTTTAGCCAATATTGTTCCAGCTGCAAGTAACAGAAACTTTAAGTTGCTTAACCAGCATGTACAGAGCTGGAGGGCAGGAGTGCAGCAGGGCCTCATAGGCAGATCTGTCTGTCAACCGCTGGTTGACGTCAATTCAACACCAAGTTTGGGATGGGGTGGAGAAAGAAACTTTATTCAGTGCAAGCAGCTCGATTGTGATATCGCTCAATTATGAAGCAGTATAGCTGTTAGGAGGCCCTGGAGTGAGGCAGCCCTGGGGCCAGCCCCTCTCTGGTGTGGCAGCTCTACTGTGTTCTGGCTAAACATGTCAGTGTTTCAGCCTCAGCTGAGGAGAGGCAGTCTTTTTGACTTCAGTGGAAAGGGAGAGTATGCTTCCAGAGCCAAGGGGGAGCTGACTTATATAGACAGAAGTCCCCACTCCCGGTTCCTGATTGGTCTGGCCTAATGCAAATGAGGACTCCAAATTCTCTGGTTGATTGGTCCAAGAAGCCCTGATTGGTCAGAATGGAGCAGCTCTGATTGGTTGGTGAAGATGCTGATGGGGCTAATACTGAGCAGCTCCAGTTGGACAGGGAAAGCCTCAGTCCTATTGCCTGATTGGTCTGGCCTAATGCAAATGAGGACTCCAAATTCTCTGGTTGATTGGTCCAAGAAGCCCTGATTGGTCAGAATGGAGCAGCTCTGATTGGTTGGTGAAGATATTGATGGGGCTAATACTGAGCAGCTCCAGTTGGACAGGGAAAGCCTCAGTCCTATTGGTTGAAATAGGATTCCAGAAACTCCTTTATAAGGGCTGGCTCAGAGGCAGGTAGTTCAGTTCAGGCTTCTCCCTAACCTGCAGTTTGGATGAGAGGCCCCTGTGTAGAAATGGCTGTTAGGCTCTGTTTTTGTTTTTTTTGTGTGTGTGTTTTTTTTAATTGAGCCCAGTTAGCCTCCGGGAGCCCTTCTTAGTTGGTATTCTCTTTCTCAGGATCCACCTGCTGAAGGAAGCTCTATTGTTTTGTTTTGTTTCTCTCCCTCTCTCTCTCTCTCTCTCTCTCTCTCTTTCTCTCTCTCTCTCTTTCTCTCCTTTTCATGGACCCCTGTGCCTGCCTCTTCTCTCTTTCTCTGCAGATTGGCTTTTTCCATCTCTGTATCTCTGTGGCATAACTGCCCCCTTCTCCACTCCAGCAGCCAGATCACATGTCCCTGCCCTTCAGAGGCTGATTTGCATTCTGTCACAGTGCCAGGGGACAGAGTGATGGGTTCATCTTGGGTCGGTGTCTCTCCCCGACCCAGTACCTCAACCTGGGAGGAGGTCTCACTGTCCAACTATAGCTGCATGTGGGTGAAAGGCAGGTCTAAGAGCACAGGGATCAGGTGAGCAGGAGAGACCACTGCAGAGAGTGTTTGTGAAGTGGTCTCTGGGGAGAACTGGCCATCACCTTCTAGTAAGTCTAATCTGGTGACTAGAGTGTCTCTCAGACTAATCCAAGTGTCTGTGTTAGGTTTGCCTAACTAGGCTCTCTGTTAAACACAGGTACATAGGAGTCACCAGAGTATTTATGATAAAATGGTAGTGAGAACAATGTCCACGATATCATTTGATGTTCCTAGATAGTGCTTTTAGACTTTTGTTCCACAATAGTTATTTTTCTAAGGATTAACAGGCATCTTTTTTGAACGAGGGCTTTAAAACTTGTCAGGTTGCCTTTTGTGTGGCCTTGATGGGGAATATAAGACATTTTTCTGAGCGGG
>NW_005365371.1:4937332-4938937 GCF_000412655.1 Myotis brandtii | reverse complement strand
AGCAATCTGAATCTGTGCCAGTAACCTGCCTTCTAAGGCGCACTCTTGCTAGCGCATAATTAACTCCATTGATACCTGTCCTGTCTGGCAGAACCTGTTTCCCAGAAATCTCCCATTTTACAAAGGGGCCATAAACAAAGAATGTAACAGCGCTGGGGGGGGGGGGGGGTCACTGGCACCCCCCAGACCAGGCATTTAGATGCAATCTAATTTCTCCATTCTAACTGACTCGGGAGGGGCTGTGGAAGCCCACCACAAAAGCCTGGTAGTTAGGAAACAGATAGAAAACAAAGAAACCAAAGGGTATAAAAGGAAAGCTTCCTCCATATTCACTCACTCAGGATTTGGAGAGCTGACCCCCTGAGTCACTGTACTAGTACATCTGAAAATAAGTGGGTTTATCCTGGATCTCTGAGTACTCCCTGTGTATTTTTCAGTCGCCTGGTAAGTTCTGTAACAGCCTCAAGGAAGCCCCATTAACTGTGCAGTTAGCATGCATAGCTAAGTTGAGCTGGAACTTTTAGGCAAGATTATAATAAGCAATCAGAAGGGAAATAGCCAAAGGATAATATACATCTATCTAGTGAGGGACCTCAAACTCAAATGCCCACAGTGTCCAGGCAGTTAACAAAGGCAATCTGGGTAGGCTTAAGATAGTAAGTGAAAACTATTTGTATTATGAGTTCAAGCATCATGTAGTTGCCTAGTTACATTGCCTTTTAAGACACTAGACTGGCAAACAAAACAGCCAAGTAGAAGAGAGGCTGCCAGTTGCCAGACATGGGAGTCTCACACAGCTTGCTCGTCTGACGGTCCTTAGTGTGGGGTCCCTACATAGGATGGTTCCCTGCCTAAACCCAGCTTGCCTCTCCAGTGGGACAGGGCCTTCCCTTCCCACTTGGTAGTGCCAAGGCGCATCTAGACTTCATGTCCAGAACCAAGTGACTTCTATTTCCTGCCCAAGGCCTGCTGCCCGCCATGTTCCTGTTTCTTGATGATGTTCCACCTCTTCTGAGGATGTCAGTACTGGGAATGTCTGTCCCTTGCAGGAACACCTTGACCCTGTCAGAGCTCGAACAAAGGAGCCAGGATCAGGACAAGGATGCATGCTGGATCCTCATGGTTTCCACAGGTCACCCATGGGCTACACATTGCAAATGGAAAGGAGGTGCCCTTGAGAGCAGACCCAAATGTTCTTAGTGTTAGATACGTTTCACCCAGATTATAGATTGATATGTGAGCATTTTGAAATAATATCTTATAAACTTGGTTGCTGGGAGTCAAGCCCCCTGTGCCAAGTCTCCCTGGGGTAGCTAATTGAGTTCAAGGCTAAGGAGACTGTCTCCCACCCCCAACAGCTGCTCTGCCATTCTTCAGCAACTACCTCCCATAACCATTTCTGATTCTAAACCAAAAGGCAAGTGAGTGTTATTTCAAGTTTGAGAACTTAATATTTACAGAGAATAAAGCCCAGCACAAGGCATTAAGACAGTGGTTCTCAACCTTCCTAATGCCGCGCCCCTTTAATACAGTTCCTCATGTTGTGGTGACCCCCAACCATAAAATTATTTTCGTTGCTACATCATAACTAATTTTGCTACTGTT
>NW_005365371.1:4915291-4937301 GCF_000412655.1 Myotis brandtii | reverse complement strand
CATTGTTACAAAGTGAACATAATTAAAGCATAGTGATGAATCACAAAAACAATATGTAATTATATATGTGTTTTCCGATGGTCTTAGGCGACCCCTTGAAAGGGTCGTTTGACCCCCAAAGGGGTCGTGACCCATAGGTTGAGAACCACTGCATTAAGATGACAAAGAACCCCAAAGAGTATGTGGGAATCTCATTGCCTACAGCAGGGGTCCTCAAACTACGGCCCGCGGGCCACATGCGGCCTGCCGAAAACATTTTTCGGGCCCACCGGGTGTTTTTCCCGCCGCTGTGTGCCGCTGTGTGCATAGGAATTTGTTCATAGTTTTTTTTTTAAACTATAGTCCAGCCCTCCAATGGTCTGAGGGACAGTGAACTGGCCCCCTGTTTAAAAAGTTTGAGGACCCCTGGCCTACAGTATTGTGTTTGGAGTGAAAATAGCAACATGTTTAAGAAATGTAAGAAAAGAAGAAGAAAAAGATCTACAAGCCTGCCATTCTGCATATAAAACACAATATTGTGAATAGTACATTTTCCAAGGAGGGTGAGCTTTTGTGCACTTTAAAATATTTTAATTCTCGCAGCACTTTTAGATATTGCTGACTCTAAGGAAAATAAAATTCAAAGCCACAAGTATTGAGCCTGAGGGATGGAAAGGACTTTAATTATAGACAATTGGATTTGAAATCACCCAGTGGTGGTGACCTCAGACTCCAGTTCTGGTAAGAGGAGGCGTGTGCTCAGCCAGCTGGGTCACCCAGTTAAAGGATCGGAGTCTGGCTTGGGCATCATGGGCATGGGCCTTCCGTGGAGGGCCTATCTGGATGGAGGGGAGTGGGGTCTGTGAGCACACAGCTTGTTCCCACTCAGCAGAGATTCACTGAGGGCCTCCTTGGTGTCAGGTTTCTTGTAGACATTTTGGGGGTTGGGGGTTCAGTGGAGAACAAGATGGACAAGGTGCCTGGACTCACCAAGCTTATGACCTAAAAGGGGAAGAGAAAGTAGTGAAACAAGGTACTTTTGGATTGAAGAGTGATCTTATAGAGAGAACCTCTGTGTGTTGCATGGGGGATTAGGGGACATCCTCTGTGAAGTCTGAAGAGTCAAAAGGACTCAGCCATCTGGACTGAGGAAGAACAAGGGCCAGGACCCTGAGGCAGGAAAGAGCTTGGCATACGCCAGAAACTTCCAGAAGGTCAGTGTGGTTACAGTGCAGAGAGCACAGGGGAGGGCGGTACCAGACAAGGTTAGGAAGGGAAGCAGAGGGTGTTTCAACAGGCATGGGAAGGAGACTTTTAGGTGAGGAAGTCACATAATTTGACTGCAGTGCTGGCAATGGGGTGTGGTGAGTAGGAGCGGGAGGGGAAGCCGAGCCTAGCGATCCCTGTTTGTTTTTCTTCCCTGAGGATTAAACAGATTAAACCTTCACCTGTTTTCTGCAGTGAACTTGCAGTGGTTGGCTAATTAGTGAACTTACTACAGACCTGTTAGCCCAGTTAAGTCTGGGTGACAGCAAAGGGCAGGGGAGGAGCTGCCTTGCAGGCAAAAGCGCCCTCCAATGGTCTGAGGGACAGTGAACTGGCCCCCTGTTTAAAAAGTTTGAGGACCCCTGGCCTACAGTATTGTGTTTGGAGTGAAAATAGCAACATGTTTAAGAAATGTAAGAAAAGAAGAAGAAAAAGATCTACAAGCCTGCCATTCTGCATATAAAACACAATATTGTGAATAGTACATTTTCCAAGGAGGGTGAGCTTTTGTGCACTTTAAAATATTTTAATTCTCGCAGCACTTTTAGATATTGCTGACTCTAAGGAAAATAAAATTCAAAGCCACAAGTATTGAGCCTGAGGGATGGAAAGGACTTTAATTATAGACAATTGGATTTGAAATCACCCAGTGGTGGTGACCTCAGACTCCAGTTCTGGTAAGAGGAGGCGTGTGCTCGGCCAGCTGGGTCACCCAGTTAAAGGATCGGAGTCTGGCTTGGGCATCATGGGCATGGGCCTTCCATGGAGGGCCTATCTGGATGGAGGGGAGTGGGGTCTGTGAGCACACAGCTTGTTCCCACTCAGCAGAGATTCACTGAGGGCCTCCTTGGTGTCAGGTTTCTTGTAGACATTTTGGGGGTTGGGGGTTCAGTGGAGAACAAGATGGACAAGGTGCCTGGACTCACCAAGCTTATGACCTAAAAGGGGAAGAGAAAGTAGTGAAACAAGGTACTTTTGGATTGAAGAGTGATCTTATAGAGAGAACCTCTGTGTGTTGCACGGGGGATTAGGGGACATCCTCTGTGAAGTCTGAAGAGTCAAAAGGACTCAGCCATCTGGACTGAGGAAGAACAAGGGCCAGGACCCTGAGGCAGGAAAGAGCTTGGCATACGCCAGAAACTTCCAGAAGGTCAGTGTGGTTACAGTGCAGAGAGCACAGGGGAGGGCGGTACCAGACAAGGTTAGGAAGGGAAGCAGAGGGTGTTTCAACAGGCATGGGAAGGAGACTTTTAGGTGAGGAAGTCACATAATTTGACTGCAGTGCTGGCAATGGGGTGTGGTGAGTAGGAGCGGGAGGGGAAGCCGAGCCTAGAGATCCCTGTTTGTTTTTCTTCCCTGAGGATTAAACAGATTAAACCTTCACCTGTTTTCTGCAGTGAACTTGCAGTGGTTGGCTAATTAGTGAACTTACTACAGACCTGTTGGCCCAGTTAAGTCTGGGTGACAGCAAAGGGCAGGGGAGGAGCTGCCTTGCAGGCAAAAGCTTGTACTGGTAAGAACAGTATATAACCAACCCCAGGCAGGTGTGCAAAGGAGAAGCTGGGACAGCTCACCCGGAAAAGAGCAACATCTCTCCACTGTGGTTGCTTCGCTTCACTCCCTCCCATCCTCCCCTTCCTTCCCTGAGGCCAGGAGGAATTATTATCACAATTGACAGGAACAGGAAGGCAAACAATTTACACCCTCATCCACACTTAATAATCCACAAATAGTCACGGTGCTGAGGGGCCTTAAGGAGATACTAAATCTACTGGGCCCTGTTGCAATCAGGTTGATTTAACCTTGAGAGGGGGTGGTAGGGTGGTGGGAGAGACTGCGTGTGTGTGTGTGTGTGTGTGTGTGTGTGTGTGTGTGTGTGTGTGTGTGTGTGTTTTAATTTAGGTTGATTAAAGTGTGTCTCATTTAATAACTCCAGTCCCCATGCTATAATGAGTTACTGATGATTTAGCCTCAGAGCCAGTTCCTGTGTGTTTGGAAAAGCTGCCTAGGAGGCATGTGGGCAACTTGAGATAGAAGGTTGGTGTCTTGGGTCACACAGATGGATGATTTGTTGGAAATGGGGAACACGGACAGAGAATGAGGCTCATGGAGCGGGAACCTCTGAGAGGATAGGTCCTTGGGTTCCCCAGTAGTGGCTGCACAGCCTGGTTTGAGGATCACAGGGCTGGTCCACCCTCCTCGTGACTGGTCCAGGCTTGGTGGTGCAGCCAGAAGCAGGACCCAGGTTTCTAGACGTCCCCTCCTCCTCACTTACTATCACATGAGGCTACAGCTTGAGAGGAAGGTGCAGGAGAGGTCTGCCTCGGTGCAGGGCTCAGTTTGGCTTTCACAACCTGGAAGAAAAGTGTCCACTCCTGCCTAACCCTCTGCAGACAACAAGGCAATGCTGAGGGTGTGTTTTGTGTTTCAGAACCCGACAGGAGGAGGCCCATCATTCTACCTCTTGTGGCCACAATGCTGACCGTCCGCCTCTCCAGGCCCCTGTCAAAGCTCCCTGGGAAAACCCTGAGTTTCTCTAACAGAGAAAATGGAACAAGGTAAGAGACTGAAGGGTAGAAGTGGCCTTGAGTGCCACACTCTCTGGGCAAAGCAGAGGGAGTTCTTCACACATGGATGATGCAGGTGGTCCTAAGGCCTGACTCAAAGTGACACTCAGCGCCCACCTTCAACCAGCAAAGGAAACTCAAAGGTGTCCTCAGAAGACAGAGACCTTCCCAGGGCACACAGGGCACAGAAGAATATCTTCCATCAGATTTTTTACTCTCTTATTGGGAAATAACTGATACAAAAGTTGCCCAAGTAGTACAAAGGGCTTCTCTATCCTCTTCACCTAACTTCCCTGAATGTTAACATCTTACAAAACCATAGTGCAATCATGAAAACCAGGAAATTACCACCGATACGTGTTAACAGACCTACACACCGGATTCAAGTTTTGTCAGATGGCCCAGGGATGGACCTTTCCTGGTCCAGGGTACAAACCAGTGCCCCGAAGTGCCTTCGGTTGTCAGGTCTCCTTCCTCTCTTTACATCGGGGGCAGTTCCTGAGTCTTTGTCATTCTTGACCTTGACATTTTGGAAGAATGTCTCTCAGTTGGGGTTTGTGTGATGTCCTCGTGTTTGGATTCAGGTGTTCATGTTTGGAAGGTGCCACCCAGGTGAGGTGTGTCTTCTCAGTGCATCGCATCGGGAGGCGCACGGCACTAATGTGTCTTACTACTTTGATCACCTGGGTGACTCCTCTTTTCAAACCTTACACATGAGGCAGCTAACTAAACTGTCCTGAGACTTCACTGAACTGCTCTGTGTTTAGAGACAGCTACGTACAGATGAAACAAGCAGCTCTTTGTTGAGAGTTCTGGGATTGCCCTTCCCAAGGGATTCAGTGCGCTTTGCTACTTCATTTTCCTCTGTGGCAGCCAGAGCCAGGAAACATAATACCTTTTGTCTTTATATTTAAGAGGAATGAAAGTAAGTGTTAGGTTAAATTCAAAGTTCCAGCAGCTGGAATATGGATGGGTATTTTTTATGCCAATAAATATGTTTGGAAGAACTGCATTTAGGCTTATAGCAGCATTTGCTTAAAAGCATTTCCCCGGGAGACAGCAGCTTGGTTGGAGATGGGGCTTCAACTACCAGAGGACACCTTAAAAGTAGAGTTAAAATGGCCCTTCCAGCAGAGGTGACAGCTCACTGAAGAGGGAAGGCGCCGGGCTCACTGCAACTATTTTTTTCAGAGAGTCATTGATTTCTATGGCAAAAATCTGTCTCAAGCATGCTTTTAAAGATAATTGAAGGTTTTTATAGAGGAGGAAATAATCCCAAAGGAAGTTGAATATTTTTGCAAAGGTTTTGTCCTCAAATGAAAGGGAAGTGAGGTATTAGTCAAGCTTCTGGCTCATTTGAGGGGAAAGAAGGGCTGTCATGGGGAGATTCTGAATCTTCTGGAAGGATTGTAGAAATAACTGGTTAGGTGAGGGACTGGGGGCAGGGTGGTCCGGGGTAGAGCTGAGTCAGAGGGCATTGGCTGTCCTCAGGGCAAAGGTGTCAGCAGAGGTCCGGGAGGGAGACCCAGTTGTGTGAGGAGGATGGAAGGGATCATTGCCTGGATCAGACAGGAGGTCTCTGGGTGGGGAAAATCTTGGGCCTCATCATTTTGCTTGAATCGCAGTTGGCCTCATAATCCTGTCCCCACCTGTAGGTGGATCCTGTGATAAAACCTTAACAAGTGACTTTACAGCCTTATACCTCCCGCCATGGGGCGGTCAGTACCTCTCACAGCAGGCCTGTTCCTAAGTCTGCCCTCTCTATTCATACTGACCAAGTTAATATATTATCCCTAGGGGCACCATGCCATCCTAATACCTGCTCTCCCCTACACTGACTTCTCATTCCATCTACATGCTTTTTCCTTGCTCATCTCCCCACTCAGCACCCAGGTCTCCCACCTGTATGATGTCCATCTAACCTGAACTCCCTGTTGAGATGCCTGAACAGACCAGCACCCATCCCTTCCCATGTGTATCTTCCCATGTGCCTCAGAGCAGCAGTCACCCAGTACACACCATCTATCTAGGTCAGTGATGACGAACCTATGACACGTGTGTCAGAGGTGACACGAGAACTCATTTTTTGGTTGATTTTTTTTTGTTAAATGGCATTTAAATATATAAAATAAATATCAAAAATATAAATCTTTGTTTTACTATGGTTGCACATATCAAAAAATTTCTATATGTGACATGGCACCAGAGTTAAGTTAGGGTTTTTCAAAATGCTGACACGCGAGCTCAAAGGTTTGCCATCACTGGTCTAGGTGAAAACCTCCCCAGGAGTGTTTGCATGTTGTCCTTCCCCCTTCCCCTGACACCTGACAGTCTGCTCTTCTTTTAAAAATGTGTTTATTGATTTTAGAGAGTGAGGAAGGGAGAAGGATAGATAGAAACATTAATGAGAAACATCAGTCATCTTCCTCCTGCATGTCCCTGGGGATCGAGCCCACAACCTGGGCAGGTGCCTTGACACAGAAATCAAACCATCGACCTCTTGGTGCATGGGACGACACACAACCAACTGAGCCACACTGGCCAGGGCCCAGTCTGCTCTTATTACTGGCTTTGCACAGCCCTTAGACTTTGGATACAACCAAGCAATATAAAGAAACAAGTTATTGATAAATGCAACAATCTCAATGAATCTCCATGTTGACGATGAGTGAAAAAAGCAATGCCAAGAACATATTTGCTAATACATCTAATAAGGGGCTAATATCCAAAATTTATAAGGAAGTTATAAAACTCAGCATCAAAAAACAACAACAACAAGCAATCCAATTAAAAAATGGGCAAAGGTCTGCCTGGGTAGCTCAGTTGGTTAGAGTGTTGTCCCAATATACCAAGGTTGTGGGTTTGATTCCCAGTCAGGGCACATACAAGAATCAACCAATGTATGCATAAATAAGTTGAACAACAAATAGATGTTTCTCTCTCTCTTCTTTCCTCTCTCTCTCTCTCTCTCAAATCAATAAATAAAAATAAAATAAAGAAGTGGACAAAGAACCTGAATAGACATTTCTCCAAAGAGGACATACAGAAGGCCAATAGACATATGAAAAGATGCTCAATGACACTAATAATCAGAGAAATGCAAATTAAAACCACAATGAGATATCACCTTATTGTGGTGATATGGCTGTCAGAAAGGCTATCATCAATAATTCAACAAAGTGTTGGTGAGGATGTGGAGAAAAAGGGCACCCCCATGCACTGTTGGTGGGAATGCAGATTGGTGCAGCCACTGTGGAAAACAGTATGGAGTTACCTCAAAATAATTAAAAATGGAACTGCCTTATGACCCAGCAATTTCACTTCTGGGAATATATCTGAAGAAACCTGAAACACTAATTTAAAAGAATATATGCATACCTATGTTCATTGCAGCGTTATTTACAATAGCCAAGATTTGGAAGCAGCCCAAGTGCCCTTCAGTAGATGAGTGGATGAAAAAGCTGTGGTACATTTACACAATGGAATGCTATTCAGCTGTAGAAAAGAAGGAAATCTTACCTTTGAGACAGAATAGATGGATCTGGAGAGTATTAAGCTAAGTGAAATAAGCCAGTCAAATAAAGACATATACCATGTGCTTTCACTTATGTGAAATCTAATGAACAAAATAAATTAAAAAACAAAATAGAAACAGACTCATAGATATAGAGAACAGACTGACAGCTGTCAGAGGAGAGGGGGGAGGGGGAATGGGTGAAAAAGTGAAGGGATTAAGCAAACAAACAAAAAACTTCATAGGCCACAGTGTGGTGATTACCAGAGGGAAAGGGGGAAGTAGGAGAGTAAAGAGATGATAAATGGTGATGGAAGGAAACTTGACTTGGGGTAGTGAACACATAATACAATATACAGGTGATATGTTATAGAATTGTACACCTGAAACCTATATAATTCTTTATTGATTTATAGAAAGAGAGAGAGAGAAACACCAATGTGGGAGGAAAATATCGATTGCCCGCCTTCTGCACACCCCGCACTGGCAATCTAACCCGAAGCCTGGGCACGTGCCTCAAGGGGAATCGAACTGCTAATCCTTCAGTGCACAGGATGATACCCAACCAGCTGAATCACACCGGCCAGGGCTGAAACCTATAGAATGTTATTAACCAATGTCACCCCAATAAGTTAAATAAAAAGTAAATAAAAAAGCAACCCCAAAAGGTTAAATAGAGTACAATTCCACTTATATCATTCTTGATATGACAAAATTATAGAGTTGGAGAGCAGATTAGAGGTTAAAGAGGATGTGGGTGGGAGGGAAGTGGATGTGGCTATAACAGGGTACCAGGAGAGATCCTTGTGTGATGGAAATGCTTTGTATTTTCACTGCATCACTGTAAATATCCTGGTTGTGATATTGTACTGTAGTTTTGCAAGTTTCATTAAGGGCAATTGGGTGAAAGGTACAGGGCATTTTTGTCTAATTTTTTTAACTGCATGTGAATCTATAATTATTTCAAAATAAAAAGTTAAGTTAAAAAAAAACACAAAAAACTCAATGGGGGAAAAAGCAGACATATGTAATACTTTAAACAATAAAGAATTTTAAAAAGACTGTCAGGAAGCAGCATAAAACCCAAGGGCTAAGGGGTGGAATTTGCATAAGGTTTTGTGAGCAAAGCCGTATCACCTGAAAGTTCTTCCTACACAGTGGCAGAAATGGTCACTGCAACTGATGGCCCACTTCCTACCAGCCTAGCAACCCTGGAGGAGAGAGGACCTCTTTCTCAGTAGTACCAGCAGGATGTCCCCAGGGGCTCTGGGTGGCAAGACAGTCCGTGCTGCTCACTGGTGGCTGAGGGTACTCTGAGTTGCTTCTGCCCCAGGAACAAGGTCTGGGTGTGTCCACAGCCTGTGCTCATGGCTTCCTCTTCTCTTGCAGGCACGCACTGCTGTTTTACCCTGCCTCCTTCGTCCCTGTGGGTCGTCGCACTTACGCTGATGCAGTGAACCCGGTGAGTGGCAGCCCAGGTACCTGGGAACCAGCTAGGTGGTCACAGGCCTTCCCTCTGGGCCCCCTGGGCCCTGAGCTACCTTCCGAGTACCAGGCTTCAGAGCTTCTAGGACACTCAGAGCCACTTGCTCACATTCTTAACCTACACTCCGCCCCCCGCCCCCCGCCTCCCAAACCTCCCTTCAAATGAGCTTTAGAGGTTAAGAGTTTAGACTCTAGAATCCAACAGGCCTGATTTCAATTCCATTTCTATCACTTAGTATGTTGGGCATTTAAAAAATATCTGTTTCCTCATTCATAGCATGATATAATAATCATGATTACTATATACAATTATTATGAGAATTAAGAGAGAAAAATATCAATTGACTGCCTTCTGTACCAATTCTAATAATAACTCCATGTAGTAATCATGCATGCACAGTGCTTGCACGTGGTAGGTAATGACGAAGATGATATGATGATTATGATAATGGTGATTGCAGGTGAGAAAACCGAGGTCCAGAAAGGGGACCTCAAGCAACATTATTAGTTGGTGGCAGAGTCTGGGTTAGAACCTGGTCTCCTGATTCTGAGTCCAAGCTTTTCCCAGTAGACTATGGTGCTTCTCCTGACGGAAAACACTAGGCAGGGAGGCCTAGGCACGGTCCACTCCGGAAGCACTTTTTGTTACTGCCCAGAGGAGGACGGGTCACTCTGCACTCAGGATCCTGGTTTCTAACGTGGGGTCTGAACTTCTAAAATAGGTTGGCAGCAAAGCCGTCCTGGTCACAGGCTGCGACTCTGGATTTGGGTTCTCCTTAGCCAAGCATCTGCATTCAAAAGGCTTCCTCGTGTTTGCTGGCTGCTTGTTGAAGGTAAGAGATGGGTCATCATTGTCACCATTGTCCTTCACACATAGTCATTGTTTTGTACGTTGTTATTTTTAATTGCAGTAAAATACACATAACATAAAATGTACCATCTTAACCATTTTAAGTGTACTGTTCAGTGATATTACATATATTCACATTGTCTAAGTACCTCATATAAGTAGAATCATACAGTATTTGTCTTTTTGTAACTGGCTTATCTCACTTAGCGTAAAGTCTTCAAGGTTTGTCCATGTTGTAACATCTTACAGAATTTCTTTTTTAAGGCTGAATAATATTGCATTGTATGTATATATTACATTTTACTTATCCATTCATCTGCTGATGGACACTTGGGTTGCTTCCACATTTTAGCTACTGTGAATAATGCTACTGTGAACATGGGTGTACAAATATCTCTTCAAGATACTGTTTTCAATTCTTTGGGGCATATATCCAGATGTAGAATTACTCAAATCATGTGGTAATTCTATTTTTAATTTTTTGAGGAATTGTCAAACTGTTTTCCACAGCAGCTATACTGTTTTACCTCCCATCAACAGTGCACAAGGGTTCTGATTTTTCCACATCCTTGCCAATACTTGTTTTCTGTTTTTAGATAGTAGCTATCCTAACATGTGTGAGGTGATGTTTCATTGTAGTTTTGATTGGCATTTCCCTAATGATCGGTGATGTTGAGCATCTTTTCATGTGCTCATTTGTCATTCATACTATCCCCTTTGGAGAAATGTCTATTCAAACCCTTTGCCCATTTTAGAATTGGGTTGTTTTTTGTTGTTGTTGTTGAGTTTTAGGAGTTCTTTATATATTCTGGTTATTAATTCCTTATCAGTTATATGATTTGCAAACATTTTCTCCCATTCTGGGTATTGTCTTTTTACTCTGAGGGTAGTGTCTTTTGATGTACAAAATTTTAAAAATTTTATTAAGTCCAGTTTGCCTATTTTCTTTTGTTGCCGATGCTTTTGGTGTCATAGCCAAGAAATCATTGCCAAATCCAATGTCATGGAGCTTTTGTGCTATGTTTTCTTCTAAGAGTTTTGTGTCTTACATTTAGGTCCTTGATCCATTTTGAGTTCATTTCTGTATATGGTGTTAGGTAAAGGTCCAACTTTATTCTTTTGCATGTGGATATCCAGTTTCCCCAGCACCATTTCTGAAAAGACTGTCCTTTCCTGCATTGAATGGTCCTTGTAAAAAAAATCATGTGAGGGTTTATTTCTGGACTCCTCCTCTGATACAAAACCTTATATTCCTCTCCTGACGCCCCCCACCACTGCCACTCTCACCTCACACTCCTCTCCCTTACTCAGGAGGCTGCAGCCACAGAGGCCTCCTGCTGTTTAACACACCAGGTACACACCCTCCTCGGCTTTGGCGTGGCTGCCTCCTCTTCCCCAGATTTCTTCAAGACTTGCTCCCTCACTTCCTTCCAATGTCACCTTCCTGGTGAGGTCTTTCTTCCCTCTTTAAAACTGAACACACCCTTTACCACATTCACCCCCATCTTCTTTTCCTGCCTCTCTCTGGGATCATAAGGAAGGCTCGACGGGCCAAGGTGGCATCTCATCGCCATCTGGAAGGATAAACAGGAGTTCCCTGTGATGGATGGAGGTGACATAGCCAGACACTGCCAGTCATCTGACGTGGCTGAAGCCCAGTGCCCTCGTGGAACTCGTGGAAGAAGAGGAGATGAGCTGGGAAAGGAAGGCAGGACCGGAGCAGGAGGGGCCCTGAATGCCTCTGACGCGGCTTTTGTCAAGGATGCCAGATCCATTGGTCACTTCTCAGACCAGGCCATACTCAACCCGTCAGCAGACTTGACCATACGACTTGTTTGTTACACTTTGTTTCTTGACTTTGTGGACACCTTTCTCTCCATCTTCTCTGCCAGCTCCTCCTGCTGCTTCTCCTGTAACTAGTACAACGCCCTAGGCTGGCTTCTCTCGTCACAGTGTTTCTCAGACATGTGACAAGATGCTCACAGGTAACAAGTGCTGAGTGTCCTTACACCCGGCCTTGAGGTGCTAGAGCACTAACAACAAATGCTGGGAGACTGTGAAACCTTTCTGCCAGGATTAGCCCATCAGCTGTCTCACAGTGGAGGAGGTGGAGGGGTTGGACAGAGTTGATAGTGTGCTGTGGTATTTTCCATCTGGTCTCAAGTAAAATGAAGTTGGTTTCAAGAGAACTCCTTGGAGAGCTTACCATGTGTGCCCTGGCATCTGAGGCCACAGAATGGTGTGTTTATGTTTGCAAGGCCCAAGAAAGAGGCCAGAGTGGCTCGTCTGGAAGCAGTGCAGGAGAGCTGCCTAGAGGAAGGGCTGTCCTTCTGCCTGGGCAGGACACTGTTGCCTGAACCTGATGTGGATAATGGGAGAGCCCCTGGAATCATCTTAAGGGCACCTGCCCAGTGAAACTCCGAGGGGGTCATGCGACCTGACCAGAGGGGTGGCTCCCGGAAGCCCTGTCTGAGGGAGAAGATGCACAGTAGGAGGAAGGAAGGCCACAGGAGTCTCCAGGCGAGGGATCTTCTCGGAACCCACAAAAGTGCCCCAGGGAGGGAGGGCCAGCCAGGACACCACCCTCACAAGACTAGAGTCTTGCTCCCTCACTTGTCAGCCTCTGCATCCAACCCTGGGAGGATCTGAGATTAAGGAATAAGAGAGGAGGAGCAGCTAGAACATAGTGAGAAAGACAACCTCTGCCCCTGCTGCCTGGCGCCCCACACTCCATCAGGCCTGCGGCAGGGCAGGCTCTAAACTGGATACAAGTTTGAGGGAGGGTTTGGGTTTTCAACCCACGCTGGGCTGGAGTTACTTGATTAGCAGACCGAACTGGACTCTTTGTGCCAAAACAAAGAGTCTCTCTATTATCTGAGAATGAGTGGAAACACTGTAAGACTTGCCTGGAATTTCATCCAGGTGTGGAAAACATAGCTTACAGGTGAAGTTTAAAGGGATAGCGACAGAAGGCACTGCCCCTTTACAAAGGGACCAACGCAGCAGGACCGAAAGCTCGTCTCTGAGCAGCAGACAGATGTGGAGCCAGGGATGCGGTGTGGCCCAGGCAGTGCGACCTTGGCCTGAGGATGGGGACGGGCCATCTCGTCTGTAGCCTGCAGACCGAGGGTGGTTGGGGAAGGTTTCCTAGGAACAGCTGGGGCAAAACAACAGTCCCCTTCCCCATAGAGGTGGCTGTCAGGAGCAGGGTGTGCAGGCTGCTTAGAGATGAGTGCGGACTCCTGAGGAGGTCTGTCAGGTGAAGGTAGGAAGGTGGGGCTTCCCTTTTGGGGGCCTGAATGCTAAGCCTGAAGCTGTGGGCTATGAGATGACCCCCAGCTTCCTTTGAGAGAAAGCTTTTAGCTGCCAAGCTGCCAACCTAAGTTCATGTGGACCCCCTGACCGAGGTGAGGGGGGTCCCCGAGGACACGGGAGCATTGGCTCCATGCTGGCCAGAGGCACAGGGAGAGGCCAGGGGTGGGGTCCAGGAGTTACTGAAAGATTACGGGAAGAGGAAAGGACACTCAGGTATCTCTCGTGCATCCTCAGCTGGAATCTTTCCTATTGGAAGTTGATGTCAGCTCCCCCTCAGAGACACGGAGTGCTTGGGCTCAGCTCGAGGGGCATTTGAGGGCCACGATATGAAAAGTGCATGAAAACAAGTCATGTTTTCCTGGTGCCTGCGTGCTGTGTGTGGAAAAGAGAGGTGTCTGTGGCACCAGCCCCTCCAGCCTCTGGACTCGAAGGTGGCGTCCCCAGGGAATTCTTTTCTGGAACCCTCCGTGGAAACGGCAGCAGAAACTGCAGGCTTGGCTGCCCCTCTGTACAGGTAGATGGAGCACCTGCCGTGTCATTTGGGAAGATGGCACATCCGGGGCGGGGGGTGGGGGGCGCGTTCAGAGCCAAGCCTTGCGTGAATCGAGCCTCACACCTGGCTGCTCTGTGCAGACATGATTCTGGGTGTAGCTGCCATTCCTGGTGCCAGATTGGGCATAGACTCAAGCATGTTGCTTTTTCAGTAGAGACACTGGGCGGGGTGGTGGTGGGGTATCCCTGGAGAGGATGGCAGTTTAGGGTGGAAGAGATCTTAGAGGAGGGGTTTTCTCTGCACCATGTTCCCCATCCTGTCCCAACCCCACCTCCACCATCATTGTCTGAATACCGCTAGGCAGTCCGTGCCATCCCCGGACTCTGAAAGTCACTCCTCATTTTGAGCCGGATTTGCCTTCTTGGCCCTGGTTCTGTTTTCTGGGCCGCATAGGACAAGTCGGCTCCCATTTGACCCGGCCCTTCACCATTCTCTCCTGAGTCCCTCTGACAGTACATCCCTCTGACACTGAACTGCAGTCCTGGGGTTCGAGTCCTCCTTGTTCAAACCACTTACACGAGACTCAGACTACCCCAGAGAGAACCCTCCACGGACATGCTGACCCTCCTTGTGCTTTCTGCTCTGCCCCTTGTTCAGTACCAGCTGCCTGTGCCCCGGGCAAGCCTGGGCTGAGAGTCGGCATTCCTCTTATCACTTCATCCGCCCGCAGCTGTTCCTGTCCTCTGTGAGATGCGTCACTGCTCCCTGCACCACTGAGGAGATCGCTGCCAATTAAATGATGACTGACTGTTTAATTTTCACCTCGTTTGTAGCTCATGCCTATTGTGAAAATATGTGGCATCGACAGATGAATGTGATAATGCCGCCTGCCTCTGATGTGAGGGCTAACAGAGTGAATGCATGTCAAGTGCCCAGCACCATGGGAAGCACAGCAAATGCCCAATAAACGACATCTGCTTTTATTCAAACCCCCGAGCAGCTGCCCACTGCCCACACAGACCCCTGCCCACCTCTCAGCCTCTTGTCCACAACGTCCTCAGGCCTCTGCTGCCCCTGCCGTGGCGTGGCTTCTGGCAGCTCCCCCTCACCTCTGCCGGAAGTGCCCCATCCACAGGGGCCCCCCTGGCCGTGTCTTCTGCTGTCAGTGCCTTTGAAAAGCCTCCCCTGCCCGCCCCACCTTCTGTGCAGCCCCCCACTCCCCACGAGGCTTCCTGCAGCAAATACTCCCTGTACTGTGTGCTTACTCATCTGCCTCCTTCCCTAACGTGGCTTTCTGAGAACAGGGGCTGTGTTGTTTTTGTGTCTCCAGTACTTAGCACAGAGGCCCACGACATGTTTGCTGAGTGAGCGATACTTTTCTCATGTGTATAACACCTGAATTTGCATAGCGCTTTATCATTTCATGGGCTTTTAAAAAACAATTTCCTCGTGCCATTAACCTGAGCAGGTCCGGACAGGTGGCGATGTCCTTATGACTAACTGTAGCTGGAAAAACCGGGCACCTGTTGAGGGATGCACCTGAGTGCACAGAGCCTGGTTAGTGGCCAAACTGGCAGCGGAGCCTGGCCCTGGCCACTTACCAACTTGCAGGTTTCAGGGCCTTGGCTTAGAACAGAGGTGGCAAACGGGCAGCCTGCTGGTCACAGGTGGCGGGTGGATGTGCTTTGGCCCACATATTTTTTTTTTTTTAGAAAACCCAAATAAGTTGCCAACACTTAAAAAGTTAGGAGCTTTTGCACAGAAATCCCAATTACAAGTATAAAAATCTAAGCATCTGGCAACCCTGGGCTCACATTCACATGTGGACAACAGCTGAGCGGGGGAGGGGAGGCGGGTTGAGAGGTGAGACTTGTGCTCCACTCCCGAGAGTCCCCTTCTTATCATGTGACACCCACATGCCTGGCCCCGGCATTGAGTGTGTAACTTCTGCTTAGAGAATGACCCTGCCAGTGAGGATTTGGGGGCTCATGGTTGTGTCTATGGCACATAGTTTGGTGCTTGGTACATCATCAGTGCTCAGGGATTAGGCCCAGGTGGGCCTGCCGTTGTTAGTAGCCCCAGGCTTAGGCAGGGACTGGGCCAGCCCCCTGCCTTGGCCCTGGTCCTCCGTAGCCCCAGGCTTAGGCAGGGACTGGGCCAGCCCCCTTGCCTTGGCCCTGGTCCTCGTCCTAGAGCAGTGATGGCGAACCTTTTGAGCTCGGCGTGTCAGCATTTTGAAAAACCCTAACTTAACTCTGTTGCCGTGTCACATATAGAAATTTCTTGATATTTGCAACCATAGTAAAACAAAGACTTATATTTTTGATATTTATTTTATATATTTAAATGCCATTTAACAAAGAAAAATCAACCAAAAAAATGAGTTCGCGTGTCACCTCTGACACACGTGTCATAGGTTTGCCATCACTGTCCTAGAGGCAGGGGGGTGAAGCAGCTCCTCTCTCCTCCCAGGACAAAGGGGATGTTGGAGCCAAGGAACTGGACAGCTTGAAGAGTGATCGATTGAGAACTGTTCAGCTCAACGTCTGCAAAAGCGAGGAGGTGGAGAAAGCAGTAGAGACCGTCCGCTCGAGCCTGGAGGACCCCGAGAAAGGTAGGGGGCCCCTTGGGGCAGTGGGGTACTGCACGGGCGCCTTTCTAAACACCACCCTCCATTTGCTGGTATCCTTCCAAAAGACTGCTTTCTTTATTTTCAAGCTCTTCCTCCTGCACAGGAAGAGGAAGTGGGTTGAATTAAACACACCGTGCAATCAGGGAATGGGAAATAAAGCCAGAGGTGGTTTCAGAATCTACAGGAGTGATTGAATGGATGTGCTCTGGTTCAGACCAGTTCAGCCAATGCCCACCGAATGCCTACTCAGAGCCAGGTGGTGGGCCGAAGTATTGGGAACACAAAGATGGCCAAGACATAGTTCCTGTACTCGAGGACCTCACAGTTTATTGGGGAGGCGGGGGGTGGGGGACTGACTCAGGTGATTTCTATGTCCTCTCTTGCGGACAGGAGAGGGGGACATAGCCCAGTTTTGGGTGAGGTGAGGAAGGGGTCAGATAGGGCAGACTGTGGCAGAGCGCTGGGAAGGGCATTCCAGGAGGAGGGGAGAGCATGAATAGTGGTGGGAAGCACACAGGTATGCAGGGGAGGACAAGTCGGGGGTCAGGTCTGGTGGAAGTGGCAGCAAATGAGGTTAGAAGGGCCTGGGTGCCAGGCAAGGGAGGTGGCCACTCTCTTAAGGGCAGTAGGAGCTACTGAAGGGGATTTCCCTGAGGGGAATGGCCTGGTCATACTCATGAAGGCTTGCTCTGGGGGCTGTGGTGACAGCATGGGAATAAGAGTCTTGAACTAGGGTCGTGAGTATTGGGAAAGAGGAGGATCAGGTTCAAGTATTGAGAAGACACAGCTGGCCAGACTTAGTGTCATGCATGTGGGGATGAGGGAGAGACAAGAGACCTCCATCCTGGACACCTGGTACACCTCATGGAGGAGCAGGTTGAGGGCTGTGGAGATGCTGAAGTGCCCAAGGGACACCCTGGGGGAGTATCTGGGCTGGAGCTCGGGTGTCCAGGGTTGGAGGTGACACTAGGAGTGGGAGAGATGCAAGGAGGGTCCGCTGGGGAACATGAGCAATTAGGCGCCAGAGAAGGGGAAGACACGACTGTCAGAGTGGTTGGGTACAGTGCCCCCGAAGCTAAAGGGACAGAAAGTTTGGGGGACAGTAGCCAACAGGACACATGATGCCGAAAGTTTCTGTAACATAAGGACTCAAGTGTCCTCCCAGTTCAGCCCACGAGGGCCTTGATGGGAAGGGCTCTGTGGTACAACAGAGGGGAGGGCACGCCATTCACGTAGAACCCAGTGTGATGGTGCTGCCGGGGGAAGCCAGTTCAGTCTCCTCACTTCATCTGTAACATTCACCTTTGAGCTTCCCAACAGCCCAGGCAGAAAGGCTATGCCTCAGCTCCCTGCTTCCCCACAGAATGGGCTGGGGACAGCTCTCCTGAGCAGTGACTTCAGTTGCTGGTAGAGGGGAGGAAGAGTGGGGTGACCAGGGCCAGTGCCGGGCACTCTGCTGAGCATCATCAGTCAGGGGACATGCTGCCGCCCCAGCGGCACCTCAGAAGCCCCTGTGCTGTGAGGAGCTGTTGCTCTCGCTGCCAGCCTGTCACTGACTCGTCACCATGTCAGCCCAGTGCCACCCCCACCCCACAGCAGGCCATTCCCAGGCCCCCCTGCTCTCTGGGGAAAGGCCTGTGAGTTCCGGAACACCTGTTTAGTAGTTAACAGGCAGACCAGGGCTTCTGGCCCATTAAGACAGCGGTTCTCAACCTGTGGGTCGCGACCCCTTTGGGGGTCGAACAACCCTTTCACAGGGGTCGCCTAAGACCATCGGAAAACACATATATAATTACATATTGTTTTTGTGATTAATCACTATGCTTTAATTATGTTCAATTTGTAACAATGAAAATACATCCTGCATATCAGATATTTACATTACGATTCATAACAGTAGCAAAATTACAGTTATGAAGTAGCAATGAAAATAATTTTATGGTTGGGGGTCACCACAACATGAGGAACTGTATTAAAGGGTCGCGGCATTAGGAAGGTTGAGAACCACTGCATTAAGAAAAGGCAGGAGGGATCCATTAGGACCGTGGTTGGCAAACTGCGGCTCGCGAGCCACATGCGGCTCTTTGGCCCCTTGAGTGTGGCTCTTACACAAAATACCACGTGCAGGAGCGCGTACAGTGCGATTGAAACTTCGTGGCCCATGCGCAGAAGTCGATTTTCTGCCTGGCCGAGTCTATTTCGAAGAAGTACTGTTTATATTTGGCTCTGTTGACTAATGAGTTTGCCGACCACTGCATTAGGATGATTACCAGTCCAAAGGTGCAGCCTGCTTCCCCCCCTCCCCCCCCTCCACTCTCCCCTGTGGCAAATCCTCCCCTCCCGCCTTCCCTGGCAGCTGGGACGTTGCCTTTGTAAACCACGAGGAGGGAAACAGCTGCAGTCAGCACCATAAAGCCACTCATTATGGCCTGTGGGTTTGCAGTGATTTAAAATGCCCGTGTAAAGGGATCATCCCTGTAGACCTGAGCATGGAATGAAGCTGCACCAGGTCTTGGGGCTGCTCAAGGCCCTGGTCCTTGTCCGCTTCCACTCCCTGGGCACTTAGCCTTACCTACAAGGCAGAGTGAATCCAGCGCCACAAGGGGGAGGTGCTCAAACCCCAGCATAAACCACCCCTGAGGCATGAACCTTTTCCTGATGACCCATTTCAGTGAGGGTTGATAAACTCCTCAACGTGACCTCACTGAACCCAAACTGCTTTGGAGGAGGCTGGGAGAATATTTGAAGGTTTTTAGGTCTGAAAAGAAATAAATCTGTTAGATATATGGTTGTGCAGGTCTTCCACTCCCCCCTTCCTCTCCTCCCCTCCCGCTCCCCTTCTCCTACTCCCTCCTTCCCTGCGATCCCCTGCCTCCCTCCCTCCAGGTGCTGTCATCCTGGTAGGTAGAACAGCTCAAATTCTCCTCTTTTCCCAGCAATGCTGTCTTTGAACTCCAGGTGGCGCCCTCCCAGAGCTTTCAGACTAGCTTGTGGTTCCTAAAGGGGTGGTGCTTCTGACTCTCCCTCTGCCCACGCAGGAAGCTCCCAGGAGGCGAGTGGAGGGCACATTCTGATGCGAGTTTGGTGCCCTTCACCCTGGCTGTATGGAACAGTTGCTGCCCAAGCCAGGAGAGCCAGCCTGCGGGGGGTGGGTAAGATGAAGGGGATTGTCTGATGAGAGCTTCGAGCCATCTGCCACCAGCCCCTTGGCTCCCCAGCAGGACTCTGAGGGACTGGGCATCTGGAGCCTGTGACTCCCTCCCCAGGGAAAGGCCGAGGGGGTGGGCCAGCGGCAGGCTGTGGGCATGTCTGATCTCGAAAACACTTACCTCACCGTCAGTAACCATGCACTGAGTGAACACTTGGTGTGTAGTTGGTAGTGTACTGAGCACCAGGAAGGGTTCAGCCTGGCAGGAGGAGTGTGTGGTTGGTGGCCGGCCAAGTGGACGCTGGTGAGGAACGGTTATAGCACCGGAGACATTACACCACGGGCAGGGAAGGCCCTACGACAGTGATGGCGAACCTTTTGAGCTCAGCGTGGCAGCATTTTGAAAAACTCTAACTTAACTCTGGTGCCGTGTCACATATAGAAATTTTTTGATATTTGCAACCATAGTAAAACAAAGACTTATATTTTTGATATTTATTTTATATATTTAAATGCCATTTAACAAAGAAAAATCAACCAAAAAAATGAGTTCACGTGTCAGAGGTTCGCCATCACTGCCCTAGTATCTGGGACACCCTGGGTCTGGGAGTGAGAAGACTGGATTTACTTGGAGCTTCACCTCTTACTAGAAGTAAGACGGTTGCATATTCACCTGTGTGGGCCTCACCCTGCCCATCTGTGAAGTGGGAAAAGTGCTTTGGGAGCCATCCAGTGCTCATACCTAGATCTGGCTGCTGCAGGAGCATGGGTAGCATTTCAACAAAAAGCCGCTCTCAGACTGAGGGGTGGCGGGTGCGGGCTCAGCAGAGCCAGGAAGCAGCCGAGGTGGGAGGGGCCCTGATGTCAGAGGAGTGGCAGGCTGTTCAGAGAAGGCAGAATACTTGAAAGGGAGTGGAAGTGGGTGAGAGAAGCCTGGAAAATGCTTCACATACCCCACTAGGGAAGGGAACCTTCGGAGCAGGCGTGACTGAGAGAGGAGACTCAGGCTGAGGCGGTTGGATCAGGATGGAGGTGGAGGAGAGAGACGAAGACAGGCAGACCTGGGAGAAGCTTCCCAGTGATACAGGACCCAAACTACGCCGTGGAAACAGGATAGCAGACGCCGATTCTAGGGACATGAGAGGAAGTCAGTAACAGCACAGGGTTACGCATGAGGGCTGTGTCCTCACACAGACCGAGTCCAGATTCCATCCTGTCCGCTCGTTATCTGGGTGACACTGAACAGATGCTTCACCTCTCTGAGCCTCAGTGCCTCACTCAGATCCGGGACAACTTAATATCTACCTTATCGGTCGGTTGTGAGGGTCAGGTGAATTAGTAGATGCAAAATGTTTAGTCCTGGGCCTGGCAGCCGTCCTTTTGATCTTTATCAGTAATGTTAACAGTAGTCATCAGATAGGGGAGAAATGAAGAAGCCAGAGGAGTCAACCATTAAAGTGAAACTATTAACAAGGAGGAGGGGCAGGGCTGGGCAGCTGGGAACTTGATATGTCCGTGTGGTTAGGGTGAGTTGGGGACCTGCGGGACATTCAGGTGAAAGTGCCTGTCAAAAGGAGGGGACTGGGGTTAGGAGAGAGCCTTGACCGCAGAGGGGGGCATGGGACCCTCCACACGGAGGTGTGATGGGGCTGCTGTGATGGGGCTGCCGCAGGAACACAGCTGTCACCAGACCAGCAGGAATGTCATGAGGCCTCCAGAGAGTGCCTGGGTCCACACACTGTCCTGCTTATCACCCAGGCACAGTGTGCTTTCACAGGCCAACTTCCAGTAAACCTTTTTGGGTATCGGTGTCAGATGTCATTGATGTTAGATGGAAGAAAGATTACTTTAGGTTGTATGATACTGCCCCATATGAATCGAACACAAAGCAGCTGGAAAATTCCATGAACATAAAGAAAATGAGGCTGCCTAAGCACTGAGTGTAGTTTTTAAAAACATGAATTTTTTTATTGATCTCAGAGAAGAAGGGAGAGAGAGAGAGAAACATCAATGATGAAAGAGAATCATTGATCGGCTGCCTCCTGCACGACCCCCACTGGGGATCAAGCCTGCAACCTGGGCTTGTGCCTTGACCGGGAATCAAATCCGGAACTCCTGGTTCATAGATCAGTGTTCAACCTAAGACACACTGGCCGGGCAGCAGTGCGTATAGTTTGAGGATAGGTGGTCTAGGACAGGACATTGGGGACACCTGTATGTTAGTGGGGCAGGTAGAAGAAAGGTGGCAGGGAGGATGGAGGAGACGCTTGGATATTATTAACACCGAGGGAGGAGTGAGTGTCAGGCACCATCAGTAGCACACATATGGTGGAGAAGCTGAGAGTGAAGACAACGGGCATCATTAGCATGTGGCACCCTTGATAACCAGAGCAGCCAGTAGTAGGGCTGGGACCCAGAATGGCAGGGAAATGGGAAACTGGGGAGGGTAGCTTGTGTTCTCAGAAGACTGGCCTCAGAGGGGAGGGGAGCCGAGAATAGCACGAGGGAGTAGCATGGTAAAGAGAAGGTACTTTAGGATATGGAGACATGGTATTTGTATTCACCTCTCCAACATCTATTAAGTACCTAATGTGTACGACGATGTTGAAGGGAAGGAGACAGGGACAATGGAAGAGTGGAAGTTGCAAAAACGAGAGAGGATTGATGGCTTACCATTAGGAAGGTGGAGAGTGAAGTGTCAGCCTTGGCCAGGGCCGAGAGAGGCTTCCTGGGAAGAGGAGGGGAGGGGATGGCGGAATCT
>NW_005365371.1:4896873-4915278 GCF_000412655.1 Myotis brandtii | reverse complement strand
CTGTGGGGGGGTGTCCTGGCTGAGTCATTGCAAGGTCCTCGGTAAGACCTGAGAGCCAGGCTTTAGCTTTCGGCGAGTGGGAGTGAGAACTTCATGAGGACTTCGTTAACCAGCAATTTCCTTTCCCTAATAAATGTCCTTAATTTCCCATAATTGAAGGAGAAGGCACCAGAGGTCAGTTGATGAAGTGTTAATTTGGGTAGCACGGAAGGGAGCAGCCAGAGACCAATTACTCTGTCATTTACACAAATTCCAAGATGAACTCAGAAAGCAGGTGGGGCCAGAGTTCCCACAGGCAGGGGGCCTGGACAGTGCTTCCCTGAGACTGAACTCTGAGGGTTTCCACAACAAAGAGGCAGGGCCTGAGATCATGTGGTATTTTTCCTTCATTTATGGATAATAAAGACCATTATAAACTTACAAACAAAAATAGATACAGAGGCAGAGCAGCCTCGAACAGACTGTCAAACTGCAGCGGGAAGGCCGGGGAGGGTTGGGGGGCAGGAGGGAGGGGTAAGAGATCAACCAAAGGACTTGTATGCATGCATATAAGCATAACCAATGGACATAAGACACTGGGGGGTAGGGGAGGCCAAGGGATTGTCAAGGGCGGGAAAAAAAGGGAGACATATGTAATACTCTTTGTAATACTTTAAGCAATAAAACAATTTAAAAAATAAATAAAAAATTAAAAAAAAAGAGGCAGGGCCTGTTCTGTCCTGAGGCTCTAGCGCATCCAGTCCTTGCACCCCAAAAAACAGAACTCAAAGAGGGTGTGCAAAACGCGACTGCCTCCTCACTGCCACCTCCCCAGTTAGGCTCTGCCTCTAACGTACTGGGCACTGCAGCCAGTCCTTTCCCCAGGGGTCCGTATCCCTGTTTCTGAAATAAGATATCAGACGACGTGACCTCCAAGGAGCCTTCTAGCACCAGCGTTCTGTGTCTAGAAAAGCCAGCTGCCCCGTTGCTGGTTTTACTGGAAATAGCCAGCGCAAGTATCCTGGGTGAGTGTCCATTTGCTCCGACCCTGTACCTGTGGGACCACACAAGGCTGAGGGGTGTCCTCTACCTGCACAGGCCAGGTGTACACACCTGGGGTATTGAGGAACAGGTTACCGGGTCACCGTGGCTTGCCACATGATAACCAGCACCAGTGCATGGTTCAGAGAAGGGAGGTCGGAGCATGGCGTCATTGCTAGCTGGGTCTCAGGGTGAAGCAGGATGGAGGCCCAACCCGAGATCAAGGCTTGACCGAGCCTCTTACTGGCTGTGTGACATTGGACGCTGGGTCCCCTCTCTGGTCTTCCAGAGAGGCTTGGCCTGGAAGACTCCTGAGGTTCCCTTGGCTTCTGGCAAGACGGGAAGTTCAGAGGCAGGGATGACTGCACAGTGCCCCGTGCAGAGTGTGGGGTGAGACTGGCTGGAAGAGAGTGGAAGTGTGTGAGGTGAGGTGGGACTCCAGGCTGGGGCACCGGCAGGGCTGGGCATGATGGGCCCAGAGACTCAGTTAAGGCAGAAGAAATATAAGGCTTGGTGGTAGATCTAAGGGAGGGTTACAGCCAGCACTGTCTCCTGTTTTCTTTGGTGACTCTGAGTCTAGAAGGTGTCCCGAGAGCCTTGGGCACAAAGCTGGCAAGTCATGGGGAAAAGGATGAAAGTGAGGAGGGGAGCGGGCTGCAGGCTGATGGGTGATCTAGCCCATGTGGTGACCTCCGTTCTGTTCCCTCCCAACCAGGTATGTGGGGCCTGGTCAACAACGCGGGCATCTCGACGTTCGGGGAGGTGGAGTTCACCAGCATGGAGACTTACAAGCAGGTGGCGGAAGTGAACCTCTGGGGCACAGTGCGGACGACAAAATCCTTTCTCCCCCTCATCCGAAGGGCCAAAGGTGAGCTGGAAAGGGACCTTCCTCATGACCCCTGGACCTGCCCCACCTTTTCATCTTTGCTCAGAATGGGAATAGGTCTCAGCAGATCCAACATCTCCCAGGGGCCCTGTGGGGGCCTGTGGGTGGTGTTGAGCGGAGGTGGTGTGGCCTGGCAGGCGGAAAGGGATGTGTGGTTTTTCAGAAAATAGAGCCTTCTCTGCAGCAAATCCCACTCTGGGAACCTAATCTGGAGGAACAGCCACCCTTGTGTACAGACCACATGCCCAAACCATGTTAGGAGCCAATGTAAGTAAACCACCTAGAAGCCACCGATTCACATGTCCTCCCTAGAAGAACAAACAATTATGGCAAAAAGGGGAAGATCCATGTGATCTATCCCGAGGGCCCAGCAACGACAGGATGAACCCAGAGAGCGCTGTGGGATTTTAGAAGAAGACCGCAACACTTCAGTGCCTTCCAGTTTAGAGGTTTATGAAGGGAGCCTCCCACAATGCCCAGGATGAGGCTGTGCCTTTTCCTGGGCGCACACCCAGGGTGAGTGGGTCCTGGGTCTGCCCGGGCTGTCTGTCTGGATGGGCTCTGCCTCTTCCATGCCCCCAGGGCTGGGAGAAGCTGTGGTCTGGCACACCTAGCTGGGGAGAGCCTTCTGAGGTCATCACTCTCTCCCAGTGCCCGAGACTCTGCCCACATGTCCCAGCCCTGAAGTCAGGTCCAGAACCCTGCCCCTGCCCCCGCCCCTGCCCCTCCCTGCTCGCCAACAGAGCACTGCCAGGTAATAGCATTTTGGGGGGAAATACAATGGGAGAATGTGGGAGGTGAGACACAGCTTAGTTGTGTTTTGTGCGTTTTACTGTGCCCTCCTGGTATGCAGCTCTGCTTCTCACTCATTTCTCCTCCTCTGTCCTGCCCAGCACGGCTGGCTGCTGGGAAAATGTCAGGGATGTTGATCCTGATGTGTGGGTGGGAGCTGGCCTTGACGATGAATGAGAAGGCCCTCAGACCTTGTGTGGTGCAGGCTGGACCCCAGCCTGGCAGGCAGCAAAATAAGTATGAGGGGCCAGGAGGCCAGGTTCTAGCCAGGTCTCTGGAAACATGCCAGGCCCCAGGCCCTCTGCCACCACCATCCCCTCACTCCCCAGGCAATGCCCCCTGAGCAGTGCTTGCTGTCTTCCTCTGTAGGCCGTGTGGTCAACATCAGCAGCATGCTGGGCCGCATGGCCAACCCGGCCCGCTCCCCGTACTGCATCACCAAGTTCGGGGTGGAGGCTTTCTCTGACTGCCTGCGCTACGAGATGCACCCTCTGGGTGTGAAGGTCTGTGTGGTGGAACCCGGCAACTTCATCGCTGCCACCAGCCTCTACAGCGCCGAGGGCATCCAGGCCATCGCCAATAAGATGTGGGATGAGCTGCCCGAGGTGGTGCGCAAGGACTACGGCAAGAAGTACTTTGATGAGAAGGTCGCCGCCATGGAGACCTACTGCAACAGTGGCTCCACCGACACGACCCCGGTCATCAACGCTATCACCCACGCCCTGACCGCCGCCAACCCCTACACCCGCTACCATCCCATGGACTACTACTGGTGGCTGCGAATGCAGATCATGACCCACTTGCCTGGAGCGATCTCCGACAGGATCTACATACACTGAAGAGTTTCTAGCTGGCCTCTGTCGGGAGCCCTGGTGGGTGGGAGGGAAAAGAAGGAGGGAGGGAGGGAGGGAGGGAGGGAGGAAGGAAGGAGCTTATGTAGTCACCTCTTCGTTACTCACTTGTGGATTGTCCACCATCCCAGGAGGACCCACTACCAGTTTTAGTATCAACCGAAGAAAAGAAGGAGGGAGGGAGGGAGGGAGGGAGGAAGGAAGGACCTTATGTAGTCACCTCTTCATTACTCACTTGTGGATTGTCCACCATCCCCGGAGGACCCACTACCAGTTTTAGTATCAACCGAAACGGGTAGCCCAGCCTGACTCGGGTGCACAGTGAGTGGCTTGGGCCTCTTCCATTGGGTGCGGAGTGGTGGGCAGGGCCCCTAAACTTCAGGGCAAACATGGTGCCTCTGTGTTTCTGGAGTTGATTTCATACAAAGATTTGGGGGAAGTATCTTTGTATTAAAAATAGATTTATTATAAAACAGAATCCTAGTATTTTACATTTTAAGCCGAAACCCCGTTCAAAAAATGTATCTCATTTGATCCTTAAGCCAGTCTCAGGAGTAAGGGGACAGATTCTTTTCTTTTGTACACACAGAATTTGCAGCCCAGAGAGGATACATGCATAATCCTTTTACTGCTTGTGGATGGTCCAGGCCACGTGTTCCTGTCACTGCTGTAGAACCGCTTCACATTCTGTGTTCCAGGGCGCTCTGGGTCCAGCTCTGTGACCTCGCCTGAGCCTCGTGTGCCCACGGTGCACCTTTCTGCATGTCCATGGTGCCGGTGTGTGTGGCCAGAGTTCAGAACTGACTGTGGAGGGAGTGGGATGTTGTGGAGATTTACATTTGAGATTTCTCCAACCTCTTTTAAGACTTAGGACAGACTAAGTGAGAGGTACTCTTTGGCTAAGAGAGCGTTTCTGGTTTGGGTCTGATTAGTTTTGCATGGAGTAGAACCCCTGAGGCATCCTTGGCAGGAGCTATGGTGCAAAGGCCAGGCACTGTGGCACCCTCTCCCCCAGGGTGGGGCAAGTCTCTGTCTATCTCATGTGGTGTTCACACTCACACATTCATGCACACACACACACACACACACACACACCTGTTCTGTAGGGCTCAGGGTGGCCTTAATTGATGGCTTTCCTTTCTACTGTGGCCTTATCTTTTTTAAAAAGAATGATTTATTGATTTTTAGAGAGAGAGGAAGGGAGAGGGGGAGAGAGAAACATAGATGTAAGAGCACAACATTGATTGGCTGCCTCCTGCATGCTCCCTAACAGGGATTGAGCCCACAACCCAGGCATGTGCCCTTGACCAGGAATCAAACCCAAACCTCCTGGTGCATGTGATGACTCCCAACCAACTGAGCCACACAGGCGAGGGCTGTGGCCTTATTTTTAATTAAGAAGTCAGGTCACTGAATGGCTGTCTGTCATCATTTCTTGGAGTTGGGTTTGAAGGCTGCCCTGCTTGAAATTTCCCAGGGCCTGGATGTTCGGACCTAAACCAGGCACTACCCTCCTCCAGGTGGCTGCAGGCCTAGGACAGGATCCTGAGTGCCAAGCCTCGCCAATCACAGCACTGCACTTCCGTCCTCCCTGGAAGGGCCATGCCGGCCACAAGAGGGCGCACTGCACCCGCAGCCAGAACACCCTGTGCTCACGGCTGGGAGTTTCCACTCAAGCCTGAGGTCTCAAAGGGTTTGTGATGCCCACTGGCACAAAGACACAAGGCCCTTTAGAAACAGCTCCCGCGGCTCTGTAGCTATCTGGCTTCAATGTGGAGCTGATGCTAGGAGAAGGCAGAAGGACCTCGGCAGCTGGGACTGACCACAGGGCTCAGGCAGTGCCAAGGGAAAGCAGATCCCACAATGAGCAAATTCACCCTGCCTGTGTCCCTTTGTCCCCTGTCTTCAGTCAGGGGTGCCCTGTCCCAGCTCCCTTCTGCAAGGTGAGGCCGAGAGGCCTGCAGGGATGACAGTGAGGGCAGGCAGGTCTGAAATGCCGTAGAGCCCAGAGAGGGACATGTGATGGCCATCATGTTTACATAACACTAAGGTCCTTTTGTCTCACAGAGCTTGCCTTTCAGAATTGCATTTTCACATCTTTTATTTTCATGCTTAATTTTTTTAAAATATTTTTTTATTGACTTCAGGTAGGAAGGGAGAAGGAGAGATAGAAACATCAATGATGAGAGAGAATCATTGATCGGCTGCCTCCTGCATACCCCCTACTGAGGATCGAGCTCGTAACCCGTGCATGTGCCCTTCACTGGAATCGAACCCGGGACCCTTCAGTCCACAGGCCAATGTTCTATCCACTGAGCCAAATCAGCTAAGGCTCGTGCTTAATTTTATTAAAGGAAAAGGAATGCATGGATAGCTAGGATCTAGCAGGTGGGGGAGATGGTCTCACGCTCAGAGCTGGGGTCAGCAGTAACATGAACACTGGAGAAGCTGCATCCAAGTCTGCTGGGTTCTCCAGGAGAAAGCTAGAACTGCTGGGCTGGCCTGCAGGCTGCCTGAGTTTTAATTTTTGTCCCTGTGATTGAAAACCCCAGAGAACCTCCCCTCCAGATAACCTCAGTACTAATTAAAACCTCACATTTACCATTCACGTTCTGGCAGCTTAGTGCCTACTGAGGTGCAGAGTCTGGTTTTGATCCTCACAAGAGTCGGCTGAGGTGGGCAGAACAGAGGTGGTGGTTCTCAACAGGGGAAGTGAATTATTTAGTGTCACAGTCCCCGGAGTGCTGCTGTCCACCATCACTGACCCTGCGGCCCCAACAGCCCTGGGAACTGGGTGGGTCAGGGTCAGCAGACACCTAGGCCCTCACTGATTGTCTGCAGAGAGCTGCCCCTTCTTGTGGGATTGAGAGGAGAGACGAAACCTTCCAAAGGCTGCCACCGGCTCTCACTGTCCAGTCCTACTGTCCAGGCGCTGCCTTGGAGAGGAGCACTGTCTCCAGCATCCACCCCTTGGAAGGATTCCCTGGGTCAGTGAGGCTTGATGTTTCTCCCACTGTCTCCGGCCAGTAGGACTAGCCTGGGCCCCTTGACGGACACTCCCATCTCCCAGTCAGCAGGTCCCTGGGCCAGGGACCAAGCATTCATGATCTCATTTGATCTTCCTCAGGGCCTGTGAGGCTGGAGAGCATCCAGTACCCTCTGCCGGTCCTGCTGTGCACCCCTGTGGTGTGACCTTCAGCCAGTGGCTCTCAGTCCAGGGCCTCAATTGGTGCCTCAGGCAAGAGGAGGGAAAGCAGGTAGACAAAACCTCTAACTGTGGGAGGGGCCTCAGGCGAGACTCAGCTTGCACCCCAGACTTTGCCCAGTAGTACCTCTGTCCGTGGGTCCCATGGCCTGCTGTCAGCCTGCACTGACCTCCTGACAATGCCTTGTTACAGAGTGCATGTGCTTGACAGTCCACCCTGGGCCAAGAGGCACTGTGAGCAGGTGACAGGCTGCCTGGCCCTGCCGGCCACAAGCTGCTTGGGCTGTGCCCCTGCTGCCCACAGCAGGGGGCCTGCCAAAGATTCCCCCCTTGTGTGGCCTGCTCACTTCCTGTATTTCAAACAGGGCCCAGCTCTGCAAACCTGGTGCAGGTGTGGGCATGAGCAAGCAGAGGCCCCCCACCCCCCTCAGCTCAGGAGACGACAGGGCCCAGCTCTGCAAACCTGGTGCAGGTGTGGGCGTGAGCAAGCAGAAGCCCCCTCCCCCCCCCAACCCCCCCAGCTCAGGTGACACCAGGCTCAGGCTGCCAGGTAACAACCAGGGACATCTGTATAGTTGAGCACATTACACAGACAGTTCACCCCTTCCTCTCCCCCGATTCTCACAGCAGCCCTGGGAGGTAGGGAGGGTGGAGCCAGAATCTCATTTTATACCAAAGGAAACAGACAACTCTAAGTCTCTCACCAAGTGAGGGATAGAGCTGGGCGGCCAAGCCAGATCTAACCTGCAGCCTGGAGCTAGTGATGCATGAAAACCAGGGCAGATGGTACCAGGATCTAAAATAAGAAGGGGAGAACACCTCCGTTATGTAATAGTGGGAGAAGTCGGTGAGCACGTGCGCAGGAACAACCACAGAGTGCTGCACAGGAGCCGGCTCCTGCTCCCCTCCTCTCTCAGGGCTCTGGGTGCCACTCCTTAGGAGAGAATGTGCTGGAGGCTCCCACCAGCGGCCCTCCTATAGGAGCTCTGCCTTGACTGGGCTAACACTGACCCTGACAGGGGCATTTCTGAGGGCTTTAGGGACCCTGAAACCCAAACCTTGGACAGGGAGATTCTGGAACTGCCCCCAAAGGGCTTGAGGGTTAATGAGCCCAGGGGGTCAAGAATCCTCAGGTGAGGAGATGGAACAAGGAGGACTGTGGGGCTGAGTGCTCTGGTGGAGACCAAACCAACAAACCAACCCTGAGCATGATAAGGCCTTCCTGGTGTTTACAGGCACTGAAGAAGGTGGTTTCTGAGTGGTGGTTTCAGAGGTATAGGGTAAGCACCAGGGACTAGGGCTGGGAGAGGCTGCCAGGACCCCTCCTCGCCCCCCCCCAACCCCCCGCTAGAACCTCAGAGAAGGAAGGAGGGAACTCAGCCTCCTGGGAGATGGCCAGGCTCTGAAGCCTCCAGGAACCAAGAACTCATTACTTCCTCAGATGCCATTTCCTTGGTGGGGGGAAATTTATCCAAAGACTGAGCTGAAATCTACCACCTCTACTAACCCTTTTGGCACTTGGCTATGACTGGGACCCACACAGAACAATTTAAATATTCTCAACGAGTCCACTGGGTATTTTGGAAATGGCCAAGTCAGGTCAGGAATCCAGGTCCCTCATGGGACAAGGTTTCCATACTCCTCACTGTCTGAACAGAAGGTTTCAGCTGTGGTCATCGCAGCCCTCGTTCTTGATGATTCACACCAGGCCGAGTGGCCCGCTGAGTCCCCTCACGCAGCCAAGAACTTGGAGAGGTTTTAATGCACGCAGGGAGCTGCTGACAATCCTCACATGTACATGCCCTTTGCAACTAACCGCATGTGCTTACAACTTACCTCTCATCTGATCCTCATAAACAGCTTATGAGTTAGGCAGGACCATGGTCCCATTTCACAGATGAGGAAACTAAGTCTCAGGGAGGTCAAGCACCTTGCTCATGGTCAAAGAAAGTGGGAGAGCCAAGACAGAAACCCAGGCCTTCCCCAGGACCCCTTCCTTTCTCCCCAGCTGACCTCCGTCTCCCTATCAGGGACCTAGAGCTGGGCTGGACTCTGCTCAGTCAGAGGCTGGCCATGTAGCCTGTGAAGTGTGGGGAGCATGGAACTCAGCTTTCTCCTGGCCCCCAGTTTTGCAGAGAGCAGCACGAAGGGAGGCTGAGCCTTTCCTGTACCGCACAGCAAGTGTGTCCCCTGTATCTGTGGGATCTTCCAGTGGCCTGGGCGCTGATGGAGGCTTGAGGTGGAGCGTGCAGGGTCAGGAAGTATTCTCAGGACTGCGGCTGAGAACCATCCTGGCCTCGGCGTCGGTGGACATGTACTAGAGCTGAGAGTGTAAATGGGGAATAACCTTAGGGGGTGCTGGTCCCCGAAACACCGTGTGCTGCTCTCTCAGTGAGACTTAATTACTCTATAAAATGTGAGGCTGCTTCCACTCATCAAATTATAGATGAGCTTAATTACAGCTCCCCGAGTAACCACACTGGGCTCCTTCTGAAATAGCAGTGGGCTGGCCACTCTTCTCAATTTCAGCTGCAGTCAACTCCCACCCCACACCCACCTCACCCCCCTTTCAGGGGGAACTGCCCATCCTCTACCCCTCTCCCCCCACCCCCCTTCCCTCTCACCCCCTCACCCCCAATCAGTGCTACTTAAATTGTGCTCTCAGACAGCGAGAGCTGACTTGGGGGACAGCACTGGGCACTCTCTCTCCTCTCCTGGCCACTGCCTAGCTGGGACCACGCTCAGCCAGTGAGCTTCTGCTGGGCCATGGCCGTGTGTTCTGTTATTAGGTTGTTTACTCTGCTGGGGTTTCTCTCTCTCTCTCCTCTTATGTTGTGTTCTGGCCAAAGGGTTTGATTCAATGTGTGAACAAAGGTATGCAAAGTGGTGCAGGACCTGCCATAAGGAACAAAGAGCATGGTGCTGAATGGAAAACACACGCTTTATGGAGACTCAAGGGCACCTTCAAGGAAACAGGGCAAAGAACAGCAGGCCACTAGGAACTGATGAAAGTTCTTTGACGTTATGGAGGGCACCGTAAACTTCCCTGCAGACTGGCAGGAATGACAGACTTGTTTCAGTGGCAGAAACTGGAGGAGGCACGATGTGATTTCAGGGGGCTTTGACACGAATGGAGGAGCGACTGCTGATAATGCAAGTGCCCTTAGTGTTCCCACATCCTCAGTGGCAGACAAAGCCACTGTGGGTGGATGAGTAGAAGCAGCATAATCCCATCCTTGTTGTTTAGTGCTCAGGTACTTGGCTCCCAGCTGCCCAGCTGGCCTGGATAAGCCAGAGGCTCGGGGCAGACACTGCTGCAGGTCTCTGATATCCATCCTTTCCTTCTATGGGAATATATCCACCAATGTATGGCTGGGCACATGGCTGTCCACAATAAAGACTGCATTTCCCAGCTTCCCTTGCAGCTACAGGTGACCTATGTGACTATGTTCGGGCCAACGGCATATAAGCAGACATGGTAGTACAACAGCCTTCAGGAACTTTCCTTAAGAGATAGCTATAAGCACCCTTTGGCTCCTTTATTCCTTCATTCTACTGCCTGGAACTTGAATGCTGCCATCGTGGACCATGAGGTCAAGGTCATGTATGTGCATTACAAGATAGTGTCTGGATACCAGACACTGGGGAACTACTTTCTACTCTTGATCACCCATCTAGATTTTATGTGAGAAGAAATAAACTTCTGTCTTTTCTGTATTATCACTATTTTGGAATTATTTCTTTGCAGGCAACTAAATCCTAACTAATATAGGCCCCAGCTGGACAGAAGATGGGAAAGACATTGTATACACATAGGGGCAGGAAGCCACATTTGATAATAGTCATAAGCATTTATTGAGCACTTCCTACGTGCCAGTAAGTGCATTATCCCATTTGATCTTCCCAGTAATACTATGAGGCAAGATTTATAATCCCAATTTTATAGATGATTAAACCGAGGCTTAGGTTTAATACCTTGGCTAGTCAGCCACAAAGTGATAGGATTCAAACCAGACTCTCTTTAACTGCTGAGTGCAAGCACTGACTTTCTCAGGCAATGAGCAGGGTCCCTACGAAGCTGGCCGCAGCGTCCCTGACCTCACCTGGGCCACTGGGGGCTGTGGTTCAACTTAGATGGAATGGAGAGATTCAGAGGCTGCGACTGTACTGAAATTGACCATATTCAGGCTGAGACCCTGGGCAACCCAAAGTGTAGTCCTTATCTTCCAAAAAATATTCTTAGCCTTGAAACATTTTTCAAATCTAGTTCCTCTACCTAATGAAGATATCCCCTCAAGAACATCCCCAGGGAGCTCATCTGCTGTTGACTAAATGTTTGTCCCCCAAATTCAGATGTCCAAACTCTAACCCTCAAAAATGATGGTATTTCAAAAATATTTTTTTTGGCATTTTTATTGATTTTCAGAAAGAGGAAGAAAGATGGAGAGAGGAACAGAAACATCAATGATGAGAGAGAATCATTGATTAGCTGCGTTCTGCATGCCCCCTACTGGGGATCAAGCCTGCAACTCAGGCATGTGCCCTGACTGGGAATCAAACCATGACCTCCTGGTTCATAGGTCGATGCCCAATCACTGAGTCATGCCAGCCAGGCCAAAAGTTATAGTATTTTTGATGGTGCTTAAGTCATGAGGGCATAGCCCTCGGGAATGGGATTAGTGCCTCATAAAAGAGGCTCCAGAGTGCTTCCCAGCCCCTTCCACCATGTGAAAGGTGCCAGTTATGAACCAAAGAGAGGGTCCTCACTGGACCATACTGGCACTTTGATCTTGGACTTCCCAGCCTCCAGAACTATGAGAAATACATTTCTGTTGCTTATAAGCCACCCAGTCTGTTGTATCTTGTTACAGGCCAAGATAAAGCACCAGCTCCTATTTAGTAGCTAAGAGGACTCAAGACTCCTCCTCTTCCACCTCCTCCTCCTCTCCCTTTCCTTTCTCTCTTCCTCTCCTCACCCCCCGCCCTCCTCTTCTGAGGATCATAGAGATTGTGCCAGAGGCCCCTTAAATAGCATGGCCTCCCCCAAAGGGGCTTTTATCTTCAAAGATTTCCACGGAAGATCAACCTCAAAATGTCCAAGACACAAAGGATTCCACTAGGTCGTTGGGAAGCCTTGGTGCTACTCACCTTCCTGCTACCAAGTTCCCTTGTCACTTGGGCAAGTCCCTTCTCCTCTCTGGGCCTCACCTTAAAATAATAGTAATGATAACAATAACAACCATCCCTCAGTTCTCTACTGGGACTCAGCACAACATGTTCTAAGTGCATTACATACTATTACTCTTCTCATTTTACAGATGGAGAACCTGAGACACAGAGGTTTTTTAGTGGCCCAAGGTCATGCACTACAAAGTGAAAATGAGAACAATAAACTTGAAAGAGGACCTCAAGCTTGTGCCCAGTATCAGTCTCTTGTTTAAATGACATCCTACGCAGAGTCTCAATGCAGTAAAGATCAAAGTGGGAGTCTTGAGTGGAATGGGGGTAGCCTAAGCCTCACCCTCGGCCTCCCCTGCGCTACCCTGGAGGCCTCTCCTTATCGGTGGTTCTCAACCTTCTGGCCCTTTAAATACAGTTCCTCATGTTGTGACCCAACCATAAAATTATTTTTGTTGCTACCTCATAACTGTAATGTTGCTACTGTTATGAATCGTAATGTAAATATCTGATATGCAGGATGGTCTTAGGCGACCCCTGTGAAAGGGTCATTCGACCGCCAAAGGGGTCGCGACCCACAGGTTGAGAACCGCTGCCTTAGTTCCAGAACAGCGAAAGCCACACTCTCAGGTCTCCGAGGGCCCCTCCAGTTGAAACATTCTGAGAGTCTCCCACGGCCAGGAGTGGCTGGGGCTTGGAAGGTGGGGAACAGAGAGGAGGGGTGCCCTGCCATATGCCGGCTGAGACTGGGATTACGGGATTGATCGGAACCTCTCTGCGAGTTCCCGGTTTTCTAGGTGCGCCAAACCCACCTGGGGAGCTGAGGCCCAGGGGCCTTTTGCTCCACCTCAGCTGCTTTCAGAAAGCAACTCTGCTTTAATCTGGTGGTAACACCTACTCCTTAGATCAGGGGAATGGAGGCAGCCCCTCTGATGATGAACGCCCGGCGGCCTCCCTTGTCTGTTCCCGGGAGCGCCTGTCCTCCGCAGGGTCCTCCGCCTGGCTCACCCCCTCGGCAGCTCCAGAGGTGCCGAAGGTGGGGACTCACCAGGCACAAGAGGCGGCACATCCCGGTGGCCTGGAGAGCCCACCCGTTGTTCCCTGAGTCTCCTCAGGATGCTTCGCAATCCAGCCTGTTCCCCGCCCCCCAGCTGAGCAGCTGGAGTGCATTCCTCCCTCCTCCGCTGGGCTGGGCCGCTTGGACAGACATCAGAGGCTGATCCCCTCCCCCAGCGCTGTCGGGGGCCGTGGCAAGTCTCTAAATCTCTCAGCGATAACGCCCTGTGCCCGGCCTTCAGTCCCTGTCCACCTTTCCCATCCTCACATAGTGCAGGGCGGAGGGTCGACTCTGCCCGCTCCCCACCCTGGGCTGTCAGCTTCCCCTGGCAGGAAGCCAAGCCGAGAAGCCCACCAAAAGTCCCTCCCTGGCTCATGCCTCATGAAGTGCCCTGTGACTAATGGAGGAAGACATCTGGGGCCCTTGTGCGGTCGGTCGGGCCACCAGCAAAACCTGGCTGCCAGCTCTCTGAGGAGCCATGGAGGAGGCAGAGCCAAGGCAGCTGGAAGGAATTTCTTTTGTCCGGTTTTGCTGGGCCTGCTTCTGCTTTATTTCAGCAGGGGGCTCAGCACTAGAAACCTCCTGCCGAACATTCTTGTTTTCCAAGGAGACCACAGCCCCCTGCTGCCCGGGGAGATTTGTTTATTGCAACGGTGTCAGTGCATTGCCCCATTTATGTCCCCACCCCCGTCTTGGAGCCTTCTTCCTCCCGGGGTGTAAATAGCCTGGAAATGAAGGAACTTTCCGTTTCTCTTTGATGCCTCACAGAGCTGGAGACACCTGTGCCAAGGTTTAGAGACCTGCACGGAAGGTGGTTTTTAAAATTTTGTTTGTTTCAACCACTGGTTTATTGTGTGGCCTCGGTCACATTTCCATCCTCTCTTTGAGCTTCACTCTCCCTATCTGCACAGTAAATCAGAGTGCTCCCTGGAGTCCCAGCGGTTCTTCAAGTAGCTGATAAGGGGTTTGCTTTAAGATCTTATGAAGAAAGGGTTCTGTTAAAAAGAAAAAAAAAGTGAAAACCACTGGCCCAGATGATTTCACACCTGTGTCAAGGAATTGTCTGTTTAGGTTTCTGACTCAAAACTTCTCTTTAGGCGTAGTCACCACAGGTCCCTGAGTCTGACATGTCTTCTCCCCTTGGGGTGGCCAAGAGCAGCACCGGGGACTGAGGGGTGTCCTAATGCAAAGGACCTGCTGCCCCAGGACAGCCCCAAGTCGGGGCAGGAATGAAATGATTCTGCAGAGCTTTCCTGCCTCCTGGGGTTGGAGCTCTTTCTATGCCCACCCCCCTCCTGGTCCAGGCCTCTCTGTCTTCTTCTCTTACAAGATCGTGGTAACAGCAATGTGGTCTCGTTGGACACAGCCAACTGGTAATGGAGGGAGGGGAAGGATGATTGCCTCCCCTTTACAAATGAGAACACAGGCTCAAAGAGATGAAGGGGTTGAGCAAGAGGACAAAGCAAGTGTTTGGCAGAATGGGGCAAGAATCCTAGCATCCTGGTCACTTCAGGGGAACCGGGACTCCTGTCAGCTGGGGGAATGGTTCTGAGAGGCGTGATGCGGTGAGGAGGAAAGGTACTCTGGCTAAGCTAAGCCACTCCCTTGAACCTGCGCTAACAGCCACCACATGCCGAGGGAGGAAAATGTGGGGTGTCACTTCTTTTGGTGCGTGGGGTCCTCTGCACACTTCCTAGGCCTCCTGAGCCAGGACTCTTTACGAGACGAACAGAGGGTCCTGGCAGGCTCAGGCCACAGGTGCCAGGGCCCTGATCCCGTGACTCCTCACACCCCCAACACACGTGCACTGGGCAATGAGAGAGGGCCTCCTGCGTGGCAAGTTCCCTGGCACAGGAGCGCTGTGCGAGCAGAGGGCTCCCCCTGCCAGGCAGCCCGTAAGACTCTGAGACTCTCCCATTCGCATCACTGGCAGCTTCTTAGTTTCCTTTACATTTTCCAAGACAGGCCCAGCACGTCCTCAAGGGACTTTGAGTGGAAATCAGTATTCTGGTCACGTCTCTGGTGTCTGTAATCCCTCCCACTTGGGCGGCACTTGGGGTTTACAAAGCACATTCACGCCAGAGGCCCGGGAGGTAGGCTGGGCAGATAGCAGCTTTATCCCTGTTCTATAAACTGGACAAACAGAGACCCAGGGAGGGGGATGCCTTGTCCAAAGCCACACATGGCATTGGAAGACCCAGACCTGGAACCTGGGCTGCTACTGTGTCAGGCGGAAGCCCTGATTTCAGTATCAACCCTGGCTTTGCTATGAGGTTTCCTACTCAGCGAAGGCCACGGCAGCCTCTCTCGCAAAGATCAGACCAGGGTATCTATCCTTATTCCTGGCATTTCCCCATGACAAGCTGCTGCTCTTACAATCAGAAAGGGAGGGCCCTGTTAGGGGACAAAAGTCACGTAACTGGCCAGTCCAGGGGAGCAGGAGTCAGGAGGCTGGGGTTGGTGTCCAGCTCAACAACGGATTCTCTGGTGGGCCATGGCCAGGAGGACATTTCTTTTTGAGTCTCAGTTTCTCCCTATGTAAGATGGACTAAAGGACTAGAATCACTATTTTCAAACATCTCCTACTAGGATCGCCTAGGAAAGTGCACAACAAACTTGGGGCTTCACCCAGGTTTGGTGGACCAGCCGTGGGGTTGGGGAAGTCTGTGGGAACCCATAACGTTAACTAGTTCCCTGGAGATTCTGAGGCCCCTGACGTCTGACAGCACGAGACTAGATGGCCCGAGGGCCTACCCTGCACTGACATCCTATTTTTCAAGGCAGCAGGAAGTGTGGTACGTGCACTCTGCTCACTGTTGACATCCTCCCATGTTTTATTCTTCATAGTGGCCCCAGCATCCTAGGAGTGGGAAGTATCTTGAACAGATGAGTGGAGTGCAGTCTCCAGGGAAAGTACAACACGTCCGAGGAAGCCCGGGAGGGGCAGGATTTGCATTTCCTCGAGGCCATGAGCCAACTGTGGGTTCCCTGGGCCTCCGCCTCTCAAGGTGCTTCCCAGGCCACAAGTCTGGGCTGTATTGGGTGACCCATCCCACGGGTGTATCCTGACAATAGGATGATTTCTCTGGTGCGGCCTCTACTCACACATTTGTGGGAACTCTGACTCTATCCAAAGACTATGTCTGGCTCAAAATGGCCATCTTCCCTGCCTGTTCCTGAGGAGCCACTAACTTCCAGGTTTCCAAAGCAGTCCTGCCACCCCCGGGGTGTCTGGCTGCATGCTTGGTACCCCTATGCTTGGCTGCATGGAGAGGCCAGATGTCACTGCCCTCCTGGCCCCAGACTCTACCAGTTATGGTCCTTGGCTGAAAACAACAGAAATTAATTCTGGCAGAAAAGGAATTTATTCAAGGATGTTGGGAAGCATTGAGACTCGCCAGGAAGTAGCAGTCCTGCCACCCCCGGGGTGTCTGGCTGCATGCTTGGTACCCCTATGCTTGGCTGCATGGAGAGGCCAGATGTCACTGCCCTCCTGGCCCCAGACTCTACCAGTTATGGTCCTTGGCTGAAAACAACAGAAATTAATTCTGGCAGAAAAGGAATTTATTCAAGGATGTTGGGAAGCATTGAGACTCGCCAGAAAGGCTAGAGAACCAGGCTTGGGAAACAGGTGGAGACAAAGCTCGCTGCCTCCTAGGAAGACTCTTGCCATGGGGATTCTCCAAAACTAAAGAGGGGATTTCGATGCCATGCAGTCCACAAAATGACATTCTCCACTCACCTATAGATACAGCAACCTATAAGATTCTACACCCCAGACAAATATTGTTGGTGATTTTTGCCATGGTTGTTGCCAGTAACTGTATTTTCTGTTCTTCTAGCTGAGTTTCAAAGCCTGTGTGCATCCGTCTGAGAAGGGTCCCACCAGGAACCCCCCTCTCCTTTGCTCTACCCCATTTGTCACTCATGATGCTATAATCATGTTTTTTATGTACAGATAGTGGATCTGCTAGTTTATTGCCACTGATCGTAGTAGACCAGCTCTTATGCTCCTTGCCTCCACTTATACACAAGCCCCCTATCCCATATCCCCAGGCTGCCCTACTTTCCCAGAAGAAGGGCATTTGATCTCCAAAACCATCCACTAGAATAGCACCCGTTTCTCTGATCAATTTTCTCGCTCATCCAGCCAATCAGCAAGTATTTCTTGGGCATCTACTATGTGCCAGTGACTGTGCTGGGTACTGAGAGGTAAGACGACTCATCTTCATGTAGCTTAGAGTACGGCGGGGGACACAGGTATTAATCAAAGAATCATACAATTTTTTTGTGGTAAATACAATGTGATAAATACATTGAAAGGAGAGCTCACAAAAATCTTGAATGCTTTAGTGAGGGGACCTGCTCTCCTTTCTAAAGAAAATGCTTTCTTGGAAAGGTGACATTTGAGTTAAGATGTAAAGAATGAATGAGAGTTAGCCAGAAGAAGGGATAGGAAGGAAGGATGGAAGGAAGGAAGGAAGGAAGGAAGGAAGGAAGGAAGGAAGGAAGGAAAAAGGGAAGGGAAGGAAAGGGAAGGGAAGGGAAGGGAAGGGAAGGGAAGGGCATTCTAGGTAGAGGGAATAGCACAGGAAAATGATTCTGAAGCAAAACAAAGGTTGTCTCTTCCCAGAAGTCAAAGAGAGCAGGGTGGCTAGAGCGCCTACAATGAGAGGGAACATCATGTTGCCCAAGGTATGGGTTAGACCAGCAGAGCATTGGACCCACATTTTGAATTTTTAGTTTTCACTAAAGGACAAGAAGGAAGTGTTTTTTTTTTTTTAAAAAAAGTAAGAAGTTGGGGCCTCCAGTGTGGAAAACAGATTAGAAACAGGAAAAGTGGATGAGGGGCATGTGAGATCAGGTGAAAGATAATAGTGTCTTGGGCTACCAGGTAATGACCATAGAGTGAAAAAGAGGACAGATTTAAGACATTATTAGACAGTGAAATTGACAGGACTTGGTAACGAGTAGCATATGGCACAGGGAGGGGGTGAGGGAGACCATGTCTAAGATGACTCTGAGATTTGTGACTTGTGCTACCAGGTGGGGGGCGTTAGGGGAACACTTACTCCTCGCTCCCCATGTTTCCAGGTGGAGGGACTCCTAGGAGAGTAACACTCCTGAGCTCTGTCTCCCTGGCTCCTCATATGATTGGTGCATTAAGGAGGAGAAACTGGGCTAGTGTGTGCAGAGCCTTCTGGGTTTTCTAGTTACTTCTCCCTGCAGGTATGATCCAGTTTGTTCTCTCACCATGCAGTGAGCTTACTGGGGTTGGCTCTGCCCCCATGGTAGAAGCCTGCAGCTTGGGAGGCACGTTCAGTTCAGGGTGGCGTAACCATCAACCCGTCCCAAACCATGGTTCAGACCTGGAAATGGAAGAGGGGCGTCATTTCCTTGATACTCTCCCCTTATC
>NW_005365371.1:4894663-4896751 GCF_000412655.1 Myotis brandtii | reverse complement strand
AGCCTGAATACTTAGAGGTCTATTTACTGAGGGGAGAGATCATGAGTTCAACTTTGGCCACTTTGATTTCTCAACTTTGGCTAAAATGTCTCCCTAAATTTGTATACTTGCCCATGTGCCTCTTTGGTCTCATCGTGGGGGCATTAACTACATCGAAATAAGTGTTTCTAACATTTATTTTGCTTTGGTAGATCAGCCTGGACTTTAAACCCCAGCTGGTTCTCCTCGGAGAGGTGTGAGCCTGCACCCCATCCAGGGGGAAAATAATCATAGTAGCAGCAACAACTGCCGTGACTGAGCACCTAACACACGTCCTGGGAGAAGCACTTTCATTGTTCCCACTTTACACATGGAGAAACTGAGGCCCAGAGAGGCCCACAGAGGCCACCTGGCTAATGAGCGGGGAATCTCATTTCCAAAGCTTATGCCCTTAAGCACTAGCCTGAGCTGGAGGATGTGCTGGATGATTTTTAACCACCGTGTGAAAGTAAGGAGCACAGCTGAGGGATTCCGGTGAGCTATGAACTGCTTTCCTCTCTGCCTTACGTGGGGGTGAGCTGATCCTGCGAGCCTTTGAACTCGGAGCTTCTCTCCTCGCCTCTCTTCAGGCATTTTCCAGATGTAGCTCCCTCCTCTAATGCAGAGAAGACCTGTCTGATAAATCCAGCCAGAATCATCTGGAAGAGTTTAGCAGGCAGGCAGGCAGGAAGGCCAGCTTGCAACTGAGTTAGCCGGGATTCTGCCTGAGGCCTTCCATCACTATGCAGCAGAGCCACTGCTCAAAGCAGAAAACAGGCGAACCTGGAGCTGGTAATGAAATCACCTCGCTGTCTGCTGTCACTGGCTTGTCTTCATTTGCATGGGGAAGTACTGCTGTTATGAAATCCAGGCTCCTATAGTTCTGCATCGGAAGGGGGAAGGGCACATGGACCCCTCCCCAGCCCGGCAGGCTATCTCAACCCCCCTGCACCACAGCCCCTGGTCAGGGGCTTTCACAGCTGCATGGGGAGCCCCGCTTCTGATCGGAGCACCTGGGTGCAGTCCTCTACCCCACGCCTTTCCGTCTCCCCAGCCTGTATGTGAAATGAGGATGATAACGGTACCGGCCCCATGGAGCTGCCATGAGCGTAAATGATTTAATATCTGTAAAGGCTTTGGCACATAGTAACCGATAAAACGAGTAGCTGTCATCATCTCCATCAGCATCAATACTTGGTTTCCCACCTTCTGGGTGTGTGGTTTTTTGTTTTCTTTTTCTGTATCAAAACCAAGTACCATATGTAATATTATTTATTTAATACTTTACTTTAACTTTAAATAAACTCACTTTTGAAATGTAGCCTCCTCCTAAGTAACAGTATCCTTGATCTCAGGTTTGATGTTTTATTTATATTTTTTAAAACACAATACAACAGATGCATGCCGACTGACGTACGCTCCCCTGTAGCACTAATTCATCTCGTCACCAAGCAGCGGTCCTCTCCCCTTTGGGGACCACCCTGTAGGCAAGTGCTGACACACCTCTCAGTTTCCTCGCCTGTAAAATAGGTGTGATGCGATGATGGCACGGCTTCCGAAGACTGCTGTCCTATTCTGTGGCCCCATGGTTGTGACCCTGCTTTGTAAAATGTAATTCACTAGCCAAGTTGATATCATGTAGTCCCCCTCCCCCACCCAATTCCAGGTTAGCGGCTCACCCCTGGTTTGCAAAAGGAACTGCTTATCATTAGCTTCCCTGCTCCCATCCCACCTCTCCTGGGAATTTGTTGGGCTGTCTCTCAGGTATAGTTTTTCTAGCCCAGGCCCCTCCAGCTAGCCTGGGGCCTGCCCTGGGTGCAGGAAGCAGAACTTCCAGGAGTGTTATCTCCATTGGCCATCAGCTCTCTTCTTCCTGCCTGTCCACCTAACTCATAGGTCCCGAAACACCTTTCCTTTGAATTTCACCAGCAGAGGCAGCTGCTCAAATCCTGCTTTTTCCTTCTTCGTAATGATTTATAAGCCTCTTCCCTTCTCTCCACATGGGCCACCAGGGTAAATCTCCACCAGCAGTGATGAGGCACCTTCAGCTCCAAGTAGAGAAAGCCGAAG
>NW_005365371.1:4854130-4894581 GCF_000412655.1 Myotis brandtii | reverse complement strand
GAGCTGAGGCTAATACCTGGGATGCTGTGTGTTTTTCTCACCCTCCTGCCCAGCCAATACCCACAAGTGTCCACTTAGAAAGGTCCAGGCGACTGACTGGCCTCCATCAGACACAGAAAAAGTGCAGGGAGTTGAACACCAACTTTAGAAACTGATTACAATAGGATTCTTTTTATTTTAGGGAAGAAAGGGAAAAATGCACATAAGACAAGTCCAAAGCTTCTCCCTAAAGAGGGAAAGGGAAGAGCAGTGTTCAGTTTCTTATACAACTTTACCCTTAGCCTATCCTTGAACCACGGAATCCAGAAAAAATGTACAAAACAGCTCTTCAAGTGTGAGATGTATCTTCCCAGCCAGTCAGAGGCTGTCGGGTTGGGAGTCAAAGTGGCTCTTGTACTCCAGTCAGGAAGCCTTGGCCTTCCCCAGCCCTAGGTTTTTAAGCTAGGCCGGAGGCCCCTAGCATTTGGCCCTCTCTCCGTTCAGCACCCCCACCCCAATCTGCCCCTTCAGTCTCCCACCCCACTGCTCCCATTCCCGGGTCCTGCCTTGTGCCCTCAGCCTCTTAGACATTTGGCCACTTATGTCCTCTTTGGCGTAGCTCCTGTATATTGATGTGCTTATAGAATCTCTGCTGTCCCTCCCTTTGAGTTGGCCTAGCTTTGGTTTGTCAGGAGTGGGGTGGGGATCTGTTACAGCCTGAATGTTTGTGTCCCCCTCCTAAATTCATATGTTGAAATTCTAAAACTCCAAAGGCTGTGTATTAGCAGGTGGGGCCTTTGGGAGAGGCTTAAGTCATGAGGGGGAAGCCCTCACGAATGAGATAAGTGCTCATATAAAAGATCGGACAGGACTCCCGAGCCCCTTCTGCCATGTGTGCATCAGCAGACCATGCTGGCACCCTAATCCTGGGCTTCCAGCCTCCAGAACTGTGATCAATAAATGTCTGCTGTTTATGAGCCACCGAGGCTATGGCATTTTTTTTGACAATAAAAAATAAGTAGCCCTAACCGGTTTGGCTCAGTGGATAGAGCGTCGGCCTGAGGACTGAAGGGTCCCAGGTTCGATTCCGGTCAAGGGCATGTACCTTAGTTGCAGGCACATACCCAGTAGGGAGTGTGCAGGAGGCAGCTGATTGATGTTTTTCTCTCTCAACGATGTTTCTAACTCTCTATCCCTCTCCTTTCCTCTGTAAAAAATCAATAACATATATTTTAAAAAAATAAATAAAATAAGTAAACATTTATTAACAAAGTATGAATATTAAAAGCTAAGCATTTTGAGGTTAATTTTAAATGAGTAAACCTTTAATAAATATTGAGTACATCTTAATTTATTATATTAAATGTGTTAAAAATATTTCATTGTCACCAGACTATGGTATTTTGCTATAGCAGCCCGAAAGGTCTAAGGTAGGTAGATAGAAAAACTTATTCTGCCCTGTACATTTATTTAGTTAATTGATCAGAACACTATGAGGTTTTATGGCATCTATTTCATTGTATTGGTAATTGTTATCTCTTAATAAATGGGGTTCATAAATGGTTGTCCCAGCTTATAGAGTTCTGGGGAAAGGGCTTCCAGAACAGTGACATGGTGCACTCCCCACATAAGTAAGTTGAAGATGTCTGTGAGCATCACTCCTCATTATGACAGCCTCACCCGGGAGGATAGTTAGTAGGTGATACAGGAAGCCTCACAACAGAGATTATAGCAACAATAAAATAATAGTTCTTATGATCAAATTACAGCCTAAGTGCTGAGTCCTGTTTTGGACCGTGAGGATTCAGACATAAAAAAGACATGCTCTCTGTCCTCAAGAGTTCTGAATCTGGGTCATTTAGACTCAAAAGAGTGTGAAATGATCCTCAAAATCCACTCTTCTCTCTCCACCAGCCCAAGTGATAACCATCAGCTGGACACAGATCTGACTGAGGTTTAGGCACCTTCCCCTTCTATCCCCTCATGATGTTGTGTGCTCAGATTCTGTGTATATGGGGCATGTCTTTTAACATTTTCATCCATATCAGTTTTGTTTTTTGCTTCTCAGCTAAATTCCCAAAGAATAGAAGGAAGTGTGTTTATTCCTTTACATGGCTTTGTGCAAAGAGCTGCCCAGCCGAACACCTGGATCTAATTTTGATAATGATGATGTTGACAAAAGCTTGATAATTCAATAACTGTGTAATGTGCCCTATTTTTTAAAAGAAATCTTGGCCACAGCCTAACTACAGACAGAATTCAGAAGAGTTTTCTTTTAAGAAAACGGTAAAAGGATTTGCAAAATCCACCAGGTGAGAGAACAGTGCTCCTCCTGACAGGTCTGTCTGCCTTTGGCAATGTTCAGGTCACCCCCAGAACAACACACTGTCCCTGTGGGCCTCATCCCCTCTGCTTCTGTCTGTCACAGCTCAGGACCCATCAGTCCCTCAATGCTACCCTTCCTGCCTCCCAGGCAGGCCTGGGTTTCCTCTGCGAGTCACTCTCCCAGCAGCCGGGACCCACGCAGCATCTCAGCGTGTCGGGCACACTTCATTATTAGCCTCGGTTTTATTCAGCAATTTCACAAAGAAACTGCAAGATATTGTTCTATGCCTCATCGAAGCTACCCTGCAAAGCAACAGTGCAGTTGAAGATGAGAGTAGCTTCCAAAGCTAAAAGTAAAGCCAAACAAACACAATCCTGTGATATTCCTGCAAGACACTTACTGGGTATCCCTGGTGTCTCAGGATTGATGCTGGGACCAGAGTTTGGTTCCTGTGCCCAGGAGTCTTAAAGTTTCTTGGGGAAGTGAGACACATTGAGACAACCAGCACAGGGCACTCCAAAGCAGGCATGGCTCCACGTACACCCAGTAGGTTGTTCAGGAGAAACAGAGAGCCTTGCTGACAAGTTGGCTTCTTGGAGGAGGTGAGGCTGGAATTGGAGTCTAAACATTACACGTTGGGATGGGGGTTTTGAGTAAAGTCACTGCAGCAAGAGTACATAGGGGTTCTTGCAGGGGTGGAGGGAAGGAAAGTTGGGACAGCCTCAGAGTCATGGTGAAGGCCAATGTTTTTCAAGCATTTAAATTTTTTTTTAGCAATGGCATCCTTCTTAAAAGAAACCTTACTCAGAATATGTCAATCTGCTAAAAACGGAACTGCTCTGTTGTCTCAGCTTTCCTCTTACCCCCGAGTTCACTCCTCACTCCCAAGAATTAATGGAGCTTCCAGCCTGGACTAGTTCAACCTCCTTCTTGGACCAGTGGGGAAACTGAGGCACATACAACAGAAGGGACATGCTATCAGGAGCAGAGGCAGACAAAAATTGAGGTCTGTCTCCTCTTCCCAGCTTAGGACTTTTGTCAGTAAACTTTACTACAACTAGAATGGGGCCAGACTGGAGAGACCTTCAGCCAGGCCAAGCAGTCTAGGTTCCAGAGCCACGGAATGTGTCTGGGCGAAGGCATTCTTTCTGGCCTCCCAGTCTGACAGCCCAGGTAGGACTGCAGTCCCTTGATGTTTCAACCCCTTGATTGAGAAGACCAGCATATCTGAATAGTCCATAAAATAGCTCTGGCAATTCAGGCTCAAAGAAACCTGTGGCGATGGTAGTTTAGGCTAAAGAGAAACAGATGTCATTGGTGAAGTTTTAATAGGTGAATTATCAGTGAATAAGTTTGATGGAAGAATTAGTGTTTCCTTAAACTGACACAGAAAATGTGCCCATTAATTTATTTGCCTAATGATGTGGCTTTGATTAGGAATTCAAAAATAATTTTAAAAGCCCCATCTTGAGCTCACAAACAATGCAAAGAACTGATAAATATCTTTGGAAGCCAGACAAGACCTTCCGCCTCTGACTTCCCTCAGGTTTGTCTTGGCCAAGGCTCCTTCCTTAGGTTTCTACCATTACCTTGCGGCTGAGAAGTCTAGCTGGGACTTGGAGTGAGACGAAACATCTAAAATAGGCAGCAAGAGTCTTTATTTTTTTTAGTTTTAAATTTATTTTTGCTTACCAACAAGCTGAGAAAGGCTTGCCTGAGAAAATCAGTCACTTCCTGAGATCTCTGAGTCAAACCATGCCTCTGTAGTCACCAGGGAGAGCTGCTGTCGCAAGCCCATGCTCCACCCAGTACATCTATATATATAAAAGGCTAAGTGCCCGGCCAACCGGCCCATACATATGACGCGCACTGACCACCAGGAGCTGCCGAGCTGCGGTGACTTGGCAGCAGCGGTTCTCGGGTGACGCACCCTGGAACCAGAGAGAAGGGAGCCTGATTCCTTTCAATGTACACGAATCAGTGCACTGGGCCACTGGTTATACCTATAGAGCACTTTACAGTTTGTAAAGAGCTTTCAAGCATATTCTCTCATTTGATCTTCCTAAAAGTGCTCTAAGGCAGGCCAGGCAGGCATTTTGGAGATGGTAAAAATAAATATCAGAGAGGCATGGAGACTTCCTCAGATGGTGTAGCTAGTTAGCATTTAGTCAACACATATTCATTCTTTTATTTGTATTTATTATGAATGATATTTGTTATTACAGCATGGAACCAGCCAGATCTGCTGACTTGCTTCCTAAGACTCTTTTAGCTGCACCAGGCTCCTTTCGCCTAAGGATATAAATAAAAATTGGATTTTCTGCTAAAAACAGGTCAAATGACTTAATACAGCCATAGACAATTCAGAGGCACCTAGTGAATCCTAAATGAGTCATACTTCATTTGAATGACAAACCAGAGGAACTCTCAAGCCTGCAGCAGAAATAGAATTATACAGTTGGAGGGAACTCATTTACTCAGATGAGTGGCTTTTAAACATTTTTCAAGCACAAAAGCCATTCTTAAAATAAAGTCTCCCCAGGCAGCTCAATATGAAAGCTTATCAAAGCAGCAGCTCTGTAGAACTTGAGGCCTCACTCAGCATCTTTGGAAAACCCTATTATTTATAGACTGCAGGCCCAGTGCAGGAAATTCGTGCACTTGGGGAAGGGGTCCCCTCAGCCTGGCCTGTGCCCTCTTGCAGTCCGGGAGCCTTTGGGGATGTCTGATGGCAGTCGGACATCCTTCACACTGCCATGGAGGCGGGAGAGGCTCCTGCTACCACTACTGTGCTCGCCAGCCATGAGCCTGGCTTCTGGCTGAGCGGTGCTCCCCCTGTGAGAGCTGCATTGAGGAGCATCTCCCGGTGGTCAGTGCACATCATAGCGACCGGTCGTTCTGCTTTTTGGTTGATTTGCATATTAGCCTTTTATTATATAGGACTAGTGGCCCGGTGCACGAAATTTGTGCACTGGTGGGGGGTCCCCCATCTTGGCCTGTGCCCTTCACAGTGCAGGAGCCCTGCAATAGATTGCCCCAAAGAGGTGGGCCCTGCCCATCCATCCGGGGCTCCTTGATGAATTGCCCCAAAGAGGTAGGCCAGAGCTGCAGATCCCCAGGCCTCTGCGCTGCGTAGGGACCCACCAGACCCGCTTCCCCCATACCATGCGGGAGAGGCCGAGCCCTCCAGGCCTCCACACCATGCAAGGACCCGCCGGACCCGCCTCCCCCTCGCTGTGCAGAGCCATGGGATCCCCAGGCCTGGCCATGCATGAAGCTGGGAGGAGGCGGGACTCCCAGGCAGGCTCCAAGTCGCACACACAGCGTCAAGCCCAATCCCGCCCACCTGTGCACACCCACTGTGCATGCAGCCATCTTGTGCTGGCATGAGGACATCACTGCGTGACGGTGTGAGGACCACCTAGGCTTTTATTAGTAAGATGAAGGTACAGGCCCAGAGGTCCAGAGAGACAGGTCCCTCAGGGAATCAGTGCCTGAGCTGGGGCTGGAACCCAAGCCAGTGGTACTCCCACTGAAGAGTCCTTGTGAAGAATGAGCTGATTGTCTCAACTCACTTTGTGGTCATGTCACCACTGTTCCCCATATTGCTAACACACCCTGACCTTTCTGGTCTCCTTTGCTCAAACTCTTCCCTCTTCTCAGAATGTATTTCTGCCTGTGAAACTTGCACTTTTTTCCTCTAGACCTAGGTCACAAGGATCTTCCCTCCCCCATGAAACTTTCCTTAAGGGTCATGGCTAAAAAGACTTGCTTCTGGAAACTTTGGTGACACTCTTAGGATGTTCTGCTTTGTCTTAGAGCCATTTGGTGCTTAATCCCATGCCTGTGATTGTATTCTTCCTGAGGACAAGGGCTCTTCCCAGAACCTAACACAGTTCTTCCAGCTCCAAAATACTATGGAACTGTGACCTCAAAAAGGGTTACTCTAGAGTCTTTTTTCTCTTAATGGAATTGATGTACAGAATCAGTCTTATATCTGAATACCCAAGTCCTGGCTAGTTAGATTCTTTTAAAACTAAACGAAGTTTCTCCCATCTTGTCCTCATCCTTATTCTCAAGTATCTATCACGCAGCTCCACACAAACACTGTGTCTGGTGGACCTTGACCAGGGCCTGTGAAACCAACACAGTTGCTGCCTTCAGGGGTACTGGCCAAGGAGTCTGACTGCGCTGGGCCTCCATCCCAGTCTGCTCTTTCCTGGGCAAGCCATGTTTTCCCTCAGAGCTTCCGCCTCTTCAGCCAATACCATGCCCACTGCGCTGTGAGAAGTCAAATACAGGATGGAGGTAGAGGCATTTATAAACTGCAGGCTGCCTTCTTGACCAGCTTACTGAAATCAGTGGGGAAAATTTTAAATTCAGTTTTAAGATTTAAAAGAAAATTGTGTGAAAACAAATAACTGGTTTATCTGAATGTTGTCTTTTCAGAGAGTTGCTTTGGCTTCATACAGTTACAGGTTCCCTTCTACTTGCAGGTTCAGCTCCCAGGCCCTTGTAGTTGCTGCTCTGGAAATCAGCTCACTGTAGTCTACTGACTCCAGTTGAAAATATTCACTTATGCCCAAAAAATTTTTGAGCATCTACTATACTTGCATGATGAAAGGGATTGTCATGGAGCCAGGGTGGCTGTGGATAGACCCAAATGGGTTGTTTGAATGGATGACGGCTGCTTGGAAGAGAATGGTAGCAATGGAGATGAAGAGAAATGAGCAGATTCAGTATATCTTGTGATGATGGAACCAAAGATTTTCTTTGGAGATGTGATAAAATGAGGAATTGAGGATGAATCTAAATTTTTGGTTTAAGCCCAAACCCATTTATTTTGGAGTAGATAATGAGGTCATTTATTTAAATGGGGAAGATTAAGGGAGGTGCATATTGAGGTGAGAGGGAGGGAATCAAGGGTTCTGTTAGGTTTGAGATGTGGGTTAAACATCTTTGTGTGGATGCAGGCAAGCCCTTAGCTATGTGAGTTCAGCGGCAAGAGGACTCCCAAGTCCAGGGTCCTTCTCACTGTTCCAAGACAGCCAATGGATTGGAGAATTTATTTTCTCTTCCTGTTGGAGGCCTTCTCTTTCTCCCAGGGATATGCACCCTGGGTGGCCCTGAATATCTGCTAATGCTAAGAAACTTGCTAAGCAGCATGAAAGTTTTCAAACTCCTTCACAAAATATTTGTGTTTCGAAGCTTCCTGCAGCATCTTCAGAGCTGTATCTAGCTCCATCAGCAGAGTGGGTCTCTTGGGGATTCTAAGAAAACTTATGGGGGGGAGGAGGGGGGAGCTGTAGGTGACCCTGGACAGTATTCCCAGGACTCCAGGCTCCAAGCTGCTTGGCTAATTAAGAAAGCAGAAACCTTTTGCTTTGCATAGACCCACTTCCCACACAAAGAACTTGGGGGGAATAAAAAGAGCCAGAAATGCCTGAACTCTGGGCAGGCCTAGTCTTACCCGAGGGTGCTGACTCAGAAATGGCAGCTGCTTGCCCTGAGAGCTGGCAGTTATTGGCACAATCAAAGATCAATGAAAACAGGCCATTCTGGTTTGCACTCCCCACACCAGTCCCTTCAGGGCATTTGCTCTCACTTTCAGCTTCCTCCAAAGACTTCATTGTTGCCTAATTAATTTGGAGCCCAGTGGCCTGAGCTGGAGGCGGGCTACACAGGAGGGAGGAGCACAGCACCAGGAGCCTAAGACCCAGGGCTTGTTTTGGCTCCACCAGCACTATTCCCGGCTCTGTCAGCAAGTCACTGAACAACCTGGGCCTCAGGTTCCCCAACTACGAAACAGATAGTGATTGTCCACCTTCCTGTGCTGTGCTAGAGGGTAGGAGTCCGGGAGAGTGTCTTATATTTATTCCGGCAAGTCTACAGGATGCCTGGGTCACATCAAGCCCAGGGTTCAGCAGGTCTAGAAGGCAACTAGGATCTCCAATACACCTCACCTGTGTCTCCTTTCTCTTCAAGCAATTTGGATTAAGGAAATGGTCTGTCTTTACTAACTCAATACAGATGTATGAGAGCTCCCTATGTGCAAAAGAGTATTGTCCAAATGTGCAAGATAGTAGATCTAGTCCTCATGGATTTAAACCTAGTGTTAAAGGAAGGAGAGGCGAGCAGACTCAAAGGGAACTACAAGAGTTTGGGCTGGGGAGGAGGACTGAGGAGAAAGTAAGGTTCAGGGGCCTCCCATCCCCCAGCACAGCCTCTTTCCCCATGGGTGCTTGGTGCCCAGCCATAGCACCTGTCATGTCCTTAGGCAGCTTTTCTCTACAAAGTCCATACTGGAGTCAGTAATGAGCTTTGGACGCACAGGCTTTTCAGCAAGGTAAAGGGAGGCAACAAGAGAGAATTACCTCAGGCAACACCTTACCTGAGAGCAGCACATTTGAGATTTCCTGCTGCGACTTGTCATTAGCAACATCAGAAGTGCACACGGAAGAGGAAGCAAAGAAAACTGGCCACTGACCCTGCGTTTCCCAGACTCAGGAGACACTTGTCTGGGCCCACGGAGTCTCCTTCCTGCCTTCCCTCATTATTTCCTTACCAACTCAGAGAGGAGAATTAGCCAGACACCTGCAAATAGGATGCTCACAGTCAGAGGTAAGAAAGTTAAGAAGGGAAAAGATTGAGGACCGAGAGATCAAGCCCAACTGGGAATCCAGAAAGGCTTCCTGGAGGAGCTAGCACTTTGTTCTGAAGAACGCAGAGGATTTGGACATTAGAGAGAGGAGAGCAAAAGGGCACATCTGAGCAAAGGAAAGAGGCTGAGGGGAAGGAAAGACAGAGGTGGAGAAGCCCAGAGCACATGAAGAAAGTGGCAGTCAAGGTGATTGCAGACCATCCTGAGGGTTTCAGGGCTCAAACCAGGGGCCCAAGAGAAAGTGAAGTTTGCGTCATCCTGAGGTACGCAGAGGAACATTGTGACCCACTTGTTTACCTGTTTTTCTCCTTTCCCTCTCTGGAGCACATCTTTCTCTGTTGGAGGCTCATTTATAATTCAGGCAGCCTCCTTCAGAGGGAGCAGGTGTTTCTCTGGGATGAAACACCTTGGGAAGCAGAATGTACGAGTGGGAAGAAAGTGTGTCACAGCACAGCCAGGCAGAGAAGCTTGGGTCAAGGCAATGGCAGAAGGAAGAGGAGACTAGAGCGTTATTCCCTTTTGTGTATAATAAGGAATATACAGTATATTTGGTTGTAGTCCTAGTTTTGGGCACAGAGTTCTGAAAAACCCTTGGAATTTCCTAAATGGAAAGGGATTGAGATGTCTTTGTTAAGTTAATGAGGTAATTTTTGGCCCCCTTCCTTAGGTACCCCGTGATTACGTGTTTGGAACTTTCAATCCCACCCCCAGGACCTCCAGGGAGGGGAGAAGGGCTGGAGACTTAGTTCAGTTTCCAATGGCCAATGACTTAATCAGTCATGACCAGGAAGCCCTCATACAAACCCAGGAGGACAGTGACATCCTTTCTTTCTGAGTGCTTCCACGTTGCTTCCCCAAGCTGCCAGAGGACAGAAGCTCCTGTGTTCAGGACCCCAACCTCTGCATCTCTTCGTCGGACTGCTGGTTTGTATGTTCTAATATCCTTTGTAATAAATCAGTAATCTAGTGAGTAAATGGGTTCCCTAAGTTCTGTGAGCCATTCTAGCAAATTAATCAAACCCCCAGAGGGGGTCATAGGAACCTCTGATTTATAGTTAGTTGTCAGAAGTATAGGCACCTGGGCCTCAAACTGGGGTCTGAAGTTGGGAGCAGGGGCAATGTTGTAGGATTGAGCCCTCAACCTGTGAAGTCTGATTCTACCTCTGGGTGGACAGTGTCAGAATTGAGTTGAATTGTTGGACACCCCGCTGGTGTTCGAGAATTGCTTGTTGGTGTGGGGGAGCCTCCATACTTGCTGATATTGGGTCAGGGAACCCTTTCACCTTTCCCTCCTGACACACACTCTCTTTGAAAATCTGGACTGACATCACCCCCTTTCAACCACACTGTCCATGATTCCATCGTTAGAATTCCTTTCTTTGAGTCTTAATAGCTCCTCCTTCTAGATGCCCCCTTTAACATGCTCACATACTTATGAAGGACTATCTACCCTGGATTCCTCAGAACGCAGACCTGATGTAAGTGTTAAGTATATCTGCTTTATCAGGGAGGCAATCCCAAGGAGGAGGAGTAAGGGAAAAGGGGAGCACAGCTGAGGGAGAGCCAAGAGAAGGGCGTATTTCCAAGCTGTCCACAGCCTGTATAAACTACAACTGCTCATTCTATGAGACCATCTTCTGAGGCCAATAACAACTACATACAACATTCCTTCTCAGCCTGGAGGAGGAAGAGACCGAGGTATCTACTGGCGCCCATCTACTGGAGACATTGGCCCACAGAGTGTGAATTCCCCCACTCCTCCACGGTGTGCATGCATGAACACCAGGTGGTCCACGGGGCATTTTGTGTCAGGATCAACAGGGAAGCCCCCATGACTGGAGGTGAACTGTGTGGCCTGGGTCAGGCCAGGTGAAGGTTATTGGGACCCGCACAGAATTGGTCACTGCAGTGAAGACTGGGGCTGAAACAAGTGGCCCTTGGAGAGGCCAGAGAGTTTCTAGAGATCCCTAAAAGGTATCTGGTTCAGGGACAGTCCTTCATCTCATTAGCAGGTCACACTTTGGTTACCAGTGAGCTCTGTAGCAGGTGCCTGCCTGCTGGCCAAGCGCTGAGAGCAGGAGACGGTCACTGATTGGACCTGGCTGTAGGTGGAGGTGCTGAGGGTGGGGTGAGCCTCAGACAAACTCACTCCTGCACCCCTTGACCCAGGTTGGGATGTGGCTGTGATGTGAATCACCCTGAAAGCCCATCTTGGGTTACCCACCTTCAGCTGGGAGGCGGACTCCCAGAGGGCCTCAGCAAACAAATATAACCCCAAACACAGACAAGGCATTCAAGAGGCTCCGGAGGACTCAGCATTATTAATGGCCAGTTCAAGCAGGGAAAATCAATGCTGTTTAGAAAGCGCTTTGGGGAAGAAACGAGTTTTGATTAAGAAAAAGGAAAAATAAATACTTCCTCTCCCTGAGGATGAGAGAGTGAGGCAGGGTTTCCCCGAGATTGACAGTGTTTCTATAAACTTTTGATCGACACCTGCCAAGAGGGAGGGTCTGTGTGTGAATAGAAATTAATGACTAGATTGATTTCTTAATCGGATTTTCCCTTACCTAGCTAAAGCTTCCAAATTTCAAAAGAGATAATACATAGTTTTCTACAACACATTAGCACCTTCATTCTCAGAACACTCAGGAAATAAAGAAGGTTCTTAAAGCTCCACAGGACACATCTGGAATGCTGCGTACTTTGAGCTTGGCAGTGACAGTGAAAACAAGCCCAGATTCCATTGGAAAGGTACAGTGTTTAGCTAACACTTTTCTCCAGGAGCTCCAAGCTCTGCTGAATGTAAACACTTTCTCCTTTCCCCGCGGGTAAAGAGGTGGTCAGCTTCATTGGCCCAGTTTGGCAGCCAGAGAAGCAAAGCATGTGATAGAGAAACAGTTTGTCTAAGAGAACAGCGACCGTGTGAGGCATAACTGCTCTCCACGTTCTGTCTTCTCGGTTAAATTGCTATTTCAGACTAGACATCACTGTAACGTCTCTGGATTAAACACCGACATTTTAAAGAGGGAAGAAGGGGGGCCCCATGGATCTCAGAGGGCGGTTCCTCCACAGGGTCTGGAAATCCACTTCTGTCCACTTTGTCCCTCGCACAGCACGCTCTGGATTAAACACCGACATTTTAAAGAGGGAAGAAGAGGGGCCCCATGGATCTCAGAGGGCGGTTCCTCCAGGGTCTGGAAATCCGCTTCTGTCCACTTTGTCCCTCGCACAGCACATCACTAATCCAGCCAGGACTCTCCCAGGCCTTCCAGTAACTTTGTCCGGAATCAGGGTGCTGGCATCCACCCCATGACCCAGTGTGGCCTCTGTCAGGACCTAGTGACACTTGAGTTCGATACCCCTTTGTTATGGGCCTTCCGGGTGCTTTCCTGAGCAGAGCCCTGAGTGGCCGCATGAGGCTACCCTTGGCAGAGGTGAAAGGAGGGCCATTTGGTGCTGACTCCAGGGGCCATGCTGCCTGCGTGTGGGGAAGGTAGCACCGTCCCGTGAACAGCTGTCCCCGCTTTGTTTCAAACCCCGGCCCTGTCACCTATAGCTGTTGGTCCTGGGGAAGAAACCTTGCTGCACTTGGGCCTCCTCCTCTGTAAAATGAAGGCAATGATCGCTACCTCAGAGTGAGGGGATTACATTGTACCATGTATGTAAATGCCTGCACACAGGAGGCATTCAGTAATTCTGGTCATTGTTCTGACTGGTTTAATTCCAAGCATCTCTCGGCGATCCTATTTCATTAGGCTGAGAGCTGTGCTTCCCCGATTGCCTTTGTCACTCCTGTTTAGGCTTGTATCTGTCAGGGAGGTCCTACAGGTGGAAAATTACAGGCATTGTGGAGCATGCCTTAAAGCACAGACACCGTTCCCATAGGAAAATCGGGAGCTTCCGGACCGTGGGGCCCAGGCCCCCGGCTGCAGGGTGGGGTGAAGTGGCGTTTGAACACACTTGTTTTTCTTTGCAGATTTCGTTGGAAATTTGAAAGGGCAGAGCTTGTTGTTAATGAGACAGTGTTTTCCATCTCCATCTTCCCCATCAGATGGCATCTATCAGGCTTGGGGGTGGGAAGGGGATCAGATCCCCAGGGACTCAGGATCTGCTCCCTGGCTTCCTAACTGGCCAGGGGAATTCCTTTAGGAAAGTAAAATTGTCAGGGGAAAGAACCCACATGGTTCCTGGCAAAGCTGCATGGCTCCCCTCTCTCCTTTCCCCATTCCTTCCTGCTGCTCCTGCAGCTGCTGTTCAGATGCCAGCACAGCTGACCTTGACAAGCCCCTCCTCCTCTCCCACAACCCCTTCCATGGGGCTGCTGCAACAGAAAGGTACTGCATGGTGCCATTTGTGCCCTTGCATGGGCCACACACAGCCCCAAGCGTGGACAAAACACATATTACAGATGTGTGCCATTTGTGCAGGAGGAGGTGTGAATGTCTTTGTCTTCCACTGGCATTGTGGAGGTTACCTAGGGGCTTTTTGCTTTTTCAGAGATTACATGAAGTACTGATGCCTTCCTCTCACAGGATGAATCATGACACCTCCCCCTCCCCCAATCCCTGCCCCCCCCCACACACAAATTCATACATTGAAGTCCTAACCCCCAGTACCTCAGAATGTGACTGTATTTGGAGATAAGACTTTTAAAGAGCTAATTAAGGGACAATGAGGTCGTTTGAATGGGCCCTAATCCAATATGACTGGTGTCTTTAGAAGAAGAGGAAATTTGGGCACCAAGAGAAGGACCATGTGAAGACACAGGGAAAAGATGGCCAACTACAAGACCAGGAGAGAAGCCTCAATATAAGCCAATGCTATTGGCCCAGCATCTTGTCCTTCCATCCTCCACATCCTGATTGGGGGCGGGCAGGGGCGATTTCTGTTGTTTAAGTCCATCAGTCTGTGGTACTTCGTTATGGCAGGCCTAGCAAACTAAAATACTTTCCATTTGCCAAGACCGGTTTGGCTCAGTGGATAGAGCGTCGGCCTGCGGACTGGGGGGTCCTGGGTTCGATTCCGGTCGGGGGCATGTGCCTGGGTTGCGGGCACATCCCCAGTGGGAGATGTGCAGGAGGCAGCTGATCGATGTTTCTCTCTCATCGATGTTTCTGACTATCTCTCTCCCTTCCTCTCTGTAAAAACTCAATAAAATATATTTTAAAAAAATACTTCCCATTTGTGTACTGTCAAGTTTTGTGGTCTGTGGCTGTTTTTAATTGGGAATCTCTCTTTTTCTTCCATCTGAGGGATATATTCAAAGGGAGCTTGATTTATTGATGAGGTTTATCAGAAACGATCTCATGAAGCTCTTGGCAGATTTAGAAAAGGACAAAATGGGAGCCCATGCTCACCAATGTTGATACATTTGCACGGCAGATCCTAAACTGCAGAGATAATCTGAGAAGATGGATGTATGTGTACCAACACAAAAGGTCGTGAGTTTATGAGATTTGCCCTGCCAAGCAGTGGCAGAAAAAATGAACAATTATGATAGCAAGTTCTTTACCTTAAAAATTGATTTATAAGCATCAGTAGAGAACTTGATGCTTGTCTCACTGAAAAGGCTCTCTTTTTATTTAATAAGAAATAGGTTTCTGCCCGTTGTAATTCTAGCTAACCTAATACAGTGTGTTCCGGGCTTCCATTTTTCCTTCAATTGTTAATAATTCGATAAACCTTTATTACATCTGCAGTTCTTTCTGGGGCCAGAAGATTCTAGAATTTTTTTTATAATAATAACTTTCTTTTGACTAGCACTTTCAAAGAAGTCTCATAGCAACCTCGTGAAGCAGTACACGTATCATTTCTAACAATAAGAATTTGTGTAGTATTTTATCTTTTACAAAGCACATTCCACACACACCATCTTGCTTAATTGCCAGAGAAGTTCAATGCAGAGAAGTTAAACGAATTAGTCAATGACACACAGCAATTTTTAATTCTATGCTGGGATTAGAACCCATGACAAAAGTTTTTTTTATGACACCATCTTTCTTTTTCTTCCCTAATAGGCTTAGAGTTTTGGCTTCTGATGGTCTAAAAATTTTGTAACAGATTTGTACCCTTTCTTCCAGGTCCAGTTCAGATATCACTTCTTCTGTGCAGACTCTCCACATATAACACAGACCTAATTGCTCCTTCATAGCCCCAAGCTTGGGCCCTTGCTAGAGCTCTGACCCCCGCTCATGTATATTTTGGTTGTCTATGTACCCATCTTATCATCCCAATAGACTGAGCCCTGGGAGGCTGAGAGGAGGACTTAGCCCAACCACCCCAATGCTCAACCAACTGTGCTCTATGCAGGTGCAGGGTGTGAGCTGCATTGAATTCACATGCCCCAAATGTGAGGTTCAGAGATGCTCCTTGGCTACACAGGAATTCATACTTTTTGGAAGTGGATGAGGAATGTAGGCACCTCGTTGACAGAATTGGATACATTTTTCTTGATTGCGTGTGGGAGGTACCTAATTCAGACCACCTTGCACCTAAACTAATGTCAGCTTCCTGCTGCTCTCTGACTGCATCTATCTGGTTTCCTAGTTCTTTTGGTTTTTTCCTTGGGTAGGTTTCAGTGGTTCTAATCACCATCCTACTTCCTACATTCTCCTTTTGCCACCAACCCTGGTCCACAAACCTGGAGTGAACTCCCAGATCAAAATGGCCTTCAAAATGCAGACCCAGGCCCGGCTGGGTGGCTCAGTTGGTTGGAGTGTCATCCCGTACACCAAAACCGTTACAGGTTTGATCTCCATTTGGGGCGTATACTGGAGGCAACCAATTGATGTTTCTCTCTCTCTCTCTCTCGATCTTTCCCTTCCTCTCTCTCTAAAACCAATAAACATATCCTCGGGTGAGGATTTAAAAAGAAAACAAAATTATAAAAAAATGCTGACCCAATGACCTTTAAATTCCAACCTAGGATCATTGATGAGCCAAGGGCAATAAATACTTGGCTTGTTCGTGAAGTTTATCACTCTATCAATATCTCAGAGATGTTACTACTGATAGGATGCGCTTTAGAAAAATTTTCACTCCATAATTTTTCAGGATGGTGAAAGATAACTCACAATCATCAATTTCAACTGCTAAACATTGTTCAAGTATGTTTCATCACTGGTTTTCCTGTAGTGTCTGGGTTCTCTGAAGGTGTTAGATAAACAATAATAATGGAACATGCTCTAAAACCCAGAACACTGCCACTTCCAGGATCCAGTCGTCAAACAAGATCTGACCCCCCTAACTCAGTGGTTCTCAACCTTCCTAATGCCACAATCTTTTAATACAGTTCCTCATGTTGTGGTGACCCCCAACCATAAAATTATTTTCGTTGCTACTTCATAACTGTAATTTTGCTACTGTTATAAATCATAATGTAAATATCTGATATGCAGGATGTATTTTCATGGTTACAAATTGAACATAGTTAAAGCATAGTGATTAATCACAAAAACAATATGTAATTATATATGTGTTTTCTGATGGTCTTAGGCAACCCCTGTGAAAGGGTCATTCGACCCCCAAAGGGGTCGTGACCCACAAGTTGAGAACCGCTGCCCTAAATCCTTCTCTCATCCTCACCCTCACTCCAATCTCTCAATAGCTTCTTTGTTTGGGGGGAAGGTTTTCTTAAAACTACAGGTTGAGCTGCTAGTTCCTGACACATAGGCAGACAGCAGACAATTCTTCCTGGGCAATTCACTCAGAGCAAAGGGTAATCTTTTTAGAGGCTCGAGACCATCGATATGTGGCTGCTTTGCTAAAATGCTTCCTGTCTCCCACAGTCAGAGAAATCTGCTTGCCTTGAGCTAGCCTCCAGTTTCTTGTTAAGAGCTAATTTTAGAGCTAATTTAGGTTCCATTAGTATATGGTTCTGTTGCAAATCTGACATTAACATTGGCGGCTTGATGAGTAACAAAAGGAGGAAAAGCCTTTTACCCTAACTGCAGCAATGCAGCCACATATGGTGTCATTTTTCAAGGAACAGAATTTTGTCTTTCATGCCATTTCAGGGCTGTTTCCCTCTGAAATTACCGACTCTGGTTTAATGCAAAACATGCCTGGATGTCACTGCAGAGATCTAGTTAAACTAGAGAGCTGGCAGATCCCACCCCTTTGCAAAGCCGGTGTTCATTTGCAGTGTCATGTCTCCAAGTCTATGCTCACGACAGGGACTCAGCCACCAGCAAGTGTGGGGCTCTTCTCTCCAGGGTCACAAAGTCTCCTACTCTGTGAGTCAGTTGGTGCTACCCAGAGTCCCAGCCTGAGGACGCTAAGGAGAGAGGGTGCCAACATCTTTCTTCCTCTCTGCCTCTCCCCTAGAATGAGAGCCATTTAATGATTCTGTGTCTGAGGTTGGGACTCTGCTTCCACAAACGCTAAGAAGGGGAGGTTAAAGCATTTCCATTTCACCCCATGGCCAGCGGAGACTTCCTCTGCTGCCCACGTGTTTGGTGTTTGGACCTACATGGCTTTAACTGAGTCCCGTTGAGTCCAACTGTGACTGAGGACACGAGGCCTATTTGCTATCTGAACAATGCCCGTGGCTGACTGGATGGCCCAGTTGGCTGAACCTCCATTGCCTCGCCTTTAAAATGAGGGAATTCTGAGATTCTCTGATACCAAAGCTCAAGAGCTTGTAATAGTAACTAGCACTTATCTAACTGTTTACATTTTTCTGAGAACTTTCATGTGTGTTATGTCCCATGATCATCACAACATTCTGTGAGGCAGGCGTTCCTGTCTTATACTTGGGAAATTCTGACTCAGAGAGGTGAGGAAACTTGCTCAAGGTCACACAGCTGGTAAGAGGAAAAGCTGGGACTTGATCCCACCTGGCCTCATTCCTAGTTCAGGGCTCTCAGAAGTTAACAGACTAAATCAGACACTAAGCTTTCAACACTGCATCTCATCACCAGGGGCCATTTTAGAGAACAGATAACCATGCCCAATAAGCCTAAACTATTCAAACTTTTCCGAGGTGGGAATACTGCACAGTGACTCAGGAAATTGTATTCTTGCTTTGGGACATGCAGTATCATGAATGAGCACTCAGAAGGGCTGAAATGTAGTAGGAAAAGTACTAGAACTGGTTTTGGTCTTGGCTCTGTCTCAAGTTGCTGTGTGAACTTGAACATGGATCGTGGCCTCTCTGAGCCTCTGTTCCTAAATGAGGCAGGCTCTCCAAATTAACTTCCTTTTGGATAAGTCTATGGTTCTATGGTAATAGGTTTAATGTCAAAACCGAAAAACCTTTGGTCAAGGAACACTCTCCATGCAGAAGGCATTCAAACTCTGAAAAAATAAAATGTCCCAGAAACTTAAAAAGTGAAGTTGATAGGGCAACCAAAGCAGGTTACTTCTGTAAGTGACTAGGCCAGTGGTTCTCAACCTTGCTTGCACATTAGAATCACCTGGGAATCTTTTTAAAATCCTGATTTCTGGGCCTCATCTTCCAGAAATTCTGTTTCTTTGTTATGGGGTGGGGCCACAACATTAGTAACAAAGAAACAGAATTTCCAGAGGATGAGGCCCAGAAATCAGGATTTTAAAAAGATTCCCAGGTGATTCTAATGTGCAGCCAAGGTTGAGAACCACTGGCCTAGGCAAAGGCTAAAACAGGGGTCACACTCAAATCCTATAGAAGCCAGGCATGTTAATAATGAAAGAGGCAGGCACAGTATAGGACAATAGGGAGTGGTGGAGACTGCAGTAAGTTGGCAAGCATTGCCATCTCTACTCCAGACAAGTGTTGCCAGACAAAAATGTAGATGTAGTGCAAACAATTTTCGAACTTTTCAAGAAAATTTGAGATCTGAATAGTCATGTGAAATAGCCTAATTTTTAAGCATTGGAAACAAATCTAAAGATTTAAAAACCCTTTGAGGCCAAACAAAATGTGTCTGCTAGCCATATGCTGTCCAAGAGCCCCAGTTTGCTAATTCCCTGCTAACATCTTCTGAGCTAATTTGTCTGTCTTTGCCTTGAACAATTCCAGAGGGCCTGTTTCCTGGCCTTACTAGGGAGCATGTTGCAGTAGTGACCTACCTGCCTGTACCATTTCAAGTCAACAATGCTTTGTGTCACACAAATCCCGTTTTCCTGTCCTTTGAGGCTGGACCCCTGACAGGCGCCAGCATGCACACCCGGTCCCCACTTTGCTTGCCTGAAAATAACCTTCTCCAGAGAGACAAACAACAGTGGGAGGGGAAAAGAGTGATTTGGCCTTACTAGCAGAGTAAAACAGATGAGATTATTTTTTTTTTCTGCTATCATGACTACTTTATTGGATCACATAACCATTTTTATTGTTAATTTAGTTACAAATTAATTGCTGTACAAATGAATGAAAACACAGATGAATGCCCTCACCATTACTTGAAACTTAAATGGCAATTACTCGGCTTTGTAATCCAATACAGCAAAGATTAGTGCAGCTGTGGTGCGTCCTCTGGTCTAATTCACTGCTAATGGGAAGAGTGGATGTCCCTGGAGGTTCCTTAACAACCTGAGCAAACCTGGGAGGAAGGTGTTGCCGACCCCAGAGCCTCTGTGTCTGCCAGTCTTCTCTTTCCAAGTGCGAATGAGTAAAGGTATTAGATTTGACAGTATTTCCATGTCCTGTTTTTTTTTTTCTCTGAAGGATTCTTATCACACCTCGTGATTCTGTAGTTGTTTTTCTTTTCAGAGCCACGTGGAAAACGTCAGTCCTGGGAAGCACGTTAGTCCTGTCCAGGCAGAATCCTGTATGTGAGAGCCCCGCTGTGTCCACCCACAATCCGTACTGGCCTCATGAAGGCCCTGATCACACTGGGCTGGAACTGTCCAGTTATATGCCCACCTCTCCCCTGAATGGACCATAGCATCTTGAAGGCAGGAACAGCACCTTACCCATCTTAGTGCCCCACTTAGGGCATGGCCCTTGGTATTGGTGTGGGCAGTGATGCCCAGAAACAAACAAAAAATTTACCGAGCCCCTCACTTTGTCTGCAGCACCTCCGCAGCGTACTCAGTGTATTTTCTCTACACGGAACACCACACAAGTAATTTCCTTCTTTGTGTGACAGACTTTTGTAATTTCCTGCCTAATTTTGTCATCTTCCATGTAACAGGGAAAGTAAAAATATCCATCTAGAAAAATATCCATGGATTCCATTTCCAAATCAATCCCATCTCCCCCTTACAAATGTAATATAGTTACTTTTTTTTATCAAATAAAAAGATATTGTATGAATAATGGAATTTTACTGTATATATATATTTTTTAACGACAGGAAGAAAGTCCCTTAGTGGATACCAGTCAATACCAGACTCTAGATTAAGTCTAACAAATATATTTTTCTTCCCCTTGAGATAGTTGCACTGGAATCTATTTTGAAGTTTTTATGATGAGATTTTAGATTTTCATCACAAAGAACTGAAGGCAAAGAGTTCCATTACTAGTTTTCTCTAAACACTATAGCCATTTGAGTGTCTGTTTAGAATTCAGAGAATTTGAGTCACTTGCAAGGAATTTTTTTAGTCTGCATACTTTACATTCCAATAGAAGAGCTCTTAACTTTTCGTCAAAAGTGGTTTAAAGCATCAATTGTAAGCCAATTATAATGCATCAATTGTAAGCCAATTTTTTGTACTTGTTCTTGATTTTTTTATAGAGATTAGTCACATGAGTTTGTGGAGGCCAACCTGAGAGTCTGTGCCTTCCTGCTTAAAAATTAAAAAATGGGAAATTAACCTTCTGAGAGTCAAACCACTGGTTCCTAACTTTTTCCAATCTGAGTCCTTTTTATCATCAAAATATTCCCAGGCCCACTTCCACATGATAATATTTACACTTTTATATTTATTGATTGAGAAAATACACATTGACAAAAAACTATATGAATTGTGATCACTCTTTCTGTTATGTACATTTTATTAATTGCTACATCATATTAATATCTTTGACAAATGCTGATAGTAGATTAGAGCAAACTATGTTAGTTATCCAACCTCCAGGCACTCACAGATTAGCTAGTTTCTCAAAAATAATTCCCTCTACTCTCAGATCAGGGAAATCCTTTACTAAACTGTAAAATGTAAACACAATGAATAACCACAGCCAAGTAATGCAATCATCTTAACACATTGCGCACCAGTAGTTTTATTGCTAGCTTTACCCAGTGGCCAGATAAGTTTCTGTTGAACGAGTACAAAAAACATTTTACAAAGTATCGTGCTTTAAAAAGATATTAGCTTGTAAGAACATGTAATAAATCACTTCAAAATGCAATGGGTATTTGACTTTAAGGCGTGCCTTTAACATTTATGTAAAACACTGCGTAATATGAAAACATGAGAATGCTCGTGATCCGCCCGCAATGTGCTAAGTGAACTCTGGCCCCTGGTTGAAGCTAGACTTTACTGATGACATTAACACATCCAAAGAAACAAGGTTTTGGTCACAAAAAGACCTGGTTGCCAATGAAAGTCGGAAGAGGTAGTTGCACCAAGTGAGCATTGGCGGCCCCGGCCCAGTCCTGCCCGAGGAAGGTGTGCACTGACCGAGGGGCTCAGTCCCAGGTCCTGCTGGAACAACCAACTCCTTATGTCCCGCTCCAGACTCAACCGAGTCCTTGCTGCCAGCAGAGAGCAGCCAGACATTCCGATGGTTGTATTTCATTGCAGATGAATGTCCTGGCTTTAGATCATATAACCACCCTAAGAGCTTGGGTAAGGTGAGACTAGACCTCCAAATGGCTGATAGGCAGGCCTCTGGATCCTGGCCCCAAGGCCTGTAAATAGCTTTGGGCAGCCACCCTACTGGCCCTTGCTAGAAGTGTATCTTCTTTTTGCATCACCGAGAGCCATGATTTCTCACCTTCAGCACTATTGACATTTTGAGTCAGTTACTGTTTTGTTGTTGAGGGCTGTTTTGTGCATTTGTAGTATGTTGAACAACACCCCTGGCCTCTCTCTACTACATGCCAGTAGCACCCTGCCTTATTCCCACCCCCCAGTTATGACAACCAAAAATGTCTGCATATACTCCATAGGGGGGAAATATTTCCCTTTCCCCAGTTGAGAACCACTAGCATTAACCATTCCAGCCACATGTCTACAGGATGCAACCATATGCGGTTCTTCTCAAAGACCAACTCATTCCTGAGTGCACAATACATTCGATTTATATACAGTGTCACCTTTTTCCAAAGGATGTTAGAATTCTTGAAAAATCAATTTCAAGGAGCTTGTAGTTAATTTAGAAGCACAGTCAGGCTCCACTTCACTATATTGCAAAGGAAATGACACTTCTGGCAGCTGAATAAACCGAAACTTTCCTTTGATGACCTGGTGATTCAAGGGTCATCTGTCTGAACACCAGTTATTCTTATTGAGAAAGTGTAACAGGATGGGTTGTTCTGGCCAGGGGAGTTCCAGGAAGTTTCTGATATCTTGTTGTTTTAAAAAATAAATCCTTGATTTGTTTTTGATTCCTCATTATTTATCTCTTCTTCCTAAAAAATAGTATAAAAAGGTATTCCAGTTACCTGAGAAATTCAATTAGTTTCATGCTTATAAATTGAGAGTTTGGGCTAAAATGGTTTACACCTGTTTGCAAAGAATTCTTCCATTGGAAATTCCTTTATCTGAGAAGAGCCTTCTTACCACAGTCAACGCCCTCAGCGGTGCAGAGTTCATCAATGCTCCTACTTCTAGAGAAGTTTCCACCTGGTTCTGCTCAAAAGCGAGGTTTTCCCCCTTGACCTCATCCCTACTCCTGGTTCCTGAAGCCACCATTTGCTGTTCCAGGCCTTACAAGCGCCCAGTGCCGCTGGTGGGCGGGGACCCACGCTGAGCCTCACACTGATGCCCTCCCATCTGCTCCCTTACTCTACCCACTCCCCTCGCTTCAAGGACTCAGGTGCCCTCACTCCTCTTATCTGGGCTCCAGCTGTCTGACTCTTGCTGTTCCCCAAGCCTGGTTTTGTCTAGTCTTTGGAGAGGAAAATCTGGTTTTGCAAGCACTCTCTGAGCCTTTGTGTCTAAGCTGCTGCGGTTTTTGTGTGTGGACTGGGGTGCCCTTAGGCACCAGTGAGAGAGCAGAATGAAAGGGAAACACACAGGTTAACCCTTGGAGATGCAACCCTGCCTTCCGTCTTACCGACTTCTGTGAGGCAGAAATGAAGACAGAAAGGAGTAATGATCACCATAGTCCTGCACAGGAAGCCCCTCTCGTGCTGAGGCACTCAGCATCTCAGGATGGCTAGGGCCTTGGACTTCAATTGTTAGTATTTTCCTGCTGCAGCTAATTAAAGAGAGCCTCTTTAGGGGCCATGGGATATAACGGTAGGAGGTTCTAAGTTTGAGATCCTGCAAATCACCCCAATGGAGGCCAGTGGTTGCCAGGCTCCCAAAACAGGCAGGTTAGTCCCCACTCAAGGAGGCTCCTCTGATGAGAACAGGGGAACCCATGGCAATGGCAGCCACTCTCCACCTGCCAAGGCTTCTGATGGCAAGAAGAGCAAAGGAACCTGGTCTCTCTGTGGGGAGGGAGGTAACACAAATGGTTGACCCAGCAGGGTGGACTGGGTGCTGGCACAGACACCCAGCAGCTGCTGCTTGCCCTCTGGTGACTGTGCAGGAGACACAGCCTTTGTGCAGAAAAGCCCCACCCCGAGCACCTGACACTGCAGTGAGGCTCCCATGGGATTCAGCCTCCACCCGGCTGTCAGCTGGGTGCCTTTGGAAGGCAGCCTTTCCCGCCGCAGCCCTTCCTTCAAGGGCACCGCTTTCCCCCAGTGAGAAGTTAAGACCAAACTGACTACGCCTTCTGGGTGCCAGATGCTGTATTATTTTATTAACACTTTGTTAATCTCATTTAATCACCTCAGCAATCATGTGAAATGGGCATTTTTACCCCCATGTTACAGATGAGCTAACTTGCTCAAAGCCACCCAGCGAGGGAGATTTGGCAGGTCTCCACAGGAAGGGACTGATCTGGAGGTTCTGAACCGTTCATCTACTGGGACACAGTGCCGCTCGCCGCTCTCCGGGACAAGCTGTGGCTTAGCAGTGACCCGGACAATGAAGGAGTAAGAATCACTGTGGAGGACAGGAGAGCTTTTCAGCCGCCTCCTCAGGCAGGCATGTGGGGAAGGGCTCTGCCTGGGGAGGTCTGTGACGGTGGTTCTCAACCTGAGAGAGAACCAGCCACTTGGCATCTCCTGAGAAAAATCACCATTCTCTTCAGAAATGCAATTTTTTGAAGATTAAATAAAATCTCAAATCTGCTTTCTCATCTGTAATTTTATTACTACCTTGTCTATTCCCCAGTTGGCATTTGCAGCAATAAAATGGCTTGAGGCCCAGCCAGGGGCATAGGGGTGGGAGGAAAGAAGCCAGGGAATTCCGCGTCCTGCTCTGAATCCAGCCTGGGGTTCAAAGGAACCCTAAGGGGGAGGAGAGGTGGTGGCAGCGGGAAAGAAAAGACCATGCTCCCGGGCCGGTAGGAAGAACGCGGTAGGAACTCCGGGAGAGAGCAATGGCAAGAGGCTTGTGCGTTCCTTTGCCGCCGGCCTGCAGGGCTGTGTGAAGCGGTGCTGAGCCCCGTGTCCGGTCGGAAGTGCGAGTCTGGAGCTCCTGGCCGGGGAAGCTGCAGCTGTTCTGGGAGCCGCACAATTAGAATTCTCCTAGCGCTCCGCGCCCGCAGGAATCCAGTCACGTGGGAGACGTGGTGCTGGAGCTGGGGTCAATGGGAGCTCAGTCTGAGGCAAGACGCTTTCCTTCCCTCTGAGACACATCCTGCTTTCGGGTGTGCACCGCTGGGCTTTGCTCACAGCAAACCTACCCACCTGCAGGAAGAGGACCCTGCAATGACCCAGGCTACGGTTCCGGGACAGCGGGAATCACTTGCCCTTCGGATCAGGATTTTGCTAGTCTGGGGCTTCTATCACAAGGTCTGTCCTGATACCCCCTCCTTTAATTCTGTTTCTTCTCTGCCACAAGGCTGACTTCCCTCCAGGACCTGCTTCCTGGGTGACGTTAGGGCTCCAGCCTTAGAGAGATCACGTCTTTCCCATCCTGCTCCCCTTGCCCAGAATATGTAATCAATTAGAAGGACAAAAGCTTGTATTCGTTTCCTGAGTCAAAACCAAGGCGTGGGGATTGAAGAAGCGCCAGATTTCCCTCTCTTCCCCTGCCTCCAAGTCTTTATGGTGTAAATCTCCTAGATACTCCTCCTCCAGCCCACTCAGCCCCCCTCTGCCTAATGAGCCTCCCCTGATCCATCCACCTTGTTCCTGTTCCTGATAACTTCCTCCACGCCAGGGATCGGCAGCTATTTCCTGATTCTCCCTGTTGTTTTCCAGTTTCTTCTGTGGGATTGCTTTTTGTCTTTCCAAACCCTCATTCCTGTGACAAACCCTTCTGTCACCAAGCACTACTCCCCCATATAACGGGCACTAATGTTGGGTCAGAAATCCACGCTCTCCTGTCAGCAATCGCAGTTTTCCTGTCAGAAATCACTGTTGTGTCAGAAATCACCACTCTTCTTCTAAAACACCCTGTTCCGAGAAAAAGCACCACTCTTCAGAAATTTCTGTTCTCTCATCAGAAATCACTGATATTCTGTCAGAAATCAACATTTCCTGCCAGAAAGCCCTGTATTTCTGTCCTAAACCATCGTGCTCCTGTCAAAAACCCCTGCTCTCCTGACAGAGAGCCCTGTTTCTTGTCAGAAGTCATTACTTCCCCCTGGGAAACCGCTGCTCCCGGCTCCTCTCCACAGGACACGCAGAGCTGTTTGTCACGCTCTGACATTGGTAGCTTTCCCGTGACTTCCCTGCTGCTGGCTGTTCGCACCTGCTTTGCTGCATCTTTTTAAGCTCACTGCTGGGTTCAAAAGCAGCCTGGAGCAGTGGCACAGCACTAGGAGCCCCTCCTGGGTGACTACAGACAAGTCGTTTGTGCTTATTGGACCTTATCTCGTTGTGAGGGACGGTAACATCATCCGCCTGCCAGCTTCACAAAGTTATTTAATTTCTACCGATGACAGTTTTAACTTGCAAAAGCTGCTACCTTGTCTTAGCCAACATCTCTCTTCCAATAATCTTCACTCACTGTAGCCCCCTCTCCGCGCGCCCCCCTGCCCTGCTGAGCTTCAACCCAGCCCCTAAATCTTCTCTTACCCAGTGGAAATGCCCCCAGTTCTCTAGCATCCAGATTAACCTGCTCAGTTAGTTCTTTGCATGACGTGGTTTCTAGACCTGTTGCCAGCCTGGCCACATACATCAACCACCCCCCCCTCACCCCCCCACCCCAGCCGAAGACACACACGTTCTAGTTTATCTGGATTTCCCTAAGGGTGTGGTCTGCTCAGGGCCATCCCCTCCCACTTTCTAAAGCAGAGTATTAATGTGGCCCAAGGTTGCATGGGCTTTTGTACCATTTGCCAAGTAGCATCTTCCCAGCCAGAAGCTCTATTTATTCAATGTTATATATTTTTTCCTTTTAGAGATTTGCAACTTTCTTTGAATAATTTTTGTGTGTCATTTTAGGTTAATCCCAAAATTCTTAATATTTTGGATCCCTCAGGGAATGAGTTCTCTTTTTTTTTTTTTACCTTAATTCCAAATTCAATTTTAATCATAAGCATATGCCTTACTTCTTTTTTTTTTCAATTTTTTTTATTGCTTAAATTATTACAAAGAGTATTACATGTTTCTCCTTTTTTTCCCCCGCCCTTGACAATCCCCTGGCCTCCCCTACCCCCCAGTGTCTGTGTCCATTGGTTATGCTTATATGCATGCATACAAGTCCGAGTTCTCTTTTTTTTTTTTAATTGTATTTTTTTTCTAGTCTTTCTCACTGGAATCTAGATATGGTATTGATTTAATTTTAATTTTATAATCTGCAATGTTGCTGAACAAATTTGTCATTTCTACTAATATTCCTAGAATACAATATATCTTTCTTGGAGTGCCTTACAAGGGGAAAGCGTTGTTAATGACAAGCTGTAGCAGGTCTCCGCCATTTCCCCCTTGGAAACACTCAAAACAGGTGACGCACCCTCTTCAGCAGGTGTTTTGGTGGCTACACATAAAAGAGTACCTCGGAGTGCAAGGAAACAAGGACATTATTAGAGGGATTCTCTTTAATTTATCCTGATTTATATTTTTAAAAGTAAATCGTTCAGTAATTTTGGTAATTCAACCATTAATAGCAACAGATTGCTAAACACATACTTCACAACTGAGCACTGATCACACCGAAGTTGAGAACATCTGGCCTGATGATTAAACTAGGCTTTTCATTGAATTGTACACTTTTTAAATGGTGGGTTTTAAGGTCTGTGAATTACCTCCCCTTTCCTCCATCCAAGAAAAACCCAAACCCAGAAAACATTAAAAAGCATAGGCTTTGATCAATTTTAAAAGCTTCTGCACAGCAAAAGAAACCAACAGCAAAACAAAGGGGCAACTGATCATATGGGAGATGATGTTTGCAAACAATCGCTTCGACAAAGGTTTACTATCAAAATATATAAGGAACTCATAAAACTCAACACTAAACAAACAACCCAATCAAAAAAAAATGGGCAGAGGGCTTGAACAGACACCTCTCCCAAGAAGACATACAGCCAATAGATAAATGAAAAAAATGTTCAACCTCACTAGCAATTAGGGAAATGCAAATCAAAACTACAAGGAGCTACCACTTCACACCTGTTAGAGTGGCCATTATCAACAAGACAAGCAATAACAAGTGTTGGAGAGGTTGTGGAAAAAAGGGAACCTTCATTCACTGCTGGTGGGAATGTAGATTGGTACAGCCACCATGGAAAATAGTCTGGAGATTCCTCAAAAAAATTAAGAACGGAGCTATTATATGGTCCAGCAATCCCTCTCCTGGGTATATACCCGAAAAACACATATTCATAAAGATATATGCACCCCTATGTTCATTGCAGCATTATTCATGGTGGCCAAGACATGGAGACAACCAACATGTCCTGTGATAGAGAACTAGATAGAGAAGATGTGGTACATATACACAATGGAATACTCCTCAGCCATAAGAAAGCATGAAATATTGCCTTTTGAAACAACATGGATGGGCCTTGAGAATATTATGCTGAGTGAAATACTAGTAAGTTATTCAGAAAAAGCTAAAAACCATATAATTTCATGTGGGATATAATTTATATGTGGGATATAAACCTGAGACTTGTGAACAAAAACAGCAGTGTGGTGGTTGTCAGAGGGAAGGGTGCGAGGATGTGGGAGGTAAAGGGGGCCTAATATATGGTGATGGAAGATGATTTGACTTTGGGTAGTGGGCACACAGTGCAATATGCAGCTCTTATAACATAGAAACCCACACCTGAAACCTATATGATTATATTAACTACTGTCACCCCAATAAATTTAATTTTTTAAAAAAAGGGAAAGCTTTGAAGACAAATATTTTGAGTTGATGTCCCAGCTCTGCCTCTAGCAGTGGTTCTCAACCTTCCTAATGCCGCAACCCTTTAATACAGTTCTTCATGTTGTGGTGACCCCCAACCATAAAATTATTTTTGTTGCTACTTCATAACTGTAATTTTGCTACTGTTATAAATCGTAATGTAAATATCTGATATGCAGGATGTATTTTCATTGTTCGTGACCACAGGTTGAGAACCGCTGTCTGTGGCCTTGGGCAATTATTTGATTTCTCTGAGTCTCTGAATGGGGTTATGAATTGTCCCTCTTCCATTCCACTGATAAAAGAAGCGCTCCTCCCCCACCCTATGGAGATACGGACTGGCCAAAATATCCCATTTTCCTAGACATAATGAATGTTGAGTCAGAACAGGACTCTCTCCTTCTGGAATTATTAATTCTAAGGCTCCTGGGAGCCAGGGCTACTGGAGATCATCTTTTTCATCATGTGGAAAGAACATACTAGAAACTGAAGCTGATATAGAGGAGATGGTAGGGGAGAGAGATTATGACATTGTTTGAGCACATGGATGCTGCCTAGCCAGAAGCTAGATAACTCCTGATATTTTCATTTATGTATGCAAATAATAACACCACCAACCCCTTTAAAGCTTGTTTTGGGTTTGGTTTCTATCATGAGCAACCCAAAGAGGGGAAACATAGGCATCTATTTTATATCGGCTGTTGTAAGAATTACTTGTGGTAATACATGTAAAGCACCCAATGCTTGTACATAACAGGTAGTGAAAAATTGAAACTTATCATCATCATCATCATCAACATCATGGACAAAAGGGGTTCTAAGGAAAGTAATCTCACAGATGATCTAATCATAAATTTCTAACTGGGCAGGTCACAGTGGATAGTCATGCCCTAGGCATATAACTTCTTTAGTACAAGATTTACCTTTGCTTTAAGCAAGCTCTGTCCATTGTTTATATGCAACTAAATTAACACACCTTCGAGATGCCTCTTTTCAGAAGCAAACCACTCTTAAAAGAGCACAAATCTTGTCAACCATCCTATAATTCAGTCCTTGCTTTCTCCACCTTCCTGGAATCTTCCTTACATTCCTTCCTTTATTCAAAATGCTTAAAAAGAAGCTGCAAGCTGCCATTCTCAGAAGCATTTTTCTCAGTCTGTTGAGATCTTCCTTCCAGGTGTATCTTCTGTTTTGGCTCAAATAAACTCTAGTAAACTTTTATACACATTTTCCACAGGCTTGGACATTCTTATGTTGACATCATTGCACACAATTTTATGTTTGCTTCATATACTGCAGTAGCTAAGTCAGTACTAAGTATAAATTAAGATCTCAATAAACATCCTTATAGACAAATTAATATCTTTCCCTTAATATAGATTTTAAACATGAATTCATCAGAATTTTTTTCTGTTTTCTAATCTTAGGAGATAGAGTCAAACCTACGAAACAAAAAAGAACTGGAGGTCAAGAAGCCAAGGTCCCAGTCCTGCCGATGCTCTTCACTTACTGAGTGCCCTCAGGAAGCCCCTTCCTCTCTCTCAGCCTTGGTTTTCCCATTTGTCAAATGAGGTTATGGGGCTAGGTGATCTTAGTGCCTCATAAGTACTACCCCTGAGATTCAAGAAAAGATACCAGGGAATTCTTTCAATGCTCCATGATTTCTTGGGGCTAAAATATTCAATCTCATACCCTTTTTGTACTTATTCCTCTTGTAGCCTCCTACAATGACACGTGGTCAGGATAGTCAAGGTACTTGCTGATGACTATGTGTATCTCCATAGGAAGATATAAGGACATTCATTACTCTTTTCTTGCTATTGTAGAAATGTTGCTGCATATATTTTAGAATTTTTTCAGCCACAAGGCCTGAAATATAACATCCAGAAAAATCAATATTTTATTTTTCATTCATCGAGTATTCATTAAGGGCCTTTTAAGCACACACTGTGCAAAGTACTAGGAAAACAAAGGGACTAAAGACTCTTTTTCTGAGGTCAGGAGTTTTGTGCAGACTGTTCCCTGAATGTCCTGTTCATCAAGATTTCACTGGAGATCAGATGTAAATAGAGATTTTTCTAAGCTTATTAGGTGCCCACCGTGTGTCAGGTACCGGATAAACAAGTTTGTGTACATTGTCTTGTCACTTGGGTATAACTTTCCTGTACTTCCACCTCCCAGAAACACTGATCTGGCTGAGGCACAGAGATATAAGCCTTTTACAAACTGATTCTCCCTTCACAAGGAGGCCCTGATGCTCACAGCCTTATTCTCTCATCCTCACTGTCTGATCATAAGCGAAACTTTGCTCTGTGGTGGAGCCTGGAGCTGTGGTGTGTGCAGGCATCCAATGCCCCCACTTTGTGGAAAACACGACGCATTGATTTCTATTCAAGCATTTGAGGAGAAATCATTTATATTAACAATAAATATTTAGAGATCACGCAGTAAAGTTTAAGGTTTGAACAAATTTAAGATTCATTCATTTTCCCCCAACAAATATTTATTGAATGAGTACTGTGGGCCAGGCATTGTCCTAGGCCTGGGGATTGAGCAGTAAATATGCAGTTTAAAAAAAAAATCCCTGCCCTCATGGGGATCACATTCTAGTGGAAGGAAACACACACGTGGTATCTCAGCTGTTGATAAGTGCTGTGGAGGAGAATGGAGCAGGGAAGCTGACTTCAAAGACATGCCCAGCTTGCAGAGGATTGCTCCGGCTTCACCATCCGATTCTCTGGGGCTCCTCCTTACCTCTGCCATAAGGGTTGCCTGGGCAGAGATGGCAACTGGGAGCTGGAATTGTTGGGGGATAAACAGGAGATGAGTTGGTCTAAGAGATGCATCTTGAGCATATTGACCCAAAGTGAGGACATGCTGAGGGAAGGAAGGAGGTAAGCTTCCCCATCCTGTCGTGCCTCGTGGCCCAGAACCCACATCCTGTGAAGCCCCAGTCAGGGCTTGAGCCCTCTTCAGCACGCTTCTGTCTCTATATTTCTAGCTCCTCACTCAACAACATACCCACCTGACTTTCTCAGATGCCCCGATGGCTGCTCTGGGGAACTTCCTTCAGCAGAGCACTCACTCTCGCTCACCAGGCTTCATCAGCTATTCCCCAGGCTTCACCCCAACCACTTGGCCCTTCTGGCCAAAGGCAGCCCTGCTCTCTGTCACCATCCCACTGCCTATGGCCTCAGAGCTTTACAATGTGCCACACACTATCTTAGCCACACACAGTGATAGTTTCTCATGCTTCCTTCTTGCAGGGCAGAGGGGAAGAAGGCAAACCAGAGAAAGGGGTTTATTTGGGGGCTGGTCCTGCCACAAAGGGCAGAGACTGCCAGACAGTGGTTCTCAAACTCCATGATGCATCACAGTCACCCTCAGGTTTGTTACCACAGACTTGTCTGCCCCAGCCCAGAGTTTCTGATTCAGTGGGTCTGTGATGGGGCCCTAGAATCTGCTTGTCTAATTCTGGATCCAGGGGAAGCTGGTGCTGCTGACCGTGAGCCCACACTGAGGTCCACTGCTCTAGGCCAACTATGAGGCAGGCTGTCTGCCCTCAGTGCCCCTGCCTCCTCCTGGGCCCTTCCCTTTCTTCTAATTTGTGGGCCCTTTTCTCCCCCCGCTTTCTTTCCTTCCTTGGCCATCTGTTTTTTGCTCTTGCTCTAAAAAATGCTTTTGGAGTGTGATCTGAAAAAATTATACTAAGCTGCAAATGGCTGGTCATGGGTATCATCCCTTCCAGGAAAATATACATGTTGACTGTCCAATGAACTCCAAAGCTAAGGAAATACAACTATGACGGTGGACTCGAGGGGTCAGCTAGTGAATGGTGGTTGTGTTTTGGGGGCTCAGAGCCTCTGAAATAGTGGCCACTTATCTTACTTGCCACTGCGCGCCTGGGCGAGACTGTCTCCCGCCAGCCTGGATAAGAATTAGAATTCTATGTCTCTCTTCTCTAGAAGCAGTGAGGTAAAGATGCCACCACTGAAGAGAAGAGCAACTAATGGTGATAATTAAATTCCCCAGGGAGACAGGATTCTCAGTGTCTTTTGTGTTCAGGGAGTGTCTCTCGCTTTGGTGGAAAGAAAGAAAATGTGTTGTGACAGGCTCTGATGCTCTGCCGAGGGAGGCCCTGCTGTGCTTGCATCAGGGCCTAGGTCTTTCTCTGAAAAATAAACTGACCAGAATTTTAAAGATTTAGGCCATAGCCTCTCATCCCAGGTTTGAAAATAAAGTGGTGGGCTTAGAGGGGCTGGGGAGGGATGCAAGGATATAAGGAAGAGGCCGGAGAAGAAGTTGCATGGAGGGAAGTCAGCCATGGCCAAACTGCTCATCTGTCCAGAATTTCAGCCCTGAGCACTTGCCCTCCAATCCCAAAGGCATCCTTTGGCCTCCCTGTCTCTCACCCCTTTCCTGAGAAGCAATCATCTCCTAGAAAGAGGGGAAATGCTGGCAGGAAAAGGAGCAGAGAGGAAGGAGCAGAGTCTATGGGTGGCCAGAGGGAGCTGTCCCTCCAAGCTGATGTGAGGACAGCGATGTAACACAGGTGAGCAAGCAGTGGCCAGGGAGCCAGAGGCCTACGTTCTTGTCCTTGTTTGACCTGGTGCAAGTCACTGTTCTCTTCAGCATCCACTGAGGAGTTAGCTGAGATAACCGCGGAATACCTCTGAAATTCTACCGTCTCTTCCACCAGACTCATCGGCTTCAGGTAACATAGCGCATCAGAACCACTTGGATGACGTTTGTTTTTCTCTCCCATCTATTATTTTGGCCTCAGATGGAATTGCACCCAAGGAAGCATCTGTTGCAAAGCCTTTCTCTGATCTGTCTTCAATGGTTATTTCTGAATCCATATTACTCACTGGGAAACTACCTATTTTGTCCCCTCTGCTGCCCCCCGCCCCACCCTGTCTTCCCCTTGCCATCCTTGTTGGGTTTTTTTTTTTAATATATTTTATTGATTTTCTACAGAGAGGAAGGGAGAGGGATAGAGAGTTAGAAACATCGATGAGAGAGAAACATCGATCAGCTGCCTCCTGCACACTCCCCACTGGGGACGCGCCCGCAACCAATGCAAATGCCCTTGACTGGAATCGAACCTGGGACCCTTGAGTCCGCAGGCCGACGCTCTATCCACTGAGCCAAACCAGTCAGGGCCATCTTTGTTGGTTTTACATGAGGAACTCTGTGACCATCTCAAATGACCTTTCTGCCTCTGAGAAACACCTCTCCACAGTGTCTTGAGAGCCCAGGTTGGAAGAAGCTTCCAGAGCATAAATTTGTCTCATGATATGTAACTTTGGTAACATGCCTATGTAAGAGTGTGTGTGAGTGTGTGTGCACATGTGTGCATGTGGCACAAAGACTTATGTTGGATGCATTATAACATGGTGGTTAAGAGCTCAAATTTTAGAGGCATACACACCTAGATTTAAATCCTGCCTCTGCCACTTACTAGCTGTGTGACCTTGGGCAAACTGCCTAACCTTTCTACGCCTCAGTTTACTTATCTGCAAATTGATAGTAACATGCACCTCAAGAGTTTTCTGGGAGCCACTTCCTCTCTTCTCAGAGCGTAAAATTTGTTTCAGAGATCATCAGAAGGTTCCATCAGTGTCTTGTCATGCACCCCCTCTTGTGCATAGCAGCACTTCTTTCTGTTGCTGCTGTCTCATTGTGGGTCACCCTGCTGTAATCCCAAAGGCACCTGGATTTCTGAGCCAAAGTGCCCCTGGCATCCAACCGGCAACTGAATGACAGTCCCCTCTTCTCTTAATCCATTGGCCCTTCAACCTCCATAAGAGCACACACCAGGCACATGCAGATTTTCCCCCCTAAAGCAGCGGTTCTCAACCTGTGGGTCGAGATCCCTTTGGCGGTCGAACGACCCTTTCACAGGGGTCGCCTAAGACCATCCTGCATATCAGATATTTACATTACGATTCACAACAGTAGCAACATCACAGTTATGAAGTAGCAACGAAAATAATTTTATGGTTGGGTCACAACATGAGAAACTATATTTAAAGGGCCAGAAGGTTGGGAACCACTGCAAAGGATTAGGGCAACTTTAGACAGTAGGAACAGAACATGTAGCACTAGTTTATTTCGCCCTATTCTTGGATCTCACAAGGAAAGACTTTGTTCTTAGGGACCGCCCACTTGGGTGCCACCTCCATTATTTTGTTTTTGGACCTCAAGTGCAGAGGCACACTATCCTCTTTGGTCTGTTTATGGCCCTGCTCTTGTCTTAGTCATTCACTCCCTTTTTTTCTGCACGTACCCCTCCTATTATTGGCCCCTAGAGGCAATCATAGATTTAATGTATATCTTTTTGTATATTTCAGGTGATGTTTTTCTATTTTTGGAAATGGTCTGTGTCAAATAGCACATTCTATTTCTCCCTCCTCTCTCCCAGCACCATGCCTTTAAGATCCATATTTGTTGTTGTGCACACTTCCAGCCTGCTTTCTCCCTCCACCTCCCCGCAACGGACTCTGGATGACCTTTAACTTCCCTGCCACAGATGACAACGATGCAATGAGCTTTCCCTGGCAGCACTTCCTCGCTCTCCTAACCTGATTCACATGCTCTCAGATCTGTCAATGCAATTTCTAATTTTTGAGGGGGAAAAAAATCATAAAGAACTCTCTCTCTCTGGACCCTTCTTGAGTTGTCAAGACCCCAGCAACAGAGAAACCCAGGTGGAAGAGAAACAAGCATGGATATTTGTACCACCCTGTCTCACAGCCCCAGCAGTGGGGGCTCTAGACCCGTGGTCACAATAGGAGCCTCTGATGTGGATTTTCATATCTGACCTAGTTCTTCCTTCAGTGGTTGACCAGTTAAAGACAGCACGTTTCCCAAAAGCAAACAAATCTTCCCCTTCAGAAACAGAACAGTCTAAACCCATAATGAATATCTCCTTCACTAGCAACACATTTACCCTGCCCTTGGGCTCACCTTGAGGAGATTTGGGTGGCACTTGATCTCCATGGCTGCCCTGGGCTCATATGGGGAGAGACATTGGCCTCAATTAAATTCTTTCATCAGTAATTCCCTTCCAATCAAGAAGGGCTCAGTGGTTTGCCAGTTCCTCCCAAAACTTTAACAGGATAAAATACTGTTCACTGAATGCTATCTATTATTAATAGGCAACATTTTTGGGGTTTCTAACTTTTTAAAAAAATCCTGCTTGTCCTTCTTCTTTACTCTGGCTACTTTCTGAGTCAAACTGTCTCTTCTTGGGGCACAGGGATGCTGCACAAGACTGAAGGAGCACCACACAGGGAGCCATGGGCCTGGCCTTGGCTCCAGCCAGGCCTCCATATCCCTGGGCTATTTGCTTGTGACCCAGATCTACTGGCTTGACCTCTCAAAGTCTCCGTTTGTTTGTTTGTTTGTTTGATTGATTGATTTTAAAAAGTGGGGTATTAGAGAGTTGGGGCCTTTTGGCTCTTAATGTCTGTCAGTATTCCTTGGAAGTTCTAAGATGTTGCACCTTTTGCCTTCTTCCTCCCCATATCAGCTATGACTCCAAACCTTCAAATACCTAGACATAGTCCTTGTGAACTCAACTCTCCATCATTCTCTTCTGCCTCCGTAGCCCTCAGCCCTTTCTGAGGACCCTATTTCTCACCTCTTTCCCTCTGATCTTCCATCTTCCATAGGGCAGTGCCCTCATAGCCTACCTCATGCATTAAATGGGGATCTTCTGTACACTATGGAAGGAATTAATAATTGAGGCTCTCAGACTTGGCTTTTGATATGGGAGCTGCAAGACAATCCAAAACTAAGGACAAAAAAGCACTGCTTTACCATCCCCTAGATATCGCCATTACATTTTATATTTATGTATAATCTGTAGTCTTTAGATTAGCTTTGTTACTTAGCAAGTCATGAAGTTAGGCAGATGGTATATAGTTTTTAATTCCTACTACATGAAAGTCACTGTGCTGAGGGAGGGGGAGACAAATGACCAGACATGCTCTCTGGCCACACAGGACTATTATTCTATAAATGGAGATAAATGTAAATAAGCAACTGACCTGCAACAGGAAGTTGTCAGTGCATGAGAGGTGCAGTGCGATGGCTAAAGCAGGAGGGTTTTACAGAGGACTTGGTGTGCTCTGGATGAGATGCCAACAGAGAGGGGGATGAAATCACAGATGATATGATTTCAAGATGGGAGTCAGGAATATGGAGGTCTTTGAGGAGAACCTGGTTCCATTTTGTACCTTCTGTTGCTAGAATTGCAGTTTTAATTGCTCACCACCCATTAAGCCTGGCTTCTGGATGTTTCCTGGAATTCAGTGCACATCATGGGCTGCTACATGGATTTGCACTCTATGTGCCTGACTGATTTCTAATGAGAAACTAAGTCCATAGCAAGACTGGACTCTTTTAGTTTCCCCAAAGGGGGGAAAAATGGCTTTTGAAGATGGAGTTAGCCTATGAAATGCCTCCAGAGGTTATTGCTCCTTTTCCCCAGCAAACTGATCACATAGCCACCCTCATTATTGCCAGCAGCAGCAATAACTACAGCTACAACTATAGCTATAGCTCCAAAGAAGTGCATTATGGAGAGCCAATAGGGTTCCACACCAAGAAGAACCCAAGAAGGTAGATAATGCATTCTTTAAGGCTGGAAGGCCCTGGGCACTTGTGGGTACATTAATGGGACAAATATTTATTGAGTGCCTACAATATACTAGGCTTTTTTCTATGCATTGAGAATAGAGTGGTGACAAAGAGATAGAAAAGGGCTCTGCCCTCCCTACATTCTAGTAGGGACTGTAAACAATAAATAAGTTTTAAAAAAGCTATAAACAAGAACTATAAGAATATCAGAGAGCCGAAACCGGTTTGGCTCGGTGGATGGAGCGTCGGCCTGCGGACTGGGGGGTCCAGGGTTCGATTCCGGTCAAGGGCATGTGCCTGGGTTGCGGGCGCATCCCCAGTAGGGGATGTGCGGGAGGCAGCTGATCGATGTTTCTCTCCCATCGATGTTTCTAACTATCTGTCTCTCTCCCTTCCTCTCTGTGGGAAATCAATAAAATATATTTAAAAAAAAAAAGAATATCAGAGAGTGGCAAGTACTACACAAAAAATTAAATAAAGTGATGGGTTAAAGAGAAGTTGGGTGGCCTATTTAGAGAAACTGGTCAGGGAAGTTCAGCAATAAAATATAATACTTCTTATAGGCTTCTGAATTGAGCATAAGTGACCCTATAATTAATATTGGAGTAAATTGTGTTAATTGTCTCCACATGCCCTGAAGCATTTATTTTTTATTTTTTTAAATATACTTTTATTGATTTCAGAGAGGAAGGGAGAGGGAGAGAGATAGAAACATCAATGATGAGAGAATCATTGATCAGCTGCCTCCTGCACGCCCCCTACTGGGGATTGAGCCTGCCGCAACCCAGGCATGTGCCCTTGGCTGGAATCGAACCTAGGACCTTTCAGTCCACAGGCTGACACTCTATCCACTGAGCCAAACTGGCTAGGATGTCCTGAAGTATTTATATGTATTATTTTTGACATCTACAGTTTATTTATTTTTTTAAATCCTCACCTGAGGATATTTTTTCCATTGATTTTTTAGAGAGAGTGGAAGGAAAGGAGGGGGAGAGAGAGAGAAACATTGATGTGAGAGAGACACATCAATTGGTTGCCTCCCATATGAGCGCTGACCAGGACTGGGATTGAACCTGCAACCTAAGTATGTTCCCTTGACCAGGAATCGAACCCGCAACCCTTCAGTGAGTGGGCCAATGCTCTAACCATTGAACAACCAGTTAGGGTTATAGTTTAAGTATTTAACAATAATTTAATAACAGGCCATACTTTTCTTGTTTTCTTCTAAGCCTCAGATTGAATTAGGGTAGTTCTAGTTGAAGTAGATGAAGTAAAAGAGGTTGCTTCTTGGGCTCAAACTGCAAATAAATCTGATAATCTTGCCTAGAGAGCAATTTCCATGAAGGAAAATATAGAGGAAGCAATTAATTCATTAAAGGATGAATCAGAAGAGAGGAAATGAGGGCATTGTATATAGGGAATATGGACCATAAGTTGTGAGCAATCTTCTCATTTATGGTTGATGGGAACATTATACTTCCTTTCAAGTTGGTCACTTAACAAAGCTAATAATCAGCCATGGGTTATTTCCACCAACATTAACCTCTTATTTTCTCTGAAAGGAGGCACAATGCTAAGAAAGAAAGAAAGAAAGAAAGAAAGAGAGAGAGAGAGAGAGAGAGAGAGAGAGAGAGAGAGAAAGAAAGAGAGAAAGAAAGAAAGAAAGAAAGAAAGAAAGAAAGAAAGAAAGAAAGAAAGAAAAAGAAAGAAAGAAAGAAAGGAAGAAAGGAAGGAAGAAAGAAAGAAAGAAAGAAGAGAGAGAAAGGAAGAGAGAAAGGAAGAAAGGAAGGAAGTCTAATGGTAATACCTTAAAACAATATCAGCCATGGCAACCTCAGGTTTCTGAGATTTTACAGAAAGAATACCCATAAGAGGACAAGAACTCTGGGAAAAGGTCAGCGCATGCCAGTTTGGAGACGGGCCTGGCACTGAGTAGGCAGTCGCAGCCACTGCCTCTCCCTGGGAGGACCGCTAATGACCTCTGTTCCATGGTTTAAAGTGCTATCGATTGGTCTGTGACATTCAAGTATTTCTGAAGATTAGGGTTTGAAATATGCAGTTTCAGAGCATTTTACCCCAAATGACCAAATCTAATGGAGATTAGAATGATATATAGAGATGAAAGGAGACTTGAGCAGTTATTTCCTTAAATCTCATTATCCTTTTGATAAACCAATTAGCTTTCTGTTCAACATTGTTTAATTTTGTTTTTCTTTATGGTAAGTTCAAAAATGTTAAGTATTGTTTCTCAAAGTTTCCATTACCAGTGGGACTCTCAGCAAGCAAATAGCCACCACATGTTTAATAGCTTAAACTCACAATACCAGATGGGAAGGCTCTAAAGTGGTTCTTCCTCTTTTGTCCTCTCTGAGAGGGAAAATTCACTCTGACTTCAGAAGGGGGCATCTAGGTGAGGTGAGGCTTTGTAAAAGCCATCTTCTAATATGAAGAGATATTTTGGCATCACAGAGGACCAGAGCTGAGCAGAAGGAGAGCTAGTTATGTGGGAGAGAGGAGAGTGCCTTTTGGCTGATGGGAGCCACCTTCTTCATGCCATTTGGATCAGTAAATAATATGAGCAGCCCTTGCTGAATAGAGAACGAGAGGCAAGAGCTGCCATGTTGGAAATGTAGGTGGTTATATATGTGGGAGTACTGGATTCCAAGGCCTCTTCTGAGAACCAACCCATGTCCCCTTAGAGAATCTACTCCCCTTGTCCCTGCTAAGACCTCTCATCATCTACTCCCTTACCTTCTGCTCAGCTGATTTGACCATGAGTAAACAGGTGACCCCAACTGGATCAATCAGATGCTCTCTTCTGGGCATGTGGAATTGGGTCTCAGAAACATAGTAGGTTTCTACTAGGCACATGAACTATGAGTTGGATATGAAGTTGGGGTTGGGGCATCCATGTATGGCCATGGTTAAGTGAGCAGAGAAATCCTATCTAATAATAGACAAACATGGTAATTAACGGTACCTCCGACACGCTTCCCATTGGCTAATCAGGGCGATATGCAAATTAACTGCGAACCAAGATGGCGGCCGGCAGCCAGGCAGCTGAAGCAAACAGGAGGCTTGCTTGCTCCAGTGAAGGAGGAAGCCAAGGTTCCCCGCCTGCCGCTGCTGGGCTCTGAGCTTGCACTCTAAGCAACAATGTTGCAAATATAGAACCTAAACAAACCCCATGCTTTCAGCCAGCCGGCTGAGCTGGAGTTGCAACAGTGTTTCAATTATAGAACCCAAACAAACCAGATACCTGCTTTCAGCAGCTGAGGTCTCAGAGCTGGAGCCGAGCCTCAGAGCTAAAGCCTGCTCTCAGTTCCAGTGACAGCCATAGAAGGTAAATAAATCCCAGAATTAAAAAAGAAAAAGAAAAAAAGGAGAGGT
>NW_005365371.1:4852809-4853343 GCF_000412655.1 Myotis brandtii | reverse complement strand
GCCCCAACTCCCCAATCAGCCCTGCTCTGAGCCCGACCAGGGGCTGCACCTAGGGATTGGGCCTGCCCTCTGCCACCCGGGAGCGGGCCTAAGCCAGCAGGTCATTATCTCCCGAGGGGTCCCAGACTGTGAGAGGGCACAAGTGGGGCTGAGGGACATGCCCCCCACCAGTGCACAAATTTTTGTGTACCGGGCCTCTAGTCTATATATATAAAAGCCTAAGTGACCGGTATGACCAAACGACTGGAACGACCAGTCGACCAGTCGCTATGTTGTGCACTTACCACCAAGGGGCAGACACTCAACACAGGAGTTGCCCACTGGTGGTCAGTGCGCTCCCACAGCCAACCTTCTGTGGCCAGTCAACCTCCTGCGGCCCCTACCCGAGCCCATCCCCCTCCGGCTGGCTGGCCCTGACCACCCCCATTAGAACCTCCCACAGCCCCTCCCCCCAGCAGGCCAACCTCCCACAGCCCCTCCCTCTGCGGTCCCTCCCTCCGCAGGGGGTCTGGCCAGCAAACTTCCTGCAGCCCC
>NW_005365371.1:4837566-4852780 GCF_000412655.1 Myotis brandtii | reverse complement strand
CGAGGGACCCCACCGGTGCATGAATTCATGCACTGGGTCTCTAGTATAATAATAAAAGCAAACATTTGCAAAGTGCCAGGCACTGATAAAGAACTTTATGTATATTGATTCACTTAATCTACAAATCATATGAGGTAAGTGCCATTCTTATCTGCATCCCCATTTTATAAATCAGGAAACTAGAGAACAGAAGCTTAAGAAACTTGCCCAAGGAGAGACCAAGATGGCGGCATAGGTAAACACCGCAGACTGCTGCCGCAAACAACCACTTCAAAAATACAACTAAAAGACGGAACGGACATCACCCAGAACCACAGGAAGGCTGGCTGAGGAGAGACTCTTCAACTAGAAGGAAAAATAACAGCACACCGAGGCTCAGAGGAGGCGCAGTGTGGAAAATACTCAGGTGCGGAGGTGCGCGCGCAAAGCGGGCTGGTGGCTGAGAGCGCGGTTGTCGTTTTCGGTCAGGGGGGAGTCTCAGACTCTGAGCTCCAGATACGGGCGAATCGCTGGGGACTCGGACTCAAACGGGAGAAGCGGGAGTGTCTGGCATCAGTTGGAAGGTAGCTTTCGCTCCGAGGTTTGCAGCGGTTCCTGGGGTTCTGAGAAGCAGAGCCTCTGGGAACGGGACTGAGAGCGGCCATAACTGCTCCCTCCACCCGCCCTGTTGATCCCGCCCCGCCCAAGCCCTGCGCAGAGCCATTTGCCAGATCGCCTCAGGCAAAGGCTAGATTAGCACCTCCCCAGAGGACAGAAGTTTTCTGCGGCAGAGTCAGCTGATTCACAAAGCCAGTCGGCCTGGTGGTCAAATCCCTCTAGTATTAACTACAACAATCAAGGCTCAACTAGAACAAGACTGCGCACAAAGACCACTAGGGGGTGTTCCAAGAAAGCATAAAAAATGCGGAGACAAAAAAACATGACAGAAATGGAGGATATAGAGCTAAAAAACGCAATTTTGAGGGCTTGCAATAAACTTTTGGAGAGCCTCACGAAAACTAATGAGTCCCTCGATGCTATGATAAAGAAACAACTAGAAATTAAGCATACACGGTCGGAAATAAAGAATATTACACCCAATAGCAGACCAGAGGAGCGCAAGAATCAAGCCAAAGATCTGAAATGCGAAGAAGCAAAAAACACCCAACCGGAAAAGCAAAATGAAAAAAGAATCCGAAAATACGAAGATAGTGTAAGGAGCCTCTGGGACAGCTTCAAGCGTACCAACATCAGAATAATAGGGGTGCCAGAAGATGAGAGAGAGCAAGAAATTGAAAACCTATTTGAAGAAATAATGGCAGAAAACTTCCCCCACCTGGTGAAAGAAATGGACTTACAGGTCCAAGAAGCGCAGAGAACCCCAAACAAAAGGAATCCAAAGAGGACCACACCAAGACATATCATAATTAAAATGCCAAGAGCAAAAGACAAAGAGAGAATCTTAAAAGCAGCAAGAGAAAGAGACTCAATTGCCTACAAGGGAATACCCATACGACTGTCAGCTGATCTCTCAACAGAAACTTTGCAGGCCAGAAGGGAATGGCAAGAAATATTCAAAGTGCTGAATACCAAGAACCTACAACCAAGAATACTTTATCCAGCAAAGCTATCATTCAGAATTGAAGGTCAGATAAAGAGCTTCACAGATAAGGAAAAGCTAAAGGAGTTCATCACCACTAAACCAGTATTATACGAAATGCTGAAAGGTATCCTTTAAGAGGAGGAAGAAGAAAAAGGTAAAGATACAAATTGTGAACAACAAACATGCATCTATCAACAAGTGAATCTAAGAATCAAGTGAATAAATAATCTGATTTACAGAATGAACTGGTAATTATAATGAATCAGGGACATAGAAAGGGAATGGACTGACTATTCTTGGCGGGGAAAGGGGAATGGGAGAGGCGGGAAGAGACTGGACAAAAATCGTGCACCTATGGATGAGGACAGTGGGTGGGGAGTGAGGGCGGAGGGTGGGGCGGGAACTGGGAGGAGGGGAGTTATGGGGGGGAAAAAAAGAGGAACAAATGTAACCTGAACAATAAAGATTTAATTAAAAAAAAAAAAAAATTTAAATAAAAAAAAAAAAAAAAAGAAACTTGCCCAAGATCATAAACAACTAAGTGATGGAGCTTGCATTTGAATCTAGGCAGTTTGACTCTAGCAATTGCCTTTAACTATATGTTAAACTGCTTTCTGAAGGATAAGGCTGAAAGAAAGGAGAGCAAGCAAGAGGAAGAGAGAGAGCGAGAGGGAGAGTGGGAGGGAGAGAGAGAAAGCACGTGCCTTATAGTGTCAGAAATAACAGACAATATAGTTCTAGAGAGAAAGGGATTTGGAGAGACAAGCCAGCCTGGCTCTCATCAGTTTTGCAGTTTCTGGCATCAGTCCCTATGAAGTCTGGCCTCATTTCCTGCCTTTGGTTTCCACCAGATCCCTCTATTTCTAATAAATTTTCTTTTTTTTCTTAAGCCAGCTTGAATGGGTTCTGTTCATTGCAACCAAATGATCTGTGACTCAATAAACTGGGATAGGAGGGAACATTTTCCAGCAGGGGGTCTGAAGTTAGATAGAATTGTGTTATGTTAATCAGCTAGAGAGGTGTGTGAGAGATCTTTTAATTTTGCTCTTTCTTAAATTCACACAGGATACTAAGCAGGAATCATCTAAAGGCTTTAATAACCAAGATTAAATTTCATACAAAAGTATGGTTTAGAAAAGGGAGTTTAATCTATGCCCAATAACTGGGGACTATGCCATCATGGCTTCACTTCTTCCTGGTGAAACTGGACTTAAATTACAAAGATAGCTTTTTAGAATGGGAGTAAACCAAGGACTGATCAGTCAGAAGGGTATAGATGATGCATTCTTTTTTCTTTTAGATGGTGCATTCTTAATTAGCCTTAATTTTTATTAATTAGTCTTAATTTTTATTTCTTAGTTAATGTGCTTTAAAATATTTTTAATTTATTGGGGTGACATTGGTTAATAGGATCATATAGATTTCAAGTGTACATTTCTATGATAGGAGATCTGTATATTGCACTGCATACCCACCACCCAAAGTCAAACCATCTTCTGTCACCATATATTAGGCTCCCTCCAACCCACCACCACCCCCAACCCCTTCCCTCTGGTAACCACCACACTGTTGTCTGTGTCCACGAGTTTTAATTTTGTATCATACATATGAATGAAATCATCTGGTTCTTAGCTTTTTCTGAATGACATTTCATTCAGCTTAATATTTTCAAGGTCCATCCATGTGGTGACAAAGGACAGTATTTCATCCTCTCTTATGGCTGAGTAATATTCCATTGTGTATATGTACCACATCTTCTTTACCCAGTCCTCTATCAAAGGACACTCTGGTTGTCTCCATGTCTTAGTCACCATGAATAATGCTGCAGTGAACTTAGGGGTGCATATATCTTTGTGAATACATGCTTTTTGAGTTTTTCAGATAGATACCCAGGCAAGGGTCATATGGTAACTTACCCTTAATTTTTTTAGGAATCTCCATACTATTTTCCATAGTGGCTGTACCAGTCTACATTCCAATCAGCAGTGAACGAGGGCTCCCTTTTCTCCACAATCTCTCCAATACTTGTTATTATTTGTCATGTTGATAATAGTCATTCTGACAGGTGTAAGGTGGTATCTCATTGTAATTTTGATTTGCATTTACCTAATAGCTCATGAAGTTGAACATCTTTTCATATATCTGTTGGCTGTTTGTATGTCTTCTTGGGAGAGGTGTCTGTTCAGGTCTTCTGCCCATTTTTTAATTGGATTGTTTGTTTCGTGTTGAGTTTTATGAGTTCTTTATATATTAGATATTAGCCCCATTCAGTTGATTGCCTTCTTGTTTTGTTGTTGGTTTCTTTTGCTGTGCAGAAGCTTTTTAGTTTAATATAGTCCCATTCATTTATTTTAACCTTTGCTTCCCTTGCCTTTGGCGTCAAATTCATACAAGGTTCTCAAGGTCCATAAGTTTACTACCTATATTTTCTTCTATGTAATTTATTGTTTCAGATCTTATATTTATATCTTTGATCCATTTTGAATTAATTTTTGTACATGGGGACAAACTACTCTAGTTTCATTTTTTTACATGTAGTTTTCCAATTTTCCCAGCAGCGGCACTGGCCGGGAACATCCCAGGGAGGCAGAGTCTTGTGAAAAATATTCTCTGATCTGAATCCTGAATTTGTCTTGTTGGTCAAAATATTAAGAGTTCTGTGAGAATGGCAGCAGAGTAAGTGGATGCTGTGTGGACATGCTCCCAGGAACAAACTGGAATTACAGAAAATACAGAAAAACTTCCTGAATAGTCAACAGAAAACTCACAGGAGAGAACTGATACCTGAGGACCGAAAGTGGAGATCGCATAGAGACTGGTAGGAGGGGTGGAGGCACGAAAGGGCTGGCCAGGTGCCCACAGACAGCAACTGAAGTCCCTGAGAGCTATCTCAGCTGGGGGGGCCAGGGGCCCTGAAAACCCTGGGATCTAATCCCCAAGCTGGGCCCCCCAGCAGAGAGCACCAAAACTGAGAAGGGTACCCACATAACATCTGGCTGTGAAAAGCATCAGGGTGCTGTCTGCCAGGGAGTGACAGCTAAAAATTCAGGCACCCTCTTAAAGGGCCAATGCACAAAATTCCCTGTGGAGCCAGCCACCTTGTGCTCAGGCAGAGGGAGGGTGAAGTGAACTGGAGCTGTGAGAGCAGAACCAGGACTGGGGACTCAGGGGATAGAGCTCAGAAGGCAGACACCCCAAGTTTCCTGGGCTGAGTCATTCCCTCACGCAGCTAACGACATCTTTCCCACATAGACATTTGCCTTGCCTTGGGGGAGGACAGTTGACCCATTTTCCCAGCTCCATTGATTGAAGAGGCTTTCTTTTCCATATTGCGTGTTTCTGGCTCCTTTGTCAAAAATTATCAGCCCATATACATGTGGTTTTATTTCTGGCCTCTCAATTCTATTCCATTGATCTGTGTGTCTGTTTTTCTGCCAATGCCATTCTGTTTTGATTATCTTAGCTCCACAGTATAATTTGAAGTCAAGTAGTGTAATGCCTCCAGCTTTGTCTTTTTTTTTTCAGGATAACTTTGGCTATTTGAGGTCTTTTGTGGTTCCATACAAATCTGATGATTTTTTTGTTTTGTTCCATTTCTTTAAAAAATGGCATTGGGCCCTGGCCGGTTTTGCTCAGTGGATAGAGCGTCGGCCTGCAGACCAAAGGGCCCCAGGTTTGATTCCGGTCAAGGGCATGTACTTTGGTTGCAGGCTCCTCCCAGTCCGGGCCCTGGTCAGGGCAGGTGCAGGCGGCAACCAATTGATGTGTTTCTCTCACATCGATGTTTCTCTCTGTCTTTCCCTCTCTCTTCCACTCTCTCTAAAAAATCAATGGAAAAATATCCTCAGGTGAGGATTAACAACAACAACAAAAAAAACAACAACAACAAAAAAAATGGTATTGGGATTTTGGTGGGGATTGCATTAAATCTGTATATTGCTTAATATAATAAGGCCGTTTTAACTATGTTGATTTTTCCAATTCCTGAACACGGAATACCTTTCCATTTCATTGTGACTTTTTCAATCTCCTTTAATAATGCTTTGTAGTTTTCAGTATATAGGTCTTTCCCATTTTTTGTTAAGTTTATTCCTTAAAGGTATTTTATTCTTGCAATTGCAAAAGGAAATGTTTTTTTCATTTCTTTTTCTTGAAGTTTCCTTGTTAGTTTAACGTGTTTTAGATATTGCATGAGTTCTCCATTGCCGCATTACAAATCATCTCAAACTCAGGGGCTTAAAAACCATTATTGTATTCTCTCTCATGGTTTCCATGAGTCAGGAATTCAGACAGGACAGAGCAGACATGGCTTGCCTTTGCTCCTCAATGTCTGGGACCTCAGCTGGGAAGACATGAAGTCTGGGTGTGACCAGGGCTCATATCATCTGATTTGGGAGGCTTCTTCACTCATATGTCTGGCTGTTGCTGCTGGTTATTGGCTGGGCCCTCACTGCTCCTGTCACTCAGAACACTTACATGAGACTTCTCCATGTGGTCTCTCCACATGACCTAGTTTGGTCTTCCTCACAGCATGGTCATTGGGTCCCAAGAGTGAGCATCTCCAGAGAGAACCAAGTAGATGCTGTACTGCATTTTATGATCTAAACTCCAAATTCATATAACATCCCTTCTGGTACCATCACAAACCTGCCCAATTTAAGAGATGGAAACACAGATCCTACCTCTTGAGGGGAGATATGTCAGTCACGTAGTAAGAAGATTAAATTGAATGGGAGATATTGCAGACGTTATTGGAAAACCAGCAGAGAGAGAAAATACAGCGAAAAATGTTGACTTCTTAAAATGGACTGTTTGTGGAAGTCTATAAGGCTGCTACTTTTTTAAAAGCAGAGCATTTAGTAAGTTAAGTGGACTGCTTGAAAATTTCATCACTTGAAAGGAACAGTTTGCAGCAAGGGAACTGATACTCCAGACTTGAATCTGACAGCAAATAACTATTAGTGATGTGGAACTCTTGAGAGCTTGAGAGAGTGTCCATCCTCTTAAAGGACAAGTCTGATTTGTATCTTTGGACTTGCAGACTTGAGGAAAGCAGACTTCAAAAAGTTCAAAATAGATGATCTCATGGTGAGAACCTCTGAAAGGGAGTATGGCTTAAAAAGGCTCAAACAATAAAATTCGGAACCTAAAATTGTGAATGATCCTGATGAGGAAGAAAATGAGGAGATAGCTAAAGAAAACAGCATGTCTGCTAATTGAGCTCTGATTGTAAGAAGACACACACACAAAGATGGAAGGAGGGCCATAAAATCAAGGATGTTTATAAAAGAACGTCACTAATTTTTAAGAATGTCAGAAGGAAGTAGAAGCATATAAAAAGCTGAGATTTCAAGGATTGGGGGAGTTAAAGATAAATAGCCAAGAAGATTCTTCGGACTGTGTTCTGAAGAACAGACAAAGAACAGGCACAACCCATTTCCAAGCACATCAGATAGTCTGTTAGAACTAGTTAACACAATGCATTCTTAAAAAGAAAACCCTCGTAAAATATCATTTTGATAGAAAGAAAGCAGAATACCTTTACTCCTATTTTGCTTTCCTCTTCACCATAATAGACTTTGAAATTGATGATGAGCATACATCCCAGGCTGCTTAGGACAGGCCCAGTTTATACCTGTGGCCTACGTGTAATTATTAAGAGTGTTCCAGGTCATTCTCAGTTCATATCCCACTTTGAATAGTGGACAAGATAGGACAGAGATGGCTACATAATTTGCTGGACCCAGTGCAAAATTAAAATGTGGAGGCCCTTGCTTGAAAAGTAGGAAAAAGAAAAGTACTGTTAAAGTTACTATAATATAAAACTTTTTCTTCTGTAGTTTCTCTTGACCTGTAATGGTGGTTCTTATTTGCCATTTTTATGGAGTTCTAAGTAAAGAAAAAATTAATTATTAACATGAATTTTACCTTTCATCTTTATATTGTGTCATGCCAGTTTTAAATGCAATACAAGAGCATTTAACTTGTAATGGAATCACCAAAATTACACAATTCACATTTTGTAGTTCGTATGTGTATAAGTATTTTATTCTTAACTCTGCACCAAAGGGACTCAACTGTTTTGACTTAACCTTTGGACACATGCACATTCTACCAACACTTTTTTACCTTTAGCTTACTGGTGAGAAAGAGGGGCTGAAAGGCAAAGAAACTATGGGTTGTCTTATCTTTCCCTTTTCTCCTATGTCATAATATTCAGCGCAAGCAATTAGCGAATACAGAGAAGTAACACGAGTTAGAAAGGGTATGATAGCGTTCCTTGGTCGGTGTTTGTTAAAATATGATTACCTTCTTCTGTGTACAAAGCAGGTTCTGATTCTAAGGGAGATTGTGGCTTCTCAGATCAGTCCTCACCCAGTCACTCAGTCATAGAGGTGACACACTTACCTTGTACTCACTTTGAATCTGGCTGAACTCCATGCAGGATCCACTGGAATTCTGTACTAATGGGCCTTGTGGACGATGTATGTGTGGGGACAAGCAATGGACACACATGTTGTGCATATCTCCTCTGTTCATGTGGGTACATCAGTGTCTCATCAGACTTCACTTGCAAAACACAAGTTCAAAGGTAAAATCAAGAACTTCAAGACAGCAATAAGAGGCATTACACCATGGTCAAATGCCCATGAAGTCCCTGAATAAGATCAGGATTGGGTATGGTTTCTTTAACTTGAATGTGCATCAGAATCATATGGAAGACTTGTTAAAGCACAGATTATTGGGTACCACCCGCTCTGATTCAGTAAGTCTGAGGTAGAGCTCAAGAATTTGAGCACCATTGGTCAAGAGCAGTGCATCTCACATGATGATTTATACAAATCATCGTGGTATCTTGTTAGAATGCAGAATCTGGTTAAGTAGTTTTGGGGTGGGGCTGGTGCTTCTGGTTTGAAGCCACACTTTGAGTAGCCAGGGTCTAGAGTAGATGATGAATAATAGAGTAGTAAGAGGGATGAGACTTAGATGGGCTTTAAAGCCTAGGTCCCTAGGAAGCTCGAAAGTCTCCCCAGAAATGACAATTTTGGAGAGTATGCAGATCTTCCAAAGCAATTCTTTATATCTGTTGTCATTAAACCCTGATCATCTAGTCCAGCGGTTCTCAACCTGTGGGTCGCGACCCCTGTGGCGGTTGAACGACCCTTTCACAGGGGTCGCCTAAGACCATCCTGCATATCAGATATTTACATTACGATTCATAACAGTAGCAACATTACAGTTATGAAGTAGCAACGAAAATAATTTTATGGTTGGGTCACAACATAAGGAACTGTATTTAAAGGGCCAGAAGGTTGAGAACCACTGATAGTCAAACCAGTAGTCCCCGAAGGACCAAACTCTTCAGGAGTTTAACTTTTCTTTGTGCAGCATCCTGTGTTGATCTCTAAGGCGTGGTGGGGTAGCATGGTGGGGTAGCAGAGGCTGAGTTAGAAGACCTGGCTTCAGGGTCTGGCTAGGGTGGGTGACTCTGGGTGAACCAGGCTTGTCCCGCCTCTCTGTAGGATTCCCTTATACCACATGGCATCTTAGATGATCTCTCAAGTCCCTTCAAACAGAAAGATTCCACAGTTTGAGGAACCTGTGTGTTCCACCCCTGTCAACACTGCTGCTGTGAAGGTCTGCATTAACCTTACCCTAGGGTGCTGGATCCAGGCCGAATAGGAGGGGAAGTCGCTAGGTGGTTCCCAGAGCAAGAGGAGCTTCCTGGCGCTCCTGCTCCCGCCTCTTAGTGTCTCTTTACAGGATGAGGGCCTGAGCTCCTAGGGACTGAGGCAGTTCTAGCCCTCAAATAAGCATTCCCAGGAAATTTATGTCTCCCACTAAGATCCAAAGCAGATTCAAGTGTGCCCAGGAAAGGGTAGAGGGCGGTACTGGAAAGAGATGACCAAATGGATGACTTGGTGGCCTGAACCGATGCAATATGCCTACTTTCTCCCCACTTTCCTCCCTATTCACTGAGGCCACAAACTCAGGTTCAGGGCAGCCTCCAGTGCCCTGGTGGAGAACTGTTGCTTGGGTTTTTATGGGTGGGAGGGAAGAGAAGGTCATTGACAAATAAATAAACATGATTCTACCAACTGAAACTGTGCACAAAAGATCAGAGGCTTTTTCTTTGAAGGCTGGAAGACAGCGTTTATCTCCTCTGCTGCCAGAACAGAGAGAGGGCCCTGAGTTTTTTTGCCTTTGTTTGGTTCTGCTCAAAACTTGGTTAAAAAAAAAAAAAAAAAAGGCTCCAGGCTTTGCCCCCACCCTGGGGGAGGTAGGTAAACTCACTTCACTGAGGTTTTTAATTCCTGGGGTAATCCCTTCCTTCCGTGCCAGGTGGGGGGTATGGAGACTCCTTGTATCCAAATCTTTGATCTGGGTTGAAGCAAAAGAAAAAGACTTCTATAAAACCATCAGGGAGATGGGACCAGCCTTGAAAGAGGTTGTAAATGGACAGTTCACCTTTGATCAGTCGCCCTAGATCCTTTTTATAGCCTAGGATTATGGGTTTAGAAGTGCCCTTCCTATGTCCCCACAGGAAACATGTGACTTAAGAACAATTAGATTATTCTAAAAGTTTAGAGAGATTTTACAGAAGGAACTTCCATTTTCATTTAAAGAAAAAGAGATGGAAAAAAAAAAAGAAAACATCAGCCCAAACCATGAAGCCGATCCCTGAGTTAGTAATAAACTGGAAACCCTGTATGTTTCTTTCCATGTAATAGGATACTCTCTGGCCTGGCAATTCCACTAAAGTCTATTAACTGACAAGGGTATGTGATGTATTTTTTATTCCCCATTCCCTCACCCCGCAGCAAAAGGAAACAAAGCATTTGCTGTCTCTCACTGTTGGATTTTTATTTCATGCTATTAAAATGTCAGAAAACAGAAACTTAGCAGTCTGACTGTTTTCACTTGGGCATAAACAGATATTAAGGCTGACTGCTGATTTCCAATTAATTTAATGTGTGTGGTCAAATACTTCACAGGAAGACTAATTCATCATGGCCGTGTCTGTCTGTGTGTGTTTCTATGAATGTCTCTATCCCCTCCCACCCCAATACCATTTGAAGGGAAAGAAAGTTTACAATCTGTCTTCAAATCTGGTCAGTGAAAGATTTCATCTTTTGCTGGGAAATATAAACAGCTTCATGTCAATGTTTAGGGAAAGTCTGTGATTTGGGAAAGGAAGAGCCTTTTCAAGGGTGGCCTGTTCTAACCCCTTTAGCACGGCCCTCCTGCTCGCTCCATGATCCCCGCTCTCCCCGGCAGCATGACTCTGAGCCTCCCAACCACACTGGTAGCCGCACCCCAGGAGTGTCCCATTTCCTGTGGTAGCCCTGGCTTCCCCTGCCTGTGCATCAGCTGGGAGACAGAAGTCAGATCCCTGTGAGGCTGGCAGGCTGCCCTGGCATTCACCATACCTCCCTGCTACCCAGACCTGTGCTGAGTTCACTGGAACAATCTCTTCCTTTGTTATACCGCTCTAGGTGCCTACCTCCTTCTCAGCACCTTTGGTCCCCCACTTAGTAAAGTGGAGTCTACTACTCCATTGGCCAATAGTGAGCCCTGGGGCTCAGACAGGGTTTTCACCTTTTCCGCAGCAGATCCAGTTCTAATTATAAAATTACCCAACACATCATTGTCCCTGGGAGGGCACAGCAAGCATCTCGTGGACAGTTAGGACATCTTCCTTGCAGTGAGAGAGCCATGGAATTAAATGCTCTCATTGTTCCTGCACAAGGCCTCGACCTCTGCATGGAAGGCCCCAGAGCTGGGAAGCGGACATCAACCAACTACAAACTCAGAGCAGACTCCTAAGGATTGATGGGTAATGTGAACTGCAAGGGATGGGGTCCTCTTCAAGAGAACTGATGAGGGGAGTCCTCATAAAGAAAAATATTTAAAATTTGAATTTTCAGTTGTTGAATAATTTTCTCTTTTTTCCCTAGCCTCAGTTAAACACACATGTGTGCACACACTTCACAATTTCCTCTTTCCCTCATGATTATTAACACATACCAGAAATTTTTCTCCCTGCCTCTGCCCAGTAGTACATAGTTTCCTAGTGTGCAAATAACAAGGACATTTGTGAACTCCAGATGCTTACATCTGAAATACAGATGTATTTAAATATTCAGTGCTTGGGTCATCATGACCCCAAAATATCTAGGCAGAGTAGTCAAAACCTCAGGCAATTTGAGACAAGTCAGTCTAAGTATTCACATATTCATGTGCTCATCTAAAAAGCAAATCCTCAGGGTCTTGCATGTACCAGGAACCATCCAGGGACACAGAGAACAAGACACACACAATTGTTTGGTGACACGTAGCTGTGCCCTCGGTGGATTAATCAGACTACTCACATTCTTGCTGTTGCTCTGGCTCTTAAAGAGCCTCTTTCGGTGTCCTCAGTTCTGTTGAAACTATCTCAGGTTGTCAGCTCATGCCTGGGATACAGTCAGTTTGGGGCATCATTTCCACTCATTCTCATCATGACAAGATCTATGTGCTTATGGTAATTTTAAATTCTTTCTGCTGGAAGTTACTGGTGACCTTAAGCCTGTGGCTGGGAGAGCAGGTTCCAGAATGGTGGGCTCTCAAAGGGCTGTCAGTGGGAAGGCCAGAAGGTCCAGTCCTGTAAGAAAGAGAATGGTTAGGGTAAGCTAGAAAATGTGAGGGCTTTTCAGAGCCTATTATTTCTGTTGTGTCCAGACTCCCCTGGGCTTAACAGAAGAGGAACCTGGAGCCCTGCTAGGTCTGCCAAAGCAGAAGGCACTTTGCCAAAATCCGGGAATTGGATCACAACAGGACGGAGGGGTTGGGAATGAGAGGTGCACTGAGCCCCATTCCAGGGGAAGCAGACTTCCAAGTGCAGAGACAGAGCTGAATGTAAACCAAGGGTGAGTCTGGACAAGGGAGGTGGAAGCAGAGGCCTCCCATTCAAGAGGTCCCTCAAACCTGGAGGCTCAATGGAGCAGCTTTTCAGCTTCTCACCCGGAAACAAGTGAAAGGCCCTGAGCTGCCATTGTTGGATTCTCTGGCCCCCTGGTTTGGAAAATTGGAATCTCCACCCAGGGATCTTTCACAGCTTCCCACTGTTAGCGATTCTTCAGGTCTGTACACTTTTTAGCAGCTGTCCACGGACCAGCCCCCAGAGGAGTTGTAAACCCAAATGGATCTCAGGGTCCCTCAGCCTTATCCATGGAAAACCTAATGAGTAAATCCCACCTTACTAGGTAAATCCAAGAGAAAACCTCCATCTATGACAGGACTCACAAGACAGATTAGTAAATCTTTATGACGTATGCATTTCATTTTTATTGGGAGAAGGTCAAGAAATAGTTTCTGAGCACCTGCCTAATAAGCTCTTTCTCGTTCTCCTCCTTTTCTCAGCCCCTGCTCCCTTTCCTCACCTCTCCATTTCTAGGTGAGGCTTCCTCGACTCCTCTAATTCTTCCCATCATACTCAGCTCCGCCCTGTCACTGCCCCTTGTTGCCCTGCGAACTTGGGAATTTGTTTGATGGTCTGCTCTACTGCACTCTCAGCTCCCTGGTGGCGAAGACCCTGGCTGGTCTTCCTTTCATCTCTCAGTGCCTAGCACTACGCTCAACAGAGAGTAGAGGTGCTCCATTATTTGTTGAAGAGAATGAATGAGGGGCTGGATGAAGGAACATACAGGTGCATCTGATGGACATCGGGTGACTGGCCAGACACCGAAGGCCAGCTTGGCATCAGTGTGCCAGGGGCCCACTTTGTGCCAGGCCTGGTGCTGGAAGAACTCCCTTCATTGCTGCTGGCTCACCCTCCTCCAAGCCAGAAAGGCTTCTTCTTTTTTTTTGCCCCAGAGCTTGCCCCTTGTAGGATATGGGTCATCCTGAATTTTTAAGGCCTTGACAAGCACAGAATGAATGCTCCTTCAGATGGCATCCTCATTTGCTTACATTCAAATTGCCTTCTCCTCCCAGAATTAAATTGTCTTTTCTTCCTCTGGAGATATAATAATTCCTACAACAGATTGTTTCCTGTTCAATAAAATGACTCCCGTCTGCTCACCACAACCCCCTCATGGCATTCCCTCCTCTCAGTGTTTTCTACAGTCCTCTCTTGGGCTCCTTCTTTCTTTTCAGATATGCTTTCTTGTCCCTAAACCTCAGCACAGCTCCCCCAGCTGACCTCAGACCCCCTTGCTGGGCATCTGGTGGGACTCAGCCTCAAGGTAGCATCCCCTGGCTTTGTAGATCGGTGATAAAAGAACAAGGTCAACCCTGTATTCTCACGCACAGTCTTTGCCCTGCCACCTTCCCAGGCCCTCAGCTCCAGGATTATTTAGCCTGGGTAGTTTCTTCTTTTCCCAGCGAAGTTGGACTGGACAATTGAAGATGCGATCAGAGAGTGGGGAGTTTGGCATGCTGTCCCAGGGATTCACTTAGTTCTGAACATCTTAGCCTAAGCAGATCCTCCCACCCTTCCCAGACCCCCTTTTAGTGGCCTACTGGTATCTAGGAGGGTACCAGTTGCTTGTGGTTGGCCAGCAGGGAGAAGCAGTACTGGAGTAGGATGGAGTGGTGAGAAGTGTGGAGCGAGGTAAAGACAGAAAAGGCAGAGGTGGGTGGGAACTAGGGCAGGATTTAAAGGAATGAGGCCTCCAGCCACACTGTGGGCCACCCCTGCAAGGCCAGAGGCACAGAGACGCTGAGGGCACCTACCCAGGACGACTACTGAAGGAAGCGTGTTCTGGGAGGGACTGAGATTATAACACACACATTTGTGCACACACATGTGCGCGCACACACACATACAATAACAAACAGTACCCTCTCAGTCTACCCCTGGCTAGAAGTCCAGACAACATTGAGGTACAGTGGGGCCTTGACTTACGAGTTTAATTCATTCCGAGACCGAGCTCGTTAAGGAGCTGTTAAGGAGCTCATTAACTCAAATTACTCTATCAACTCAATGCAAAAAATCGGCCGAGAGACAGCTGGTATCTCAAAAAACTCGTTAGTCGGGACACTCGTAAGTCAAGGCCCCACTGTACTGGGATTGGGTGTCCTGTAAAACTGTGCCCACTCAGTGACTGTCAGAACTAAGGACTAGGCCAGCCGTGGGCAAACTACGGCCCGCGGGCCGGATCCGCCCGTTTGAAATGAATAAAACTAAAAAAAAAAAGACCGTACCCTTTTATGTAATGATGTTTACTTTGAATTTATATTAGTTCACACAAACACTCCATCCATGCTTTTGTTCCGGCCCTCCGGTCCAGTTTAAGAACCCATTGTGGCCCTCGAGTCAAAAAGTTTGCCCACCCCTGGGCTAGACACTGGTTACACTAGGGAGGAAATCAAGTTATTAACTACAATTTAGGGCACTATAACATGAGAAAAGTGCCAGATGCTATCTGCCTCTCTAGATTCACTTTCCTCCACTCCGCTTCTGCACTGAGAAAGGACAGCAGCCACAGCTGCATGTCCTCTGGCTTCTGATTGGTTTTCGCCAAGAAAGAGCCTCAGCAAAGAAGGAGGAGAGGGACGCCAGGTACCTATTCCGCCAGCTCCATCCCTGGGACATGGCCTCTGCACAGTTCTCTCCTTCCTGGTTCTGGGATCTCATCCTCTCCCCGC
>NW_005365371.1:4827721-4837541 GCF_000412655.1 Myotis brandtii | reverse complement strand
GGATCTCATCCCTATCCATGAGGCTCAAGGATAGTAATAGCTCTGTGGCAGCTGGACCTGGGTTTCTGAATGCTCCTTGGTGGTTCTCCCACACTCCACCTGTATCTTTGTTATTAGTTTGCTTCTTTATGAATAGCCTCCTGAATTATTCGAATTTGACAGTGCTGTGTGTCTCCTGTTGGGACCCTGACTGATACAGCTAGAAAATTGGATTTCAGTAGGACTCCCATTTGGTTTTAAAAAATACTGTGAGGAGCTCAGCTAAGCTGGGAGAGAGCGCTGAGCTGTCAGGTGTCAGAATAGCTGATTAAAGCAACAATGAGCCAAAATGAAAGTAACAGTGAAGCCTTTAATCACTTACTGTGATAGTATAAGCAAGAGGCTAAAACCAGAGAACACACTATTCCCCCTGTTTCATTTTCCAGGTCCAATGGCACACTGCTAGAGGGTCAGGTGGACCGGCACCGATGCGAGGTCATCTCACTGTTGTGGGAGCCCTGACTAAGAGGCTCAGCAGCTCCATGGACCCTGGGGTGGGGGAGGGAGGCGAGGACCAGGAGTGGAAAAGTGCTGGGTACTGATTCACTGGGGGGTAGTGTCTTCAAGGTTTTTCCTCCTCCCTGCATAAGGAGATCTCAGCAGAGGCACCTGAGGACTCTGCCCAAAGCCTTCAAAACAGAGACCTAAGAATGAAGACACTGGAGCTAGGAATGTAAATGTGAAGGGCATGACTGCCCAGGGGGCCAGAGGCCTAGAGAGCAACTTCCTCCAGAGACTGCGATGCACAGGCGGTGTGCAACGTCCGGTGTGGACAGGGCAGCAGGCCTGGTAAGGCCTGCCAGGTAAACGCTTCGTAGGCTCCTCGAGTCAGGCCTGGGAAAATCACACATAGGTTTCTAACCAGGAGCCAGGCTCTTCCAATACATTCACACACAGAATAGGGGAAATACACCAAAATGTTAATGGTGGTTTCTCTAGAGCAGAACTGTCAAATAGAAATGTAATGTGAGTCACATATGTAATTTTATAGCTTTTCGTAGCTACATTATAAAAGAAACAGGTGAAATTAATTTTAATATATGTTATTTAATTCAAGGTGTTCAAAATATTATAATTTCAAGCATACAAGTTTTTTTTCCAAAGTTATGAGTGATATATCTTATACTCCTTTTTGCGTACTAAATCTTCAAAATCCAGTGTGTATTTTACACCTTCAGCACATCAAGTGCTCAATAATAACATATGGCTAGTGCTACCGTATGAGACAGCACACCACTGGGTGATGGGGTTGTGGATTCTTAAATGTTTTTCAAGTTTTCTGCCACAAACATGAGTTTCAGATTTTATTTTATAAGTCTATAAACATTATTATATCTAGGTTTAATTCTCTATTTTACTTTAGTAAAATTTTCTCTAAAAATTCTAGTCTTGTCTGTGATGGCATTAGGAAAAAAGGGGGCTATTTCCATTTCAAGTGAATGAGCCTGGACAATATCCACTGGGCAAGGGCTGCGCTTGGTTGAGCCTGGGAACCTCTGAAAGAGGAGGTGTGGCTGCGGCAGACAGAGAGGCTGCATGGGCGGGCACCTGAGCTGGCTGGGGGTGTCTCGCTGCCTGCTGCTGTTCCTTGTGTGGTCTGAGCACCACCCAGACCATGAACTGAGATATGACCCACACAAAAATAGGCAACTCTTTTTAACTAATTCTAGATGTAAGGAATAAGTGGAACACTAAGTTTCAGTTCCAGAGATCGGAGGAAGACTCAAGGATGCAGGCCAGCTCATCTCTAGGCCAAAGTGTGAGTGTTTGCTGTTGTACTTGGGAACAGTAAAAAAAAAATTATTTGCACCTAAGAGTGTATAGTCTTAGGCACATAGGAAGGACTCGTAGGTTGGTTAGTCAGTCGTTTGGTTTGGAAACAGCTGCCATGAGAAGGTAGTAGAGATTTTACTCTGTGGTTAGAGGCAGTGTGGGGGAAATAGAGGGATATCTGTAATACTTTTAACAATAAAGATAAATTAAATCATAAATAAAATGCAAAAAATAATAATCAGAACTTCTTCCCCCTGACCTCTCTCTGTCACCTTGAGCTAGGCACTTCCCTATCTGGGACATGATGTTTCTCTAAGGAATGAAATTAGGATCACAAGATGATCTCTAAGATTCATTCTAATGAAAGTTTTTTTGTGATTTTTGCCTCTGGGGGAAGCATTTAAAAGTCAGGCAGCCCAGAGATACATTTGAAAATGGCTTCCAAGCCTGATTCCTGGAACAGCTGGGGCCAGAAGAGGAGAGAGCCTGCATTTATCATCCGGACCAACATCAGGTGGAAAAACACGGTCCCGGAGCCAAGGACCTGAAGAGGCAGGGTTTGGGCAGACAGCCTCAGCAGACACAATACTGCTGAATTTTTTTTTCCACTGGAAAATCCTTTTTGTTTGAGGCAATGTTTTCCACAGCTCCAGGGGGCAGTGGTCATTTCCTAACAAGATTTTTCCTATTTTGTGCAGCTGTGGTCTGGCATTTGTGACACTGAGTGTTTTTCAGCTGAGCCTCACTAGAGTCCTCCAGGGCTGAGGGCTGGTGGGTAAATGCAGGCCCAGCACATTCTGTGCAGTGTCCTCTGGCCCACAAACCACAGTTACTGCCTTTTCTTCAGTGCCTTGGAGTCAGAGAGTAAAAAACAATAATTAATTAAATTAAACGAGGAAAAAAAGTTGTGATACACTCATGGGGTGAGCAAACGTAGATTAATAGTAACAAATAATACAATGATAAATAAATAAATAATTATACAAGAATAAACTATTTTGTGTACTCACAACTGTAGAACTACTTTTGCCCACCCGTGTGTGTGTGTGTGTGTGTGTGTGTGTGTGTGTGTGAAATATCTTGGGATTATGTTGTCACATGCATAAAATTACAAAATGACAGAGATGTAAGGACCTTGAAAGGATTATCTAGTGTAATCTTCTCATTCCATAGAAGGGGAGACTGAGGCCCAGGAAAAGAGAGGGACTTACTCCAGGCCACACAGACAGAAGACAGATTGCCTGACTCTTGATTCAGGTCCCCTGGACACTTCACCAAAACCTGTGCATGGCACTTCCTCCATTTCAGATGTGGGGAGTGAGGTAACGAGAGAGAGAGAGAGAGAGAGAGAGAATTTAACTTGCTGTGAATGGTCTAATACTATGTTTTAAACCTATATGTACTTCTACTTTACCCAATACCTCCTTTTCTGTTCCCTGGCCTTTGTTTTTCAATATTATTATAGACAATAGATGAAAGACATGAACACACAGATTCATTTACCAAGAGGCTTCTATTGCTGAGGATGCAGGATGAGTAAAACATGGTCCATTTTAGTCTGGGAGATTTACTTACTTAGCCAATCACAGTCTAAGAAGCTCAGTAACATCCATGAAAGGCTCTGCTTCAGGAACACAAGGGAGAGGTGGTTTGCCCTATCTGGGGCAGGTCAGGGATTGCACAAAGAGGTAGCTTGGCAGATAGAGATCTACCTCTATATAATAGATACCGACTTTTTACTTATTTGGTAAAGGAGTTGAACTCAGCCTCCAGTGTAGGCAGGTGTTTCCATTTAATTCATGACCATCCAGCGAGGGCCATGAGAAACAGGTCCTCCCCAGGATTCAGTCTCATAAAGTTCTGCTTCAGTCTGCAATTATGCAGCCCCTTTCTCACCTTATCTTTCTGGTGTTCAGTTTGCACTGCCAATTAGATGCTCTTGGCTTATTTCTTAGCCTAGAAGCCTCTGCCAAAGTCTTTCTCATCCCACTGAAGAGAGTAGGCTAAGCCATGGGCATGACTGAGCATCATTTAGGAACCACAATGGGTCTGGGGATTCCCTTTCCATTCAGAGGCTAGATGAGAGGAGAGTAAAAGTTAATCTCCTGGGTCTCCTTGAATAGAAGTCACTTTGAAAATGTCAAGCACCTGACTTAGTCCTTTTTGCAGGTTGTCATTTCCTTGTAAAAGGAATACTATTCAAGCCTTAAATGTCAGTTTCTTGCCTGTGCAAATGTGGGATCAGGTAACCCTCTGAGTATTACTTCAGCCTGTACTGTTACACTGGGGCCTAAGCTCCCCAACATTAGTGGGGGGCAGCCAGACCCCCTGTTCTAGAATTAGCATCAGGAAGAGGCCCTAACTACTGAACGTTTTGGGGTTTGGTCCTCTGTGAATGTATTGCATCTCCTTCCTGGGGGCAGTTCCTAACTCTTTATTTTGTATTTTCAAAAGATGACAGCTCTTTAAAAACACAATTAGACCTGAGCTTTAATTCCCAAGCTTGGGTTTCTTCCTGGCAGCTCTTCCTGTATCTAATCCAACTTCTCTCAACCACCTTCTCTTCTATGAGCTAATCCCTTTCTTGGCTCCTGTTAATGGCCCTCCCCACCCCCCTGAGGCACCGTATGCTTAATGATATCCTATAAAGAGGACGATCTCCCTTAGCTGTCCTCTAACTTTTGGAATGTACTGTCCCCTCCATAGTTTCAAAAAACACAAATTAAGCTCTAATGCAGCAGGAGGGCCAGTGGACTTGCCTTTCCCAGAGAAGGGAAAACAAAGGTTTCAATCAATTTCAGTTTCTGAAAAATCCCGCTGAGAGGTGATCAGCCCCAGCACACCAACAGCTCAGATTCGCCGGTTCACTGCTTGTCCTTTGTTCAGGTCTCCTTTGCTACCTGATTGTCTTCCCCACTCCACCTGCAGACACACTGAACCAGAAAGTCATCTCAGGGGCAAGAGATGGTGATGTGAGCCTCTAGTCATCTAAATCCCTACAGTGATGCTTTGAAATTCAAGGCCATATAAATCTGTGCCATTTGGCTTATTATGAGCCGATATTAACAGAGACATTTCCAGTGCAGATTATTTTAAATGTGAGAGTTCTTTTTTTTGTCTCCTGTCCATTGAGATCATAGAGCAATTATTATTGAATATTAATTGTATTCACAAAACATCAGGTTCCCGCCCAATATTTCCAATTGCTCTAGAAGAAATATACATATAGTAATGAGTCAGTTTTAGGAAATGTGGCTTGTCCTCCAAACCTTATATAACTGCACTGTAATCTTTGCTTTGTTCCTATCCAGATACTGGGCTGTACACTGACAAACAAGCCAACCAATTCAAACTAAGATCTCATTTGACTGCTTTTCCCCTGCTAAATTAGCACATTTCTCAGGCATCATTCAGAACAATGGTTCTCCACCCTGGATGCAATTAGAATCAGCTAGGGAGCTTTAAAGAAAAAAAATCAATGCCCAGGCCCCACTCCAAATCAATTAAAATAGATTTTCTGGCGGTGGGCCTCAGGCATGGGAATTTTTATAAAGCTTCCCTGCTTATACCAATGTGCAGCCATGGAAGCAAATCACTGCTTTGAACATTACCAAAATGAATAGGTTTTGCATAGTAACTTAATTTAATATTTGTATAAGACTAAACATAGTCACACTTTAAGTCAAATAAAACCAACAGGAAGCTGTATCTATGTAGTGAAAAGCGGAGATACTTGTCCCAATGCTACCCAGATTAATCAGATCTTTGGAGGTAGTAAAACAATAACATGGACAAACAAATTTGGCCAAATAAGTTTTAGTAACCAGTTTCCATGTTTCTAGTACAGCCAGGGCTGTATAAATGTGGGAGGCAGTCATGATTCACTCTTCATTCTCTCATTGGGGGAGCCTGAGTGAAAGCCAATGGCCTAACTGTGGTACAGGGTGTGGGGAAAAGTAAGATTAGACTCAGGACACAATCTCCTCACATAGACATTGGAACCACAGAAGACTGTGGAGTCATCTTTTTGAGAATTTCATTGAACAACCTGAAGCATCCATCTCAAGGACGTTTTCCTACTACACCACATCTTCCTCCCACCCCCAAACACATGCCCTGGGCCGATCCTGAAGGCGACTTTGTTTACTGGGCACAACCAGGCTCCAGAAAAGGCATCCTGGCTGCTGCAGGTCTGCACCTTCCCTGCTGAGGCAAAGCCTGCTTTCCTGAATTTGTTTGCCAAATTCATGTGTCCTCAAATGGTCCTTCTCACGGAGAGGTCCGATCAGCAAGCCCTACAACATCTTCATTGCTTTAAAAGAATGAAAGAAATGTCTGCTTCTAATTACCACATTTACAGTTCCCTTTTCTCTCCTGTAGAAGCAGACTTAACTCCCTTTTGAAAATTTGCAAATATTTCACATTTGTTTGGAGAGCAGATTTCTTTCCAGGTTTTTGGAAAGCTGAAGTCACCGACACATGGCTGCAGGGTAATACTGTTGCTGAGTGCAAACATCACTTGTTCCTAGCACAGCCAAACCTGCCTTTCAGGCCATGCTCGGGACAGGGAGGGGTAAGTCTGATGTGGAACAGTCCCAGGGCTGCTGCAAGTGGTACTTCTCTGTCTGCAGAACCTCAAAGAGGAGGACTGAATAAGGTAATGGTGGTCTGTCTTGAACCTTCCTCCAACCCCCAACCTCCGACCCCTGACCCCCAACACTGACCCCAACCCTGTCCCAGGTATCAGTTGATTCTAGTTCAAACTTACTCAGCAGGGAACCACAGAAATACCCAGTGCCCCTTTGGGGAATAAAAATGAAATGGCATAGATCCTGGGATATCCGGACTCTGGTCTGATTCTGTGTCCATTCTGAGTTGGGTCCTAGTTAATGGGTTCCCATTAGTCTGTTAGATCCTTTTCTGTAAAGAGCACAGATAGAGCAAGATCTAGTCTGGGTAACTGGCCTGTGAGGCCTGGTGCTTTGGAATCCTGCTCATTATTGTGATCACCTTAGTTGCCAGGTCAGGTCTTCCTCTGTGCATAATCATGATGATCAAGAGTCACGGGGATTGCATGACTGTCCAATACAGACACTAGAATGTTAGCGCTAGTTATGGAGGGGACTGTAGGGCTCAGCCAGGAGAAGTGACTTTCTCAAAGTCACACATTAGGTAATGCCAGAGGTAGGACAATAACCCAGAAATCCCAACTCCTAACCAGTGCTCTTTGTACCACTGATTGCTTTCAATTGTTAATGAGAAAGGGAATCTATAATAATAAAAGGGTAATATGCTAATTAGACCAGACGTCATTCCGGATGTCCTTCTGGATGAAGCCAGAGCTGGAGGGAAGCCCCAGTCCTGGGTGCCGTCTGGTGGCCAGAGTGAAACCTGGGCCCAGGGTGCCAGAGGGAAGCCAGTGCCAGCAGCCAGGGGAAGGAAGGCCTAGTCTTGCATGAATTTCTTGCACTGGGCCTCTAGTACCAGTATGTGTATAAGTGGAATATATTATTTTCCCAGAAGAGGGGGCTCCTCGGGGCAGTAACCTTATGAATAGAATGTTATTTGGCGAGTACAGAGGGCCAGTCCAGGGTTTATGCTGGAGAGAAATGGGTAAAGCCAAGCATCAGGGATGCAAGAAGCCAGGTTGAGAAATCCACATGAGAGACACTTGTTCCCCAGGGTGGGTGCAGGGAAAACCAACACAACTAGGAAGCTTTCTGTAGCTCTCCAGCCAGTCAATAAAGAAGCAGGGCTCCCAGAGGAGCCTAAATTGCTGAATTAGAAATGGAATTATTCTGAGAAAGAAGAGAGAAACCAACAGAGGGAAAAGTTAATCCCTTCTTAACTACGCTTTGTTCCTGCGCACAAGCTGAAGCAAGTAGGAGGAATTTCCAGCCCAGAACCCCCAGTGAGAAAAGTCTGGTCAGTTGATTCATTTAACCTACAGCCAGTCCAAGAGAGGAAACCTGCAGGAGCTTAAAGGGACACTGCCATTATATGGGGAAAACACCCCACTGCTGGAATGAAGCTGTAGTCGTGTTCGTTCCCAGCTCAGTCCAACGGTGCAGATGCATGGGAAAAGATTCCCTTGATGCCAGGCACTGGGGGAAGAGCTCTAAGGGGCTGCTGGCAGGATATGGCTGCTCCCTCCTCCCCCACTCTCTGGAAAAATACAAGCAAGGAAATTTCAGCTTGGCTCTTAAATAGGCTCATTTTGTATATCATTGTAACCTGAGCACCTAGCAACCCCCAGGGCTTGGTCTCTGGTGACTTGCCCCTTCAGTGACTCTGGAGACTGCCAAAAAGGGCTGGCCACTCAGAGACCAAGCCTGATTGTCCTCAAATTCCAATCAAAGAGAAAAACGGAGGATGGTAAGAATGCGTCTGGTGGGCTGGAGGTCAGTCCCAGGGCATGCCCTCCACGCCACCCAGGAACCAGTTATGTTTGATGGGATTCCCTAAAGGCATCCTGGTAACAAAGAAAATGAGCTAAACAGAAGGATATTTCTAAGAAAATGATGAGGTTTATGTCAAATCAAGAGTAAGGGGATGTCACTAACATGGAGCCCCCACGTGCTGCTCAGGGACAGTGGGTTCACAGAGGCCCACTTTCTGGGCAGACATCTACCCCACAGGGGTGGAGGCTGACTGCGAGCCAGGCTGACATCCTCCACGGAGGTTCCTTCCTCCTCCTCCCAGGAAGGCATCAGGCCTGGTAGTTGCATCCCGGAGGCAGAGAATGGAAATGGAAAACCCAGTCTCAACTTTGTCCTCATTTCTGGCCCCTGTGCTGTGGAAGTTCTTCCCCTAATACTCTGTTCACTCCCAGATTTAAAAACACAGAGCTGCAGAGCAAGTGTTTATTAAGAAAGGGAACCGTTACCCTCTCAAGGACTTTGTCTAATTAGCAGGATGGACGCAGTTGCAAAGGCCTACAAAGACAGGACTGGGGAGTGGAAGGCAAGTTCTACCTGTCCTCAGGGTTACCACAGCCCCCCTATCACCCAGGAAGCAGCAGGAGCTACCAGTTCTGTTCCAAACAAGTCCTGGGTCGGAGATCACTGGTTAGTGGCCTCAGAGCTATAAAGTTCCACCCGAGGAACTCCCAGGGCCCCTTGGTGACCTTGTTAGTCAGTCAGCACAGATGTATTGTGCAATCACCCTGTGCCCAGCTCTGGGCTGACACCGGGAGGCCACTGGGAGGAGGAAGATCGATGCAGCCCCACACTCATGGAATGGACATTATAGTTGGAAAAATAGACAGCAAGCCAAAAATTAGAGATGTGTGGAGGTTGTAGTCAGAAGGGCCAGGGAAGGGCTCCCCAAAGAAGTGACATGAATCTGAGATCTGGGGATGAAAGTTAGACCAAAAAAAGGGGATTGGCAGGGACTGTGAATTGTCTCTCAATATCCATCCCCTATTTTTCCATAATCACAGAATTTTCAGTTAAGTGAGTGCAGAACAGGATACTTCCCAGTCTCTCCCAGAGTTGAATGTGATCACGGGACCACATTCTGGCCAATGGGAAATGAGAGAAAGTGGTATATAAACTTCTGGAATTTGAGAAAGGGGCTTGGCATCCTTTGCCCCTCCTACTAGCTGTAAGGCGGCAGTGGTGGGAGCCTTCTTGGAGCAAAGGAAGATGACACCCTCTGCAATGAGACAGAAAGAGCTTGGGTTTCTGATGACTTCTCAGACCAGAGCTGCCAAGCCCGCTTGGAGTTTTACATGAGAGAGAAATAAATGTCTATGTTGGTCTCTGTTCTAGCATCCAAAGCAATATCCTCACTAACAACAGTCTGAGAAGACAGCACAGTGTCTCTGCATATCTTAACTCCGTTTGATCGTCCCAAGAACCTGGTAAGTGGGGGATTATTATCAGCATTTTAGCGTCACAGAAACTGGGGCTGAGAGAGAAAATTGTCTTGTCCAAGGTCACACAGTGGTGCAGCCAGGGAGGGACTCAGAACTCAGGCCACAATCCCTCCAAGTCCAGGGAACATG
>NW_005365371.1:4824279-4827687 GCF_000412655.1 Myotis brandtii | reverse complement strand
ATGGGTTTTGGTGTTTTCTCCATTTGTGGTGTGGGTTTTCATCAAACCATCCACACTCTAGCTTCATCCCCCTCCCTTGGCCAGTCCAGCCATCCACTCAGGATCTTGATACACATGCCCATGCCAACCCCAGCAGTAGGTTTAAGTGCCTACATGAGGTAGTGACTTCAGGTCAGGGATTTAAGACTATAGCTCCTCCCTTGGCCAGTCCAGCCATCCACTCAGGATCTTGATACACATGCCCATGCCAACCCCAGCAGTAGGTTTAAGTGCCTACATGAGGTAGTGACTCCAGGTCGGGGATTTAAGACTATAGCCCCTTATTTTAGGGAAGCTCTTAAATTGTATTCTAAAAGGAAGTACTTGGAATAATCCTCTCTCCCCAGCTTAACCTGCCTTCCCTTGTGCAAAGGACCTAGGACAAGCATATCAAACTCTCGGCCCATGGGTCACATGCCTCATTTATTTGGCCCATATTAGCCTTTGAGTTTGACATGCTTGACCTAGGACTTCTCGACACCAGTGCTAGAGAGTCCAGGGGACCCTCTGGTTATTCATTAAGACAAGTAGCTTCTCTTCTTATTATGACAGTCTCAACTTCTTAGCAGGAGCCGCCCAGCTCCTTCAAGCTCTCCTCAGGACACTGTGTAAGAACAATTCTGTTATTTTATCTTTTGTCAGCCCTTTGACTGATTGCATGGGAAATTGTGAGCTAAGCCAGTTTACACAACTCCTCAGCCTCCGTTCTCCTACTGAGGCGCTCTCAGGTTATGAATCACCTCTGGGGTACAGCATCTGAATAATTCAGATTTTGAAATATTGATTTTTATTCCTCACAGTCAGGAGACAGCTTAAACAAGCATTTGTCTAGATCAGGCCACCTCAGATGCCTGTAACTTGAAAGATTGAATGGGGCCTTCAGTCTGCAGGAGACTGAAGCAGCCAGGGAGGCAAAGATGCAGGCTTGCATGGACACCCCTGGGAAGCCTACAGCTTAAATGTTGGACCTGGGGGGTGGGGGTGGGGGTGGGGAATACAGGTCATGCCCCGGGCATGACTCAAATAAGCAAAAACCACATAGCTCAAGCAGGCCTTATCTGGATCCCTTCCTCTTTTCTTTCCTGAAACTCATTTCATGGCCCTTTGTTGCTACCTACAAAGGGACACCTGGAAATCAGGCTCCTCTCTCAGCACTGCTGCTTTTCTCTAATTGCTTATCTCATGAATTTGCCATATTTGCTTTGGGACAGGAGGCTGCTCTTAAGTGGTAATACTTCTGAGGCACCCAGAGGATTAAAAAAATGTTTTGGAAATCTTCACAAAAGGTGGTTGAGACTCTCAGATGGCCCTTTCTTCTTCCCACCTCAGCCCCTCTCCCTGGGTGATTCTCCCACTAGCATAGTTTCACCTTCATCCCTTGGAGCAAGCATGTTAAACTCACTGCCATTCGGCCCTGCTGGCAGTGAGTTTGAAATGCTTGCCTTGGAGGCTCCTGGATCTGTACAGCAACCAGTTCCCTCTCTTGAGCTTCTGACCCACATGTCCATCTTCCTCAGGGGTCAGCCGGGATGTCCCACAGGCTCGTCACACTCTCCATGCCCAGAGGAACTCATTGTCTTCACTCCCAAACCTGCTCTTTATACTTTCTCTTCCTTGGATGATGGTATTGCCACCCACCCAGTCACCCACATCTGAAGCCTGAGAGTCAGTGTAACCATCGGATCACTGAATTCTGGCAGAATACCCTCTACTGCCTTTTATGTCTATTCTTCGCTCCACCGCCTTCCAAGTATGCTCCAAGTATTCTCCTGACTGATCTTTCTTACAGCATTCTTGTTCCTCCAATCCATTTTCTGCACTCTTGCGAGAGTAATTTTCTACAACGCAACCCTGATCATTATGGGATTTTAGAATTCTTTCAATGGCTCCCTCATGCCCTCAAGGTAAAATCTAAATTCTTTAGCAGGGCCAAAGGAGGCCCTTCCTGATCTAGCCCTGATACTCTATCTCCCCTCCCACCCCCTCACCCCACAGACACAATACTCCCAAACACCTCTGGGCTTCTGCCCACATTGTCCCTCTGCCTCGAATGGCCTTCCTCCATCTCTTTGCCTGGACAGTTTCCTCAGCACTCAGTTCAGACATCTTCTCTTTCAGGAATCCTTTCTGACCCCCTGGTCCCTCACAGCAGCCTCTGCACACAGTCAGAGCGCTCATCACCAGGTAGTCGAGGAGCTCCTTAAAGGCAGGAACTCTATCTAAGTTTGTCTTGTCCTAGAATCTGTCAGTGTACCTAGCACAGAGTAGGTGCTCATTAAATGTTTGTTGCAACAAGACTTCTGTCACTTATACTTCTCCAATTTTTTTGTAGTGACAGGACTTAAGGTAACACTAAATTAAGCCAATAAAAGAAATTCCCTTAATTTTTTTCTCTGGGAATATTAATATACTAATTCATTCAGCCATCCATTAATCAGTCACTTCATTTAACAAATATGAAATATCTCCTCTATGCCAGACCCTGTGCTAAGAATCAGGGATATGAAGCTAAGTGACACATAGTTTATGTCCTCAAAGAGTTAACAGTCCAGTAGGGGAAAGATCCACATGCAGACACATCAGACATAATGATGTGATCAACATTACAGTGCACAAGGGAGGTGGGAGCCATCAACACTGGGTTAGACTTTCTCCTTTGAGGTTCTCCCACCCACATTCTGTCCTCGACCCTGGATTATAATTGCCTATATTTCTGTTCTCCCACCCACTAGACCAGGGGTGGGCAAACTTTTTGACATTATGGGATTTTAGAATTCTTTCAATGGCTCCCTCATGCCCTCAAGGTAAAATCTAAATTCTTTAGCAGGGCCAAAGAAGGCCCTTCCTGATCTAGCCCTGATACTCTAACTCCCCTCCCACCCCCTCACTCCACAGACACAATACTCCCAAACACCTCTGGGCTTCTGCCCACATTGTCCCTCTGCCTAGAATGGCCTTCCTCCATCTCTTTGCCTGGACAGTTTCCTCAGCACTCAGTTCAGACATCTTCTCTTTCAGGAATCCTTTCTGACCCCCTGGTCCCTCACAGCAGCCTCTGCACACAGTCAGAGAACTCATCACCAGGTAGTCTAGGAGCTCCTTAAAGGCAGGAACTGTATCTAGGTTTGTCTTGTCCTAGAATCTGTCAGTGTACGTAGCACAGAGTAGGTGCTCATTAAATGTTTGTTGCAACAAGACTTCTGTCACTTATACTTCCCCAATTTTTTGTAGCGGTAGGACTTAAGGTAACACTAAATTAAGCCAATAAAAGAAATTCCCTTAATTTTTTTCTCTGGGAATATTAATATACTAATTCATTCAGCCATCCATTAATCAGTCACTTCATTTAACAAATATGAAATATCTCCT
>NW_005365371.1:4781872-4824023 GCF_000412655.1 Myotis brandtii | reverse complement strand
TCAGGGGTCCTCAAACTTTTTAAACAGGGGGCCAGTTCACTGTCCCTCAGACCGTTGGAGGGCCGGACTATAGTTTAAAAAAAAACTATGAACAAATTCCTATGCACACTGCACATATCTTATTTTGAAGTAAAAAACAAAAAGGGAACAAATACAATATTTGTATTTGTATGTGGCCCGCGGGCCGTAGTTTGAGGACCCCTGCGCTACACTAACAGTTCCTTGAGGGCAGAAACTATTATTCATCTTGTATTAATTCATTCAGCAAATATTTATTAAATGCTTAGGGAATGCAAGGCCTTTTTAGGTGCTGTGGAGATGGCACACTATAGTACAGGCTAACCTCTCTGCCCTCATGGAATTTACCGTGTGCCTAACACAGTGCTTGGTACATACACAGTAGTCTCTGGAGGAATGTTTGTTAAATGAATGGGGGTAGGTACAGGGAATATGAGAATTGTCAGACTCTGGAGGGCAGCCATGGGAAGAGAAACACACTTGTTCAAGGATATTTCAAAGGTCAGGACGAGGACCAATGCAGGCACATTGCCCGGGAGCTAGTTTGGGAAACGTTTTTATTAGTAAAGCTGTTCCATGGCATGATATAATGATGAAAATAAATAATAACATAGAAGTTTGTAGAAGGGATTCCTATAGTGGGTTCAAGAAGGTAAGCCAAATAACCTTCAGATCCTTTCCAAAACTGAAATTTCTTAATTTGAAAACACTGAAATTTGTCCAAAACATTCAGCCATCAACATATGTGGCAAATTGGCCATTGACTAATGAACATTTCTTCAGAAAGGGAAATAAGCACATGGCACCTATGGCAATTTCACAGTGACTTCACCCTGAACATTTAGATACATGGGACTTTGCAATCTCAGTTGGCACCTGAATCACAGTTCCTGGCCAACCCTGACCCTTGGGAGGAAATCAGGGAACAAGAGGCTGAGCTGGTGTCCACAAAAGGAGAAAAATTCACAATCCTCTTGGACTGAGTTATAAGTTCATTTGATGAAATAGTATTTAGCTGTTATAAAGAATAAAGTAAATTAATATAGATGATTCATTAAATTAAAAGAGAGCAAATTAGATAATACTATATAAGATATGATCACTTCTGTGTACTTGTTAGAAAGGATATATGTAAGTATATGTGCATAATATTTCTGGATAGAATTGTAAGAAACCGTTAATAGTAGTTATTTACTTTAGGGGTGTAGTTATTTACCAAGGACAATGGGAATTCATTTTTATTTTCTATGTTTCTGTATTGCTTCTGTTTTCTAACACTTTTTAATCCCAACAAAATTTACCTGGATTGTGAAATTAGGCTAACTTTGTTACTACTTCTTTATAGTTTTCTAGTTAAAAAATTAAAATCCAATAATATTTTTTTTATTTCCTAGACCTAGAGAAAAGGAGGCAGGGACCAACCCTGGCCACCACCAAGACAGATTTTATTAGCTCTACTTCTAAACATGAGAAACTAGAGTCAGGGGAGCAGAGGGTTGGGGGAAGGGAGAACCTCTTGCTTGAGATCATTCTGTAAAAAGATGTCTGAGTTGTGAACAGAGGCCAGAGTCCTGGGTGCCAGCATGACTCCTCAACTCCACCAACAAGGGAGAAGGAAATGGGTGTGAAGAGGGCATTCACACTTGCAGAAGGCCTACCATGCACAGGCATTTTATACATTCATCAGCCAACTTCTGCCTTAGGAAGCCTTTAAACAGCAAGATTGATCTTACCTTGAGCTTTCCAGAATTAAAAGCCTTAAAGCAGGCACAGAAGTTTCTGGACCCAGAAGGAAACATGATAAAAGTGATACCCACACAAACTTCCTTTCCATGTACCTTGGAATTCTCATTTTTCCTAGGGATCCTATTTATTACAGAGACATGTTCGTGGAACACTATGCTGGTGTCTAGAAGCAACCTTTTAGATAGTGATAACTGAGAAAGGCCCAGTCTGAGCAAGTAAGGGTTAACCTGGGAGTCAGTGCCTGGTACCAGCCAGGAAGTTCAAGAGCAGTATGTAGGCCACTGTGACCTTCTTGTTCCACATTATAAGCCTAAGGCAGGACTTCTCTCAGTCTTCCTAGCTCAGCTCTCCTATGCCTCCTTGGATCTCAATCTCTGTGTTCCTCACTTTGGACTGGTAACCTGACCTCGGTTCTCAATTGCTCGCAGGAAAGAGTTAGGTACTTCAGGGCCAGCAGTCATGGTTGGAATAGCCACCTTGGGGAATGGGAACCAAGACCAACTGATAAGCCTCATTGTCCTTCTGGCTTTCTCAGGATCTCCTCTATTTCTGAGACTGATGGGTCATGCAGAATGGATTTCACAAGAGGAGCTCACACCTCACCCGTTCCCCATTAGCAAAAAGGGCTTGCCATACCAATGGGCCAAAGCACGCCCATTTCCCAGTGGGATGGCATCTCACCATTTGAGCCCTCTCCCAGGTGGGCAAGATCTAAGACATTGCTCTGAGTTGGTTGTGTTTTCTCTGTCTTTCATACCAGCCCTGATCAAAGGAGGGCATTGGCGGATATGCCTATTGCATTTCAGTTAAGGTGATGACTTTGATTGGAATCAAAGGTGGGAAAGTTCACGGGACAGAAAATGAAAAGGCACCCTGTAAGCAAAGTCATTCTGCTTGAGAGAGGCATGAATCTTTATCCAGGTGCCAACCTTTCATCCCACTGAAGATCAGAGGTGGATGCCATTTCATTCACAGGTAAGAGCAGGGAGTGTGTGTAGTAGGGCCCTGCGATTCTCCTGTGACGAAGCCTGTGACCTTTGAGGAGAGATCTCACAGATAAAGAAAGTGAAGAATATGGTCTCGATTTCCCAGGGCGTAAGTGGTGATTATCACTGACTGTTGCTTGTTTTAGAAGTCATGTGTACGGGGTTGAGTTAATCTGACTCCTTAGTTCACGGATATTAGCATTTCGGGAGTGTGTGTAGTAGGGCCCTGCGATTCTCCTGTGATGAAGCCTGTGACCTTTGAGGAGAGATCTCAGAGATAAAGAAGGTGAAGAATATGGTCTCGCTTTCCCAGGGCGTTAAGTGGTGATTGTCACTGACTGTTGCTTGTTTTAGAAGTCATATGTACGGGGTTGTGTTAATCTGACTCCTTAGTTCACGGATATTAGCGTTTTTTGTCCCTGTGAGATTCCTCTTGGATTTATTTACTTCCTTATTCCTTTTCTCCCCATCCCACAGTACCATTCTCCTCTCTTACCCACAGTGATTTTTATATGTTTAGTGTGTGTCCATCTGTTTGCATGTTTTCATACAAACAGTATTTGTTTGTAGTATTTTTAATTTATGTAAATGTTCTATCCCATTAGATTTCTTAACTTTATCACTGTTTTTTTCCTCTGTTCTTTTCATCATTCTCAAGATCCTTTCATGTTGTTATGTGTACATCTGATCATTTGCTTCAATCTTGCTGTATAGTACACCCTAGTGTGCACTCACTATATTTTACTTCTCAATCTCAGTGATGAAATCTCAGGTAGCCCCCAACTCCCACCAGAAATAACTGCAGGAAACATTCACATATATATCTCCTTATGGAGTTGTATAAGGATTTCTTGGGATGTATCCCTAGGGGAGGCACTGCTATTGTGCTACACTAAATTTGACTCATAATGCTGGAATATCCCAAGGCTATTTGCCAATGCACTTCTCTGATGTGCATCTTCTCACCAGCAATGCATGAGTGGTCATGTCCCACGTCCCTGCCAATAGTCGGCATTACCCTCTTTCTATTTTGCTAATGTAAAGACATAGAGTGATATATCTCTTCGTTGTCCTAATTTGCATTTTTCATATTACTAATGCTTTTGAATCTCCCTTCATATCTGCCAGAGTGGATACATGACATATGACTTAGATCCCTGCTCCAAGACTGAGGCCCTTGTTATCCCAGCTGCTAGAAGTGCTGGCTGCTGATGGTTCACAGGTGTGACCCTCCCCAGCTTTGTCCTCAGCCCAAGAAGCTGCTTCACCCAAAGTTATGAGGCCTCCTGGGAGGCAGCAGCCTCCAATGATTAGTCAATGCAGGGAAACAGAGCCCGGTCTCTTTGCTTAAATTCAGCACATCTCTAAAGAGACACCCCAGCTTCCACATTTCTCCATGGGTCAGCCTATGCTGCAACTGCACCACAGTTCAGATTCTTGCTCTACCCAATCCTGCTTCCCTCAGTCCCTCACAGTGTTGCTGCCAAAACTACTCTCAGATAATCCTCCTGCTCACTATGCTCCATCTCAGAATCTACTTCCCAGGAAAACTGACCTGCACCAACTTGTAAGCTTTTTGGAGTTTTATCTTCTGTATAATGTCTGTTTATATCCTTTCCCTGTTTTTTTTCTTTTGCAGTCATGAATGATTAAAATAGTTGCATATTCTTCATATCAATCCCACATTGGTTTTATTTATTTATTTATTTAAATTTATTTGCCAATGACAGTTGACAGAAATAGTATATTAGTTTCAGGTGATTAGACATTTATATAGCTTACCAAGTGATCACCCCGGGAAGCCTAGTACCCACCTGACACCATACATAGTTTTTACAACATTACTGACTATATTCCCTATGCTGTATTTTACATCCCGGTGACTATTTTTTATAACTGCCAATTTGTACTTCTTAATTCCTTCACCTTTTCCACCCATCCTTCAAACCCTCCCACCATCAATTTGTTCTCTGTATCTATGAGTTTGTTTCTGTTTTGTTTGGTTGTTTATATTGTTGCTTAGATTCCACATCTAAGTGAAATCATACAGTATTTGTCTTTCTCTGTAGGACTTATTTAACTTAGTAGAGTACCCTCTAGGTCCGTCCATGTTGTCAAAATGGCCAGATTCTATTCTTTTTTTTTATGGCTGAGTCATATTCCATTGTATATATGAAATCCTTCATTGGTTTTAGATGTTACAGATAGCTTCTCCTGTTTCACAAACAATCCATTAATTTTGCCCATGGGATCTTTTGTTGCTTAGAAATCCTTATTTTTGATGTAACCAAACTCATAAAATTTTACCTTATGTTTATGCTTTTGAAATTTTGTTTTAAAGGAGCTTTTCTGAATCACAAAGACATTTTCCTGTACTTAATTCTACTATTTTTCTTTAACCTTTTACACTTAGGTCTTTAAACCACCCAGAGCCCTCTTTTGTATGTGGTAATAAGTAGGGATCCATTTTAATTTTTCTCCATATAATTAGCCAGTTTCCCAAATGTCATTTACTAAACAACCTATATTAAGTTCTGACATGCATGAGTCTGTCTGATCTCTTTATTCTGTTCTGTTGGTCTATTTGTATGTTTTTTAAATTACCATTTTTATCATTATGGTTGTATAATATATCTTTTTTTAATTGATTTTAGGGAGAGAGGTAGAGAGAGAGAAAGACAAATAGAGAGCAGGAGTGAGAGAAAGAGAAATATCAATCTGTTGTTCCATTTTTATTTATGCATGGTCCCTGACTGGGGAATCCAACCCTCAACCTTGGTGTATCGGCATGATGCTCTAACCAATTGAGCTACCTAGCCAGGGAATGGCTATATAATATATCTTAATATCAGAAAGGGTAAGAGCCCCTCTTTACTCTCCTTTTAAAAAGATGTCTTGGCCTGGCTGGCGTGGCTCAGTGGTTAAGTTTTGACCTATGAACCAGGAGGTCACGGTGGTTCGATACCCGGTCAGGGCACATGCTCTGGTGGCGGGAGGTCACGGTTCAATACCCGGTCAGGGCACATGCTCTGGTGGTGGGCTCAATCCCCAATGTGGGGTGCGCAGTAGTCAGCTGATCAATGATTCTCTATCATCATTGATATTTCTATCTCTCTCTCCCTTCCTCTCTGAAATCAATAAATATATTTTTTATAAAAAGATGTATTGGCTGTTGTTCTCTGTGTCTAACACGAGTGTGTTTTCCTGTCTTGTACCTCCATAATTTTTAGGGTAAGTTTAGTCCAACTGTTTTGGACTTTATATGTTGGCTTTAAGAGAAGCCCTTGGTTCAGCTGGTAGCAGTGAGTCTGCGAGCCAGCATGGCTGATGATGACTTGCGTCGTCAGCAGTGCACATGCAGAAGCACAAGGGAAGAAACTTTAGGGAGCAGTCAAGCCAAAAGATGATATCTGGCCTGCATTGGACACTAGAAAGCCCTGACAATTCTCTGCAAAGTGGAATCCAATCTGATCCAAGAGAAACAGTCAAAGGCACACAGATCTTAATGGGCCTGGGAACCTAATCAGAGGCAGTAATGAATGATATTAACAGTAAAGTCCTGCCAAGGAGAAAACCCTATCTGGATCCTTGGTTGCTTGTCCTGTGCTCCTGAGGAGTGCAAGGGCCTGTCAAAAGGTCAGCTCATTGCCACCTTGTCTCTCTGCTGCTTCTTGTCTCTTCTGCTCTTCAAACGCACTGTTCACACCTCAGCTTTCAGGCATGTAGCATTTCTGTTCTGTGATAATTAGGAGACTGTGAGCAGGCCATGGTTAGTCATCATGATGTGAAGGTGATGGGTGCTTCAGCTCTGGAGGTGCTTACAGGTTCAGACATGTCAGGGCTATGGTTAAAGACAGAAGCTGGTGAGAGGGAATTAAGTGACTCATCATCGAAACCTTGAAAACTGAGTTCAATGAGAGGGCCAAGGATTTCTAAACGCAGAGGCTGCTCTTGATGGTGCTGAGGCTCCAGCTGGGCACGTGTTATGCTGTTAACTTCCATTTTCTCATCACCAAGGACTGTAAGGCCAAGAGAATCAATTCCACCTGGTTCACCCCGCGTTGACCAGTTCTGCAAAAAACTCTTCTGTGTATTTGTGTCTCACCTTTCTCCCTCCTGCCATTCTTAGCCTCTGCTGCTGCGTGATGCTCAGGTCATTTCTTGTTTGCTGAGCTCTTACTTCTAAGACATTTTCCATTGATTTATGTGGATGGTGTTTCTTCCCACAAGTGGCTCCACCAAATACTAGTGTTGGCCTCACATGTTTAGCTCAAGAGTGGTCAACAAGTCTGATTGCTTGGCTGTGTGGCTCTCCCTGCCTAACCTGAGTGAGTGTCACTCTCTGTAACCATGCTGAATCCCACACTGCGGGAGGAGATGGCCTATATCATCTGCCCCCTTTGGAAAAGTGGCAGTGCCCTCATCTCACCTGTGTGTCTCTGCTGAATCCCTGAAGGCTGGAGTCCAAAGGCCTTACTTCTTTGCCTCTTCACACCTAGTGAACATGCCACATAGGACCACTGTAAGGGAGAAGGCCTTACTCTCTCCTCTTATTCTCAAATTAGAGCATCCATTCTCCACCTCTGCCCTCTGTCCCCCATCAACTCCAGACTTCCAGGAGGAAAGGAGTTTAAAACCCAGGCCATTGGACAGGATGCTGGGCTGACTGAGAGAGTTGCTCTCATGCCAATCAGATCCAGATTGAACAAGATGACAATGACCTCGTTTTGGGCTGTCAAGGACCCCAGAATGTTCTACTTCTTAAAGCCTCTGCTTGTCCACATGTCTATTTAAGACTAGGGAATCCATAGTCCAGTCTCGGGGGATTGAGAGTTCACCAAACACTTAGGCAGAGATGCTTCTTACAAAAATAGCAGTTGCACCCTGCAAATTGGCTTCCTATATTTGGTTTCTCCCTGGGAGAACAAATATAACATCTTACATGTTGCAGGTTTCTGCACAGACCATGTGGCCAACAGACTTCTTAATGTGGGTCTACCAGTCCCCAAGGGAACCTCTGAAAGTCAGGCTATACTATACCACTCTGAAAAAAAGTTGCATGTGGGTGAGAAAAGGTGGGAAAAGGCAGAGCTGGGCCCAAATAGATGGATATCAGGGTTCTCTCTCTGGTCCACCATGCCTGCTCCCTGAGCTACCACTTTCTCTCAGCAGCTCCCAAGAAGCTCAGTTCCATTCTTGTCAACTTGGCCAGACAAACACAATCAGGAAGAGCTATTCTTCTGGGAACGGCACTTGGAAGCCACTCTGCTATGCCTTCTTGTGAGTCACGGGGATCTGAGGGTGAGGAGAAGCCAGGAGGAAAGGTACTTATGCACTTTTATGATTCAGGGACTCTGATTTTTGCTTGCAAAAGCAAACAAAAGAGACCTCAGGATAAGAAATAAAAAATAATGCACAAAAATATTGCAGACAGTAAACTATCCACAGAAAGATGCATAGGCTGGCTTTAAAGGGGAGAAAAAAATGCAAAGCTAGAAACAGGTCTTGGGTCCCACTATACTTTTGGTAAATTAGTGTCCACCCTGACTTGGAATTTTCAACCCAGGCCAGCCTACCACCTGCCCACCACCTACTCAGGGACAAGTGGTTATAAAAAAAATGAACCTAATTCACCCTGGCTGGTGGCTCAGTTGGTTGGAGAGACATCCTATACACCAAAAGGTTGTGTGTTCAATTCCTGCTCAGGGCACATACCTAGGTTGTGGATTCAATCCCCAGTAGGGACACATACAGAAGGCAACCAATTGATGTGTCTCTCTCACATCGATGTTTCTCTCTCTCTCTCCCCTCCTTTCTCTCTAAAATCAATGAAAACATATACTTGGGTAAGAATTTTTAAAAATAAGAATAAAATAAATGAACCTAATTAGTTTTGTCTGATTTGGAGCATTTGTCTTAGCTTCTGCACAGTTCTGCCTCTTGACTTCATCTCATAGATCCCCTTCCTTGATTCATATTCTATATTCCCCATTTGACATGGCAAAAATGAATATAAATTACAACACTCAACAACAGCACAGTTCTGTGCTGAGGGAAATAGCACATTTAAGTGGAGTTGGAGGCCCTACAAATTGGTTGCATCTTTCTAGAAAGTAATCTGGCAATAGCAAATGCTGAGTCATAACTGTGATCCATTCATTTCACCTAGGAAAGCACACCCTGAACAAATAAACCATATTGATGTTATTAGGGCTAAAGAACAAAAATAACTATATTGATGTTATTGATACTACTGAACTAAAAATGATACAAATACTCAAGCTGAGGCAAATTAGAAAGCAAATTGTGATATACCCACTTAATGGGCATAGTATTACAATGAAAATAAACAACATGAGGACTCTGTTGACAAAAACTATCTGAATATGAAATAATATCAGAGAGAAAACACTGAGAAGTGTGTACTCACACCGATTTCACAACATGCAAACTTGACAGCATCAGAAGGAAATTGACAGAAACATAGACATTTAATATACAATGGGATTTTCCTCTGGAAAAGTAAGTTCATAGGAAAGGTGTTTCCTAAATAAAATAGAAAGGCGGGAGGACAAGGCATTCTCCTTCTGGTAGGAGGTCCTACGCTGGCATGGGTAAGGGGCCTGGCTCCTTTTCCTGTAAGTTTTGTTTCTGTCGTGTGGGTGTTCTCAGCTCAAGGAGAGGACAGGAGAAGTCTTTCTCCTTAAAGGCACTGCCTTTCACCTTCTGTTTCTGCCACCTGACAGTTTGGTCTACAGAACATCCTTAGCTTCTCTTCACTTCTCCTAACTCGTTTTTCAGAAATCAACCAAAGTGAATCACCTGTTGGAAAACACCTGGAGAACATCTGTCAGCAGCAATGCTTACTTGAATTGTCACCAAACTAATGTTAGAGAGTCACAGCTCTAGCCCTGGGCAGCCTTGGGCAAGTGTGGGCCTCAGTTTCCTCATTTGTAAAATGGCAGTGTTGGACCAGGTAACTTCTAAAGTCTCTGAAGTTCTGACATTTCTCTGGTCCTACCTTTATAGGACTAGGGTAAGGGTCCTGCATGGAATTTGCATCACTTTGAGGCTGAGAATCAGCTCTGCCATCCACAGCCAGCTGCCCAGGTAGATCACTCTCACAGGAGGTTCAAAGGCTCGTCAAGGATTAGAAGAAAAAAACATATTCTGCTTGTTTGGGGCCTTTATCGTTAGACCGTTAATATCAATTCATTATTTCTTGAAAAGGTTAAGAGCTAGAAGGTTCCAGCAGAAAGCAGAGCTCCTTTAGAAGACTGAGCGCGTCCTGCTTGACCTTGAGTTCCCAGAATGAGACATTCTGAACAGCTCTGAAACAGATATAGGGTGGTGATGATCAGAGTCTGCCAGAAAAACCATTCCCCAGAGAACCAAACAAGCTGGACAGAAGTGAGTCACAAAAGCTTCAACCAACTGGAGAAAGAGCCCTGGGAGCAAGTCCGAATTCTTCCATGTATGCTGTGATCAAGAAGAAAAAGACTGGAGAGGAAAAAAAATAGAAACTGAAATAGACGTGGCTGTCTATGGTATGCAGAGGATCCTTATGGCCACTTCAGTCTCTAAATCTAATGAGCACATCTCTCTGTGCAGTGAAAAGTGATGACGAGGGGATGACTCAGAAGTGGGGAGAGGGGAGAACTTCTCTCTGCTTTTGGCTGAGAGAATGATGTCCTCTTGGCTGCTTCAGTGGCTAGGCTGCCATAAAGGAGTAAGCAAAGCTCTTCTGACTACGAATAGGGGCATTGGAGCACAGGGGTCCTGTCTACAACAAATATCTTACAGGAACAATGACCATAACACATGTTATATGGCTTAAAACAACTGTTTATTTAGATCTTGGTTCTGTCGGCTGGCTGGGCAGTTCTGGTCTTGGCCAGCTTGGCTGAATTCTGTTGGGCTCTCATGCATCTGTGGTCAGCTGGTGAATCCGCTGGCAGTTGATGATTGAGGATGGCCTCATTCACATGTCTGGTGGCTAGCAGGCTGTTAGCAAGAGTTATGAGGCAACTGGGCCACATGCCTCTCATCAACCAGCCGGCCAACACGTGTTTATGTGGCAGCAGATATCCAAGAGCAGCAAGACAGGAAGCTGCAAAGCCCCTTGAGGCCCAGGTTAAAACTTGTACATTGTCACTTCCAAATCACTCTATTGATCAAAGCAAGACACAAGGTTGGCTGGAGTGACCGACTGTCCCAGAATGCCCTGAACTGAAGGGTTTCCCAGGACAGGAACCTGGAAAGTTCTGGACAAACTGGGACAGTTGTTCACTCTAATGACCTGCCCAGATTCAAAGAAGATATACAAGTGGCCAGTAAACACACAAAAACATGTGTGACATCATTAATCATTAGGCAAATGCAAATCAAAACCACAGAGAGATACCACTTCACACCATTAGGATGACTGTTATCCAAAAATGGAGAATAACAAGTGTTGGTGAGGATGTGGAGAAGTTGGAATCTTTGTGCTTTCCTTGTGCAGCCACTGTGGAGAATGGTATGGTGATTCTTAAAACAATTAAACATAAAATTACCATATGATCCAGCAATTTCAGTTCTGGGTAGATGCCTAAAAAAATTGAAAGCAGAGACTCAAATAGGTATTTGTATATCCATGTGCATAGCAGCATTATTCACAATAGACAAAAGGTGAAAGAAACCCAAGTGCTTAATGGGTAACCAGAGTATGAATGGGTAAATAAAATGTGGTGTATGCATACAATGGAATATTATTCATCCTTTAAAAGGATGGTGGATGGGGAGTTAGTGTTTAATTGGTACAGAGTTTCAGTTGGGGAAGATGAAAAAATTATGGTGATGATGGTTGCATAACAATATGAATGTAGTTAATGCCACAGAACTGTACATTTTTCAATGGTTAAAATTGTAAATTTTATGTTATGTATATCTTATAATAAAAAATGGAGTGGGGGAAATAGATTTCTCTTTTACAGAGAGGAGCTACAAACTATTGTGGCCAGCCCTGGCTGGGTAGCTCAGCTGGTTCAAGCGTCATCCTGTGTACCAAAGGACTGCAGGTTCAATTCAGGGTACATACCTAGGTTGTGTGTTCGAAACCCAGTTGGGGCACCTATAGGAGGCAACTGATCAATGTTTCTCTCACACATCGATGTATCTCTCTCTCTCTCTCTCTCTCTCTCTCTCTCTTTCTCTCTCTCTCTCTCTCTTTCTCTCTCCTTCTCTCTTTCCCCTTCTCCCTCTCTAAAATAATTTTTAAAAAATATATCCTCAGGTGAGGATTAAAAAAAAAAAACATTATTGTGGCCATTCTTGCCATCTGCCACACAGGTTTACAGAAATTTAATTAAATAATGCCAAGCTGTTGCGGTAGAGCATAGTTTGGGGGAAGTTTGCTAGGAGACAGCAGTCAAGGTTCAAATATTGACTGTTTTGGTACTCTTTCCTCTGGGAGCCAGTGGCAGCTTATGTGTATTCATCTGGGCAGGAAAGAAAGGGAGTAAAAGAAGGTACATGTTGATGAGTAAATGAGGTGGTGAGGATGTGTGGTAAGACTTTGGAACTGGCCAGAAAAGTAAAATAAAACAAAAATAAGTCAGAGCACTCAAGAAATCATTCACATGTATGGAGGAGACTGAGCAGCCATTTCCTGTCCCCTTTATGCCCCTGGCTGCACACAGAGCAGGCAGTCACTAAGGAAACCCCCAGGGCCTGGCTCATGCACTGCCTCCCCCTCCTAGTCCCTCTCTGTTTGGTGTTCATGAGAGTCTATGTTTATGGGAAACTCTGATTGTCCCTAACTCTAGTCCAGTGTCCGGAGGAGCAGATGGCCGGGAGGAGTGAGGAAAGGCAGCCGTGCCTGTGGGTGGCCAGGCACGGGTGGAGGCAGAGAGCAGGCAGACAGAGGTTGAAGGAAGCTATGAGGCAGATGACCATGAAAAACAACCCAAGAATGCTGTGGCTGGGAGGACTTGGAGAACATCTCGTCCACTCTTCATTTAGAAGAGGAAAGTGAGTCCAGAACTCTCAGGGGACTTGTTTAGGGCCACCTGCCTGAGGATGCAGGAAATGGCAGAGCTGGTACTTGGGACATGGTTTTCTCATTTCTAAGCTGGAGCTCTGTCTTCTGCATCCAATGGCTTCCAATTTCCCACTGAACCTTCCCCACACTAGTCACTGTAAGAGACAATGGGAAAGCCCCACCACAACGTGCCCCTTGCCCCCGGATTTGATCTACCATGCCATCCAGTACACTGGCCCAAGTCTTACATTCCTTCGGCCCTGAAAAGTTTAGTACAGAGGGTATACCTGTTCTTTTATCAGCTACTTAATTCAGGTGTTCTATTGCATTTCCCAGTCATTCCCCCCCCCACCCCCCCACTTTCAGGTGCAGGAGGAGAAGTTAATTTTAGATATTAAAAGAAGTACGGTGCAGACCAGCTCTTTCTTCTCAGCTCAGTGACTAAGATTTAGCTTGCTCTGGGTTGTTGTTTAATAGTTCAAGGTCAGCAGGGGGTGGGTACAGCTTGTCTCAGGAGGCTGAAGTGCTAGGGTATTGGGTAGTACTGAATGCCGTAACCCTCTCTCTTTCTCTCTCTTTTTTCGAAAAGAGGAAAACATCTTGGAAGAACCCCAATTGAGAAACATCAAGTGTAGTGATTTATTAATCCAGTTGCCTTTTCCAGCTGGGAAGGCTTCAATAACTGAAAAAAGCTAGTACTTAACCCCACAGTCTTTTGCAGCGTCCAGGACTCACTGTGGTGCTCTAGGAATCCCAAGGTTTGAATCTACATACGTTGTTTCAGGGCCTGCTATGGATAAGTTACTGGGAGACCTTCCAAGAGGCGGCAGGTACAATGCCTGCCCTCATGGAGCTCACTGGACTCAAAGACAAGTGGACAAGAGAGGGACACTGAATGCTTGGTGTCTGACATCCAAGTAGCAGAGGTTGGAGCCAGAGAGCCAACAGAATCTGGAAATTGCAGCTTGGCCACCACCACCCTTTGACCCACGCTGGCTCATCAGGACGGTGCCAGAAAAAGGATTGAGAGGTTGGGTCAGGCCAGGTGGGAAGAGATAAGCCAAGAAGCTGGGAGTTGAAGCAGTGGGCCGAAAGTCAGAGAGGCAAGGAGAGGGCAGAAGCAGAACAGGGATTCAAGAATTAAGTGTGGTGAGACATTATATTAGTTAGGATGCAGGTTTAACTACATGGGGCAGAGACCCAGAGTAACCGGGTTTTAAAAAGATAGAAGTGAAAAAGAAAAAAAAAAGAAATGTTTTTCTCAAGTAAACTCTGAGCTGGTAAAATGGTTCCGTGCAGTGAATCATCGGAGGCACAGGCTTCTTCTCTCTTCTTGCTTCATCATCTCGAGGTTGTTGTCCTCATTTTTATGGTTCAGCATGGCTCACCACCACATCCACATTCCAACCAATAGAAAGCGGGAAAGGAGCCATGGAAGGAAGCCTCCTTCTCTTTAAAGGCGAAGAGTTTGCTCTCACCATTTCCACTCACATCCTGTTGGCCAGAACTTGATCAAATGGCAATGCCCAGCTACAAAGGAGGATGGGGATTGTCGTGTGTATTCTGGGTGACTCTGTGCTAAAAGTCTGCTAAAATTTCTACTGCCATGATAATGGAAAAATAGATATTGGGGACGCCAAGTAGATTCTGCCACGGGCATAGACTAGATGGAAGTAAGGCAAAATAGGGCCCATGTCAGGCAAGTTCAGATACCAAGCAAACAGTTCCTCTGTGAAGCCTGCCTGTACTGTGTCCCCCAGGACACTGAAAAGACAGAAGCACAGAAAAGAGCGAGATTACAATCATTGGAAGAACTAAGGAAAGCTTCATGTAAACGTGCGTTTGAGCCAAGTCCCGAAGGAATGGGCAGGACTTTGACAATAGATGGGGAGAAAGGGTACACCAAAAAGACATGTCAGTCATGTGAAAAGAGCAGCAGGAATGGAATACATATAACAGGAGCCAGTGAAGATGTTTAACTGGAGGAAGAAGGGAATGTGCTTCCCCTGACCTCTCATGGGCCAATGCAACAATGCTTTGATGCCAAGACAGGCAAAGGAAGGGAACACAAGTTAAGATGAAGCTTTGGGCCAGTGGGTGCTGGACTGAGTTAATCCCTTCCCAAGAAGAGTTAGACCTCACTGATTCTACATAAGCAGGTGTTCTGTGCCACTCTGCTCTAAGTAGCCCAAAAGCCTTGCCTCCTCTTCTCTTTCAGTTTGGGGTGAGAGTCTCTGCCCTCTAATGTCCCACGGAGACATCCTCCCTGTCTCCCTGAGCCCTGGGCACAGATGCTTGGCACTGAACCTTTAGCTGATGCTCTGGTTCCCAGTTGTGTCTCTATGGGAATGGGGAACAAGGATGGCAGCCAGGCTGGCATTATTCTGCATATGTAATCGAGCTGGAAGAGTTGTGAAACCCCGGAGGATCTGCTAGGCTGTTCTGCAGTAAATGCTTGTTATAAATATAAATCTATCTTGCTATTCAACAACAATGAGAAATACCCGAGGGTTGCCAGCTCTGGAAATACTCATACATCTCTGGGCACGCTGCTAAGGATGCTGGCCAACACATGGCAGCATGCACAGGGGCACACTCTCTTACTCACAGTCTTCCACATCTCACTACTGATTCAGACCTCCTTCAAGTTTCCAACTGATGAAAGGTTAGAACTGCAGCTGGGTAGAGAGAAATGTAAAGTCCTACCTTTGAGTCAAAAATAAAATAAAACAACAGTTGCCAACATAGGGGATGGGAGATTGGCTGCAGCTAGTGTAACAAAAAGACAGAGGTTTTTGTGGACCCTAAATTTACTATCAGCCAATGGTATGGAGTTAGCATAAAAATGCTAATGTGGTCCTTAACTACATTGGAGCCAGTGGAGCGTCCAAACAAAGGAGGTTGTTTCTGATCCCGTTTCAGATCAGAGTAACATATGAGGTACATTTAGAGAAAAGGCTCCAGAGTAGTATGAGGACTCAAAACTATGGAGATAAGAGAACTGAAATCCTGCAGCCTGGAGGACACTCAGATGGACATAACGACCATCTTCACATACCTAAAGGGTTGTCATGGGGATAAGGGAGCGACTTGTTCTGTGTGGGCTCCAGGTAGAAGTTATCACCTGGCAATTTTGTTTCAGGATAGAATTAGAATTGTCTGAAAATGAAATGTTCTCTCTTATGAGAGAGTGAATTCTCTAGTGCTGCAGTTTGAAAAAGGCTTGTTTAATCTGTATGTGGGATGCTGTTGCAGAACTTTACACATTGGGGAAAGGCAGGACTAGGGGACCTCTTGGGTTTCTTCCAGCTTCAGGGTCTTATGATTCTGTGTGTTTTGTTTTTTAATTAAACTCTTTATTTGAAGATAGTTGTAGATGCATATGCAGTTATGAGATATACCGTAATACAGATATAATTGAGGGAAACTGCGTGTACTTTAACTGGTTAAGACTTGCAAAACTATAGCACAACCTCTCCAACAAAGTCTGTCCTTCCTGTACCTCAGTTGTCCCTGTCCTTGAGGAGCTACCAGTCTATAGGAGAATAAGACACATACAGAATCAAAAATTGTGCAAATTTGGGTATAAAATAACCAACTGAGTGGGACCAACCAAATGCCATGGATGACCAGAAGACAAAGAAATCACATCTACCTCGGGCTATCAGGAGAAGCTTCCCAGAGGAGGTGGCATGGAATTGGGCCTTGAAAAAAAGAATAGGAACTCAACAGAGAGAAGTGGCATTCTTGGTTAAAGACCTGTGGCCATTCTGGCTCTTAAGAACTAGAAGATGTCTCCTTATGGATAGCTTGTGTTATTACAAATCTGGTACATAAAGTACTAAAGAAGTGAACATAGAAGCTCAAAGAACTTTTGGTAGCCTCTCAGCTGTGCTTCATTCAATGCCTACTTCATACAGGGCCCCATGTATTATAGGGACCTAGCATCTGCTGAATGGGTGCCCAAGTGAAGAAATGAATGAATGGATCTCTGTCCTGTTGCCCCAGTTTTGCATTTCTTCTCCAACAGAAGAAGAGCATGCAATGGTTTAACTTGGGTGACTGCCTAAAATCCATGCGGTTTTCTAGTGTTATAGGAGAGCAGGTGATGCTGATTAAGGCTGAGGTCACAGGTGCCCCACAAAACCCCCAGAGGCCAGTTAAATATTTCTCTTTTGTGGCTACAGGTTTAACACCACATCCATGGTATGCCACTGTTCAAAGGAATCTCATAATGCATAATTGGTCATCTTTTTATTATATATTTTGATAATCAAGCCTGCAGAGCAAGCCTCTGTACCTACTTACCTTTGCCCCTGCTTAGCCTGCCTCACCCCAGGGTTTGTGGTGTGGGAAAATAATGTGTTTCCTAGAAGCAACGAATGGCAGAGCTTGAGGAGTTGGGGAGGGAGGGCCTTAAAATTTAAAAATTATCTGTCCTTACCCCCTTTTTTTAAATGGAGGTCGGGAAGGGGCATGTCCTGCTCAGTGTCATTTCATGAGTCACTGGGGAGCAGGGACCAGAGCTCCAGCCTCTTGGCTCCTCTTCTGATGTTCACTCCAAGGCATCCAGCTGTTTCCTTCTCCAACAAAGCCAGCCCCTCTAGAGCCTCCTGCCTGTGGCCATGTGCCAAGAGTTTCTGATGCTTATGAGAACATGGTATAAGAATTAGGTGTACTTGGTTTTCTTTATGTACAGAAGCATAAAAAAGATCAAAGCATTTACAGTTTGATGATGATCCCAAATGCAAGCTCAAATTGCTGAGTTAAACAGCCAGCAATTTTTTTAGAGGGCTTTCCGGCATAATTACTCAGGATGGAATTAAACCATGTTTGCCTTTGGCTTATTCTCCTCCCCTCCCACTGCCTGGAACGGGGAAGGTGGGGGAACTAACAAAGAAAATCATGAGAGACTATTGCTAATTACAGATTTTTACCTGCCTGGTGTTCTTTTGCTTTGCACATTAATTAAATCAAGACCAGGTGTCTTGCAGACCGGTTAGCTGCTGGCTATCGGAAGTGATTAATAGATCCCCGCAAATGGGTAAAGGAAACAGTTTTCAAATTTTATGGGTCATTGATGCTGCTTTTCTCAGCAGAAATCAAGAATGAGAAACAACTTGAGATGAAGTGGCCTAGTTCATTAGAGAGCCAAAACAGCTGCTCACGTGCTAACCCTCTCCAGAGCCCCCATGAGCAGGTAGCTCCCTTCTGCCAGCAGATCTGGCCAAGCCAGCAGATCTGAAGGAAGTCAAACCTCAAGTTCTTTTTCTAAAGGAAACTGGTTCAGGATTTGGAGGCTTGTGACTTGGGACCAGAGGCTGCGACAGGGCCCTGAGCATCGACTGGAAGTTAGCGCTGTGATCAGGAGCTAAGTCTCCAGCCTTCCTGCTCTTCCTCCTTGACGCTGACAGCTCTCCCCACTGCTGTCAACACTGAGATGATGACAAGAGAGGACAGAAACAGAACCAGGCTTTAAAAGGTGCCCTGACACAGTTCAGAACACAGCTCTGCTCATGAAGGCCAGGGCCCTTCTCCCTACCCCTGTAAGAAGGACTTGGGGTTAAAACACAGAATGACACCCCCATCCCAGCTGTATCGTGGCTCAGGGTGCACAATTCCTTGGGCAGGGCCAGATCGGGTTTCCTTCTAGAGGACCATGATCCATGCTGAGGCTGGGATGAAGCTGGGAGGGCAAAGAGGCCGGGCAGAGGGAAACAAAGGTCACTTATTATTTACAAAGAACGTGTTTGTTCTAGCGTGTGAAGCCCTGCGCTTTTGCACAGTACTGTGCCATTCACTGGAGCCCTGAGCTCACACTAACAATGTAATCAGTTCCAAATGCTCCTCAGATATGTATCTGCCTTCTGTGGTGCTGAGGCCTGATTCACTGAGACTGATTTATGGGTGGGACAATTGGAGAGCAACCTAGAGCTGTGCAGGGATCCCGGAGTTTTGCCCACACACTATTAAGAGAAAGGCATACACTCCTTGTCTTTGTGACTCTAACAAACATGAACACACATCAGTCTGTATAACTTGAATCCCTTTCTGAAGAATCCTGGACCTAGTCCACCCTCCCCCACAGTGAGTTAAACCAAAATGTCCTGGCTTTAGAGGGCTGGTAGAAATGACTAAACTGTATTTTGTAGCCAATAGTCATATCATGTCATTTTCATCCCAGAAACCAGCAAAGCACTTAAGGTAATAGTTTGGTCTGTTTCATTCTTTTGTTTTCTGCCTACTCTTTCTCCAAGCCCATTCCCCAGTTGGTTTTGTGGCCCCATGACACTTTTATCTGAAACCTTCTGGTGCCTTCCAGAGAAAAGGGACTCATGGCCGGGGTTACTCTTCAAATTGGGCCAGGCAATGAGCCTATCTGGAGAGGAGGTAGAGCAGGGCTGGGTGAGGCAAGGATAGCACCTGGGACACACATGGAAGGAGGCACTCTCAGACATGACCTGTACTTCCACGACCTTGACAGTGAGCATCTCCCTCCATTTTGTACCCTAGGTGCCTCATTTGTCTCATTATAGTCCTGGCCTTGGTGTGGAGGATAATCTAACCCTAAAGGAAGCAATTAACTTCCCTGGTTCATAATCCCAGGATGCTTTCTAAAAAGATACCAATCCCACAGCTTCACCCCAATGAAATCAGAACCCTTGGGTGCAGAGCCTGGGCTCACTTATGCAGGTGAGTCTATTGTGCAGCCCTGGTTGAGAGCTGCTGGTCTGAGGGCTCACATTGGGCCACGGGTAATAGATGAATGTTTTGCTGGTGTTTGCTGTGATTTGGTCAGGGCTCAGTTGTCTCTGTTCTGACTTGGCCCATCGAGGATTTTATCTGGGTTCCACAAGGCCTAAGGTCTGGCTGGATTTCCAGGCTGACTTACCCAGGAGGTCTGATCTTGGCTGCAGTGCCAGGAAGAGCCCCATTTCCAGCTCCCCAGGCAGACTTTTAGCTAAGTTCCTTATCAGCCTCTAGAAGCCCTAGAGAAACCCACGCCAGCTGCATTTCCTTGGATGTAGCCACAGACACGACCAAGTTGGTGCAGGGAATGTGTGAGGTGGTCCTTGCAGACTCCGAAAGAGGACAGTATGTTCCCTTAACCTTATAAAAAACATCTCCCCCCAGACTGGAACCTGGGGTGGGAGATGGAGACACATGCCTATCAGAGTACTGGACCGCCCTGTCTGTCTCCCTTTTCCCAGACCTGTTGGAAATACAGGGATGGGCTTCTCCCCTTCCTCTTCCTGCCTTGTAGCAACCTCCCCCCGATACAATTCTGTGATGGGATCCCCCAGCCCTTTAGAAAATCCTCTCTCTTTAGTGCTTAACTTTCAAGCTTATTGTCATTTGGGGGGCTCACAAAAAGCTAATTTACCGTGAAACCTCAGCTATGGCAGACATGTGCCCTTCCCCTGAAACACTGACACTCCCAGAGCAGAAAGATTTTTATAGGGGATAGAAATACTCCTGAAAATATTTCAAAACAACATTAGCTCCACTCTACACATTTTGTGCCAAGATTCAGCATTTTACACAGAGCCTTGGGATGCACAAGCTTCTTCCTGGATTTTCACTCATCATTCTCTCAGCATTTGAAGAGGCAGGTCGGGGGTGGGGGGGGGGCGCGCATTTTTATTCCCATCTCATGTTTGTACAATAAGGCAGAGGAGAGAATTAAGTAATATCGGGGCCCTCAGAGGGGGCCAGAAGGAGAGAAACAAGAGCGATGAAGTGGGTCTTGAGTTTTTGCTGATGTACTTATTAGGCTCCTTAAACCTCTGAGCAGATCCGGGATATCTGAAAAAATTGAAGTCTTTGACTCAGCTATGAGAACGGAAAAATGTATAATCCATCTCTTCCTAAACCTGGGTGGGCAGCCTGGACTGACTTCATGGGTGTAGGTTTCCCTGACTCTCCTCCACTCCCACGCACCACCCCCACATTCTGTTTCTCTGTGAGTCCCTTCTGCAAACAGTCATGACTCAGGTTGGTGCAGGCTCACCTCATCCTGTCTCTTACTGCGGCCTCCCACTCTGTCCTGCTGGCCTGCCTTCCCGTCCATAGCCAGGCGAGGCTTCGTGCCAGCCCACAGGCCCCGCTTCTGTAGCTGCACAAATACCACTAAGTCCTCTAGGCTTCCAGGAGCTGGGCCTGTTCTCCACAGGAGATTAAGAGCTCGTATTGAGTCAGCAGCTCAGCTGGGCCCCGAGCCCAAGACTCTTGGCGAGACTTCTATCAGCTGGGGCATTCCCCATCCTCCCCTCTTCTCTCTCTGGTGTGGACCCCTCCTCCTCATTCCCAAGCCCATAGGTAGGTATCTGTCCCCAAACTGGGATATCAGTGTGCTGCCCTGACGAATGCTCTTGGCCTTGATGGTTGGCCACATCTACAAGCAGAGAGAAGCCTGTGGCTTAGTGGTGACAATGGCATTCCAGAAGACTGGGGCTGTGGGGGGTGTGCACCACCTTTCCTTGGCTGTGACCCTCTGGATTCTAAGGGAGAGAGGAACAGTTGCCAAGACTCACCCACAGGCCTTCAGGGCCTACACTCTGTGAATCACAGCTACTGTACAGTGTGCCGAGTCACCGCCAGGAATCTGGGGAGAGAGTAGAGGCTTATTTTTAAAAGACTTGCTCATGCACCCAGGTTCTTACAAAATGCTTGATAATTTTTGCCAAAAATAGGTATTGGTTCAGGGTCTCGAGTGCTGTAGCAGGCAGATCCTCTGATGAGGGGCCTGGACACCAGTGTGTAGTCCAAACCTCGCCACAGGGGGAGCCTGGGTTAAAGTGAGTAGGGCACCCCCAACCTCCACAGGAAGGAAGTATCATGGACCCTACCTTTGCTTCTTGAGGGGAGGAAGGAGAACTGCAGGAGAAGCCCTTAGTGCTAACTTTGGAGAACAGAGATTAAGTCTTTGTGCCAACTATTCTCTGAATCACTTAATGCCATCCCCATTCATGGGGAGGGAGAAATCTGGTGCATAAGGTGTGAATTCCCAACTTTTTGGCAATCCAAGAATGTTTAGGCTTCCATTAACAACAAGTCCCCAAAGCACAATCTCTTGTGCTGGGAGACACCCTCTTCAAACTTTTAGTCAATCAATGACCCTCTGATGGACTATAGACCACAGGCCTCAGAGCTACCATGTTTCTTAGCAATCATCTTGTCCAAACCCTCACTTACTGCTGACCAAACTGAGACTCAGAGCTGGGTGGAACTTGCTCATGTTGCAGAGCTAAATACCAGGTAACCAGCCTGGGGTGAGCCCTGTAGAAAAGAAGATGGATAGGGCACAGCCTCTGCCCCCAAGAAGTTCCAGGTTAGCAGGGGAAACAATGATACAAAATAGATGTCATTAGATCCATACACAGTTGAAATGAAGTATCTGTGAGAGCAAAGATGCAAGGTCTTTCTTGCACAAGCAATCAGGAGAGATATCATGGGAAGAGTAATAGAGCTGACCTTCCAAAGATGGGTTGGGTTTAGTTACTCAGGGATAGAAAAAAGGGGAAAGGGATATGAAGATGAGGAAACAGCTTGAGATAAATCATGGAGATGAGATGCCCAGGGAATGTCAGCCAGTTTGACTGTTGTATAGAATACTGGAGAGTGGGGAGGGGAGTAGTTTGAGGAGTCAGATGATAGAAGGTCTGGAATCTTCCAGAGTGAGGAATTTGAACTTTATCGTCTTTGCTATCATCTAAAAGCACCAGGTGGCAATGTGCCAGGCGTTTTACAGAGCAATATTAATCATGTAATGCAGAGTCTGCACTTTCACGGAGCTTGGAAACCAAGACAGAGAATGAAATCATGGACAGATATTGAAGCACGTATTAAACATACACATAAATCAAAAACTATTTAACACATACGTGTTTAAGTGCAAGTAAAAGAGTAAGTGCATTTAACAGACTAGTGAGGGAAGAAGGCATCTGGGGATTCGTTCCTGGAAGGTCTCCCTCTGTCCTCAGGCTTCCTTGTGCTCTGTGGCTCTGGGAAAGGCCCAGAAGAGGCAAGACATCAGTCTTAATATTAGACACTGGCTTAGTGTGACTTTGTCTTCCATATGACTGTTTTCTGATATGTAACTAAGGGTGGTGGTGGCCAAGCTGCAATTTCCAGATTCTGTTGGCTCTCTGGCTCCAACCTCTGCTACTTGGATGTCAGACACCAAGCATTCAGTGTCCCTCTCTTGTCCACTTGTCTTTGAGTCCAGTGAGCTCCATGAGGGCAGGCATTGTACCTGCCGCCTCTTGGAAGGTCTCCCAGTAACTTATCCATAGCAGGCCCTGAAACAACGTATGTAGATTCAAACCTTGGGATTCCTAGAGCACCACAGTGAGTCCTGGACGCTGCAAAAGACTGTGGGGTTAAGTACTAGCTTTTTTCAGTTATTGAAGCCTTCCCAGCTGGAAAAGGCAACTGGATTAATAAATCACTACACTTGATGTTTCTCAATTGGGGTTCTTCCAAGATGTTTTCCTCTTTTCGAAAAAAGAGAGAGAAAGAGAGAGGGTTACGGCATTCAGTACTACCCAATACCCTAGCACTTCAGCCTCCTGAGACAAGCTGTACCCACCCCCTGCTGACCTTGAACTATTAAACAACAACCCAGAGCAAGCTAAATCTTAGTCACTGAGCTGAGAAGAAAGAGCTGGTCTGCACTGTACTTCTTATAATATCTAAAGGATATGGCCAAACAGCTTGTCTAGATAACGCTTTTCAGCTTTACATGCCCCCCCACCCCCAACCTCCTATCATGGAACATGGGAAACATTTCCAACCTGATGCCCTGGGCCAGGTGCCAGCATGGTGAGGACTTTCAGCCACCCAGCTCTGCACACTGGACCCATAGCTCACTGTATGCTTCATTAGGCTGGAGATCTGAGAAAGGGCAGAAGAAAATATTTGCTCAAATATATCAAAGACCAAGAAGAATCCAAACACAAACTTTAAGCACCTACTGGGTCAGGCCCTGTCCCCAAACTATTAAACAGACTTCTGACTATCCTGCTGCACTGTGGCAAGCTCAGCCGTGGCTCAGCACCAGGGCCTCCATGAACAGTTGCACACACAGGTTGTGTATTGCTCTCCTGCACATCAGCCTCTAGACCAGCGGTTCTCAACCTGTAGGTCGCGACCCCTTTGGGGGTCGAACGACCCTTTCACAGGGGTTGCCTAAGACCATCGGAAAACACATATATAATTACATATGTTTTTGTGATTAATCACTATGCTTTAATTATGTTCAATTTGTAACAATGAGAATACATCCTGCATATCAGATATTTACATTATGATTCATAACAGTAGCAAAATTACAGTTATGAAGTAGCAAGGAACTGTATTAAAGAGTCGAGGCATTAGGAAGGATGAGAACCACTGCTCTAGACCCTGTCTTTATTCCCTCAAGTCCCTGCTGTGGCAGTTAGTATCCCGGCTTAGTCCACTGAGTCCCTTTGAGGGGACAAGATGTAGGCAGAAGAATATGAAGCATACTTCTTTGGAGTCCCTTGGTCCTCCAATTATCCACCTACTTTTCTCAAATGGATTATGAGCTCTCAGAGGGCAGAGTACACTTCTTATTTATCTCTGAGTCCTAATAGCAAAGTCCAACTCAGGGCCCTAGGCAGGGTGGAGGCTCAGAAAGTGTTACTTGACTAGATGAATGAATGAATGAGTAATGGAAGAGTAGGATTTGGTTGCTAGGGTGAAAGGGGCGCCATTGAGCAGCAGGAAGAGATGAGAGGGCCACTGATGAATATGTGCATTGCCTCACTGCTCTGTCCTTTAGAGACCCTTAGTGACTCCACTTTTCCCCTGGCAACTGCTCAGATGACTTGTCATCAGAAATGAATGTCATTGTTATTTTGACCTACTGGTTTCCCAAATCACTCTTCTGTGTCTGGCTTCTTTGCAGATTCCCTTTTTCTGCCCCCACATAACCAGTCTGCCTTCCTTTCCAAGCTCTAGCTCTGCTTTTCCACTGGATCTTTAATAAAGCAAGACACCCATCAGACCATTCACAGGACAGTGATGATGAGGGCCCAAGACAGGGTGCTGGCAGTAGAGATGGAGAGGAGGAAACAGGAACAAAAGTTAGTTTAAGGGTGAATGAAGAGAACTTGACCTGCGGTGAGTGATCAGCAGAGACTTAAGACAGTAAGAAAGTGCTTTGGGAAGTAAAGTACGATGGACAGAGAGAGCAAGGCATGAGAGAAATAGAAGAGAAGGTGGACACAAGAAGACACGCTGATCGAAGCAAATAGTGAATGAGTTTGGTTTTCTGCGTTTTTGACATGCAACAAGTTGGAATTGTATAACTGGTTATTGAGGATACAGGGCCCAATCATGGTCAAGACTACTGTGATAGAAACAGAAATCTGAAATGATGGTGAGCAGTGAGGGTGGGAAAGCTCTTCCTAAGATCAGTTTCAGCATCTCTTAGCTGCTTATATGAAGCAAAGGCCCAACTGTACCTGCCCCAGAGTTGTGAGAGAGCAGAAAGAAAGAGAACCTAGTATGTTCTGGGAATTGTGCCAAGTGCTCTACACCAGCCTCATAAACATCCTTACTGGACATCTAAACCAGTGCTGTCCAATAGAACTCTCTGTGATGATGAAAATGTTCTCTTTCTTTGTTCTAATACTGTGGCTACTAACCTCATATGGCCATTGAGCACTTGAAATGTGGCTAGTACAACTAAGAAATAGAATATTTAATTTTATTTAAATTTAATTAATATAAATGTAAATAGTTTATATGGCCAGTAGCTACCATTTTGAACAGGTCAGATCTATTCCAATCCTCTCAATTCATATGTGAAGAAACCAACAAAGTGACCTTCTCAAAAAAATTATCTGCCCCAAAAGCTAAATTGCAAAAATTTTATTTTCATGTAACTCTTTTTGTGTATCTAAGGCCAGGTGTGCTTAATAGAAAACCTGACTTGATTAAAATTTTAAGCCTGAATAACAAGAAAGATCTTTTGAAGAATGGAGAGTTTTGTTAAACTTTTACATCAGTTTTCAATGTAGGGTCAGTTGGGTTATTGTTTAGTTACTCAGATGCTCATTAATATTAATACTGATAAAATAGATAACCTTGATTGTGCACTTACCATATTCAGCGGTTCTCAACCTGTGGGTTGCGACCCCTTTGGCGGTCGAACGACCCTTTCACAGGGGTTGCCTAAAACCATCCTGCATATCAGATATTTACATTACGATTCATAACAGTAGCAACATTACAGTTATGAAGTAGCAACGAAAATAATTTTATGGTTGGGTCACAACATGAGGAACTGTATTTAAAGGGCCAGAAGGTTGAGAACCACTGTCTAGGTACTTATATTAGTTATCTACTGGTATGTAACAAAATATCCCAAAACTCAGTAGCTTAACACAATAAATATTTATTATGTCACAGACTTTCTGAGGTTCAGGAAGCAAGAACTGACTTGGGGGAGAGACCAAGATGGCGGCATAGGTAAACACCGGAGACTGCTGCCGCAAACAACCACTTCAAAAATACAACTAAAAGACGGAACGGACATCACCCAGAACCACAGGAAGGCTGGCTGAGGAGAGACTCTTCAACTAGAAGGAAAAATAACAGCACACCGAGGCTCAGAGGAGGCGCAGTGTGGAAAAAACTCAGGTGCGGAGGTGCGCGCGCAAAGCGGGCTGGTGGCTGAGAGCGCGGTTGTCGTTTTCGGTCAGGGGGGAGTCTCAGACTCTGAGCTCCAGATACGGGCGAATCGCTGGGGACTCGGACCCAAACGGGAGAAGCGGGAGTGTCTGGCATCAGTTGGAAGGCAGCTTTCCCTCCGAGGTTTGCAGCGGTTCCGGGGGTTCTGAGAAGCAGAGCCTCTGGGAACAGGACTGAGGGCACCATAACGGCTCCCTCCGCCCGCCCTGTTGAGCCCGCCCCGCCCAAGCCCTGCGCAGAGCCATTTGCCGGATAGCCTCAGGCAAAGGCTAGATTAGCACCTCCCCAGAGGACAGAAGTTTTCCGCGGCAGACACAGCTGATTCACACAGCCAGTCGGCCTGGTGGTCAAATCCCTCTAGTATTAACTACAACAATCAAGGCTCAACTAGAACAAGACTGCGCACAAAGACCACTAGGGGGTGCACCAAGAAAGCATAAAAAATGCGGAGACAAAAAAACATGACAGAAATGGAGGATATAGAGCTAAAAATCGCAATTTTGAGGGCTTGCAAAAATGTGCTAGAAGCTGTCAATAAACTTGAGGAGAGAGTCACGAAAACTAATGAGACCCTCGATGCTATGATAAAGAACCAACTAGAAATTAAGCATACACGGACTGAAATAAAGAATATTATACAGACACCCAATAGCAGACCAGAGGAGCGCAAGAATCAAGCCAAAGATTTGAAATGCGAAGAAGCAAAAAACACCCAACCGGAAAAGCAAAATGAAAAAAGAATCCGAAAATACGAAGATAGTGTAAGGAGCCTCTGGGACAGCTTCAAGCGTACCAACATCAGAATAATAGGGGTGCCAGAAGATGAGAGACAGCAAGATATTGAAAACCTATTTGAAGAAATAATGGCAGAAAACTTCCCCCACCTGGTGAAAGAAATGGACTTACAGGTCCAAGAAGCGCAGAGAACCCCAAACAAAAGGAATCCAAAGAGGACCACACCAAGACACATCATAATTAAAATGCCAAGAGCAAAAGACAAAGAGAGAATCTTAAAAGCAGCAAGAGAAAGAGACTCAATTACCTACAAGGGAATACCCATACGACTGTCAGCTGATTTCTCAACAGAAACTTGGCAGGCCAGAAGGGAATGGCAAGAAATATTCAAAGTGATGAATACCAAGAACCTACAACCAAGATTACTTTATCCAGCAAAGCTATCATTCAGAATTGAAGGTCAGATAAAGAGCTTCACAGATAAGGAAAAGCTAAAGGAGTTCATCACCACTAAACCAGTATTATACGAAATGCTGAAAGGTATCCTTTAAGAAGAGGAAGAAGAAAAAGGTAAAGATACAAATTGTGAACAACAAACATGCATCTATCAACAAGTGAATCTAAGAATCAAGTGAATAAATAATCTGATGTACAGAATGAACTGGTGATTATAATGAATCAGGGACATAGAAAGGGAATGGACTGACTATTCTTGGCGGGGAAAGGGGAATGGGAGATGCGGGAAGAAACTGGACAAAAATCGTGCACCTATGGATGAGGACAGTGGGTGGGGAGTGAGGGCGGAGGGTGGGGCGGGAACTGGGAGGAGGAGAACTGACTTGTCTGGGTGGTTCTGGTCTCAGCGGGGTCTCTGAGGTTGCATTTAATGTGTCAGCCAGGGCTGCAGTATCTAATGGCTTGACTGGAGCTGGAGGACCCACGAATAAAATGGCTTACACCCACTGTGTTGGCAGCAGGCCTTAGTTTCTTGCCATGTGGGCCTCTCCACAGGTAACATGGCAGCTGTCTTCCCCAAGAACAAGTGATCCAGAAAGAGACTGAGCAAGCAGGAAGCCTCAACGTCCTTTTGTGACCCTGCCTTGGAAGTGACACACCATCACATCTGCCGTATACTATTGGTCACACAGACCAATCCAAATGCATACGAGAGGAGGTTACATAAGGTGTATCAGGGGACAGAGATTATTGAGGGCTGTCTTGGAGATGGGCTATCTCAGTACTTTACACACCATCTCAACTCATCCAGACAAAACTAGCCGGTAGAGGCCATTATTATCCCCTTTTACAAATGAGCTGATTAAGGCTCAGAGAGGTTAAGTGACTTCCCAAGGTCTCCCCATCAACGGCTGCCAGACCTCCAAGGTTACACTGACAACCACACCACACCACACCACACCACTCCAACAGGCATTCTTCTGATCCATTCTCTTGACCCAGGCGTTTTTCAGCTGCTACCTCTTCATCAGAAAACTTAACATTCATTCCTGACTTGTTAAAAAAATATTTTTGAGCTAGGAATACAAAGTACTTCCTTAACGCCATCAAAGGCAACTCACAACAACAGCAAATATCATACTTAACTGTAAAACATTAGACATAGTCTCATTAAAATCAGGAACAAAAGTCTCTGCGATTACTACATTTCTTTAATACAGGGACATCTGATTAGTAAGTACAATAAAATAGAAATAAGAAGTAGTACTATTGGAAAGGAGAGAAAATTATGATTAGGAAATGTCATAGAATCAACTGGAAACAGCAGTATTAATAAGTAATAAGCAAAAGGCTGGATCTAAGATACACACATTAGAGCAGTAGCTTTCCTATAGCTCAGCAATAACTAGAGACAAGACACAACGAATTCCCTCATCCCCTGGCCCTTTTGTACCACCCTGGAGCCAGGGACCAATTCTTATTCTGTGACCAGGCATGTGTGCCGTTTTCTGGCCCATGTGCAGGGCAGGGCGGCGGAAGTATCCAGGGGAAGGACTGGGAGGGCTGACTGCTGCAAAGGAAGCCTGTAGGCTACAAGTTTTCTGCGTGGCTCCAGCACTGCCTCACTCCCTGAGGAATGACAGGCAAGACCTCTCCTGCCACGTTAGCCTTTCCTTTCTAGATGAAAATAAAGGACGGAACATAGGATGCTGGCGGGGGGTTGAACAGTGCCTCACCATAAAGCAGCTGAACAGAGTGGAAGGCGCCCCCGTTTTTAAATCCGGAAGTTGGGTGCTGGCTCTGCACATGCACCTCTCCAATCCCCACTTTCTTTACTAAAGGGAGGAATTGCCTACCTCCTAAGAATTGTGGGGAGAATGAAGTATGATAATAAGTAAGCAAGTGTTTTGGGAAGTAAAGTACAATGGAAAGAGAGAGCATGACTGCGGGCATTGATGAGGGCTCTGAGCCAGCCTGCTGACAAAGCCACATGCTGTGCCAGCAGTCTGAGGTCCCAGGGTGCATTTGACCTGGCTGTAACGCTGCACTGAGGTCCTGCACAGGCCTCACGCTTTGGTGTACTGACCATACTGAGTTGCTTCAAACTTCTGTTGACTCATGCAGGCAGCTGTGGACAGGCACAGGAATGCACGCATCTTTCAAGTTATCTGGGCCCAGTTTCCTAATCCATAGGTGGCTTTGTTTATATAGCCACTTCTACTTTGAGGTCCCAGGGTCAAAGGGACAGCATTTTTTTAAGTATCACCTTCCTTTCCAACAAGGAGATGATAACCACAGTGCGGGAAGGGGAGCAAGGGCAGAGGAAGAGACGCCTCAGCTGTCCCTGGAGCAGGAAGGGGAACAGGCAGCAACCAGGGAAACACAGGACAGGTCAGGGAGTGAGGATGGGACAGGCACGAGGGTGAGGCTCTGGGAACAGGGCCCCCAAATGATCTCTCAGCATCTTATGTGTCTGATGGTACCTTGATGAAATTAACTAGGATTTCCTAGGTGAAGCAGTTTTCACCTGACCTTGCCCCACTGTGTTGAAAAATATGGAAATGCTGCAATGGCTCACTTCAAGTATAAGTTCTCTTTGCTTAAGAGGAGCCATTCCCCCAGTAGACTGGAAAGCATACTGGTCTGTGTGGGCACATGCATGTTGACGGGGAGGGTTTGCTTAGGAAATGGGCTGGCAGTTCCCCACATTCCCAAGATGGCAGCAGAGGCCTGCACCCACAGGCGGGCTGGACCGGCAGCTGCAGGGTGCAGGCCCCAGTTCCCCTACAGGCTCTGGGCTAAGAGATGCTTACGTGTGCCTGCGGTGACTCCTGGCCCTGGCTGCCTGGGGCCATAGGCTCTTGTCGTGGTCCTGTGGGGAACTGTGGGGAAAGCCTGCTCTGAGCTCCCAGGCCTTGACTGCAGCCCCAGCCAATGGATTAAAGCCTGGCTGTCCCTGGAAGTCTGCCCAGCCCACTTTCTGAAGCATATCGTCTAAACATGACACTCAGCTGGCTGCTGAGAGCTAAGAAACCACTTCAGTATGAAGACTCCCGGGTGCAAACTGTGCATGTCCCCAGCTGAGCTCATCCTGCCTGCCCCTAAGTCTGGCTTCTTTCTTCAGCCTCACCTCTCTCTACACATTGTTTCTCTCTCCCTCTGAATGTCTCTGGTCTCTCTGTCCAGAGCTCTCCTTCATTATAGTTCTGTCTCTTTCCATCTCTCTGCAAGCCTCTTTCTCCATATTTCTGTCTCGCCTTCTCCTGTCTCTCCCTCTGTGTGTGTGTGTCTCTGTTTCTCTTAGTCTTACGTATGTTTCTCTGTCTCTCTCTCTTTCTCTCTCTCTCTCTCTCTCTCTCTCTCTCTCTCTCATCTCTTTATCTCTTTCTGTGTTGCTCTTTCAATCTTTGTCTTAAAAAATATATTTTTTTGTTAACTTTTTTTTTTTGAGAGAGAGAGGGAGAAAGGAAGGGGGCGGGGGAGAAACATCGATGTGAGAGCAAAATATAGATCAGCTGCCTCCTGCACACACACCCCAAGCAAAAATCAAGCCTGCAACCCAGCATGTATGCCTCAACCGGGAATCTAACCAGCAGCCCTTTGGTGCACTGGACGATGCCCAACCAACTGAGCCACACCAGACTTTTTGATTCTTGGTCTCTCTCAGCCTCTCAGGAGCTTCACAGAACAGAGCGAGGTGAACTGCTGGGCTAGGTCCATATGCCAGGTTGGAACAACAGTTTGGTTGGGAATCTTCCCTTCTGGCCACATGAAGCCAGTGTCAGGGAGAGAAAGCCTGGAGCAGCACGAGTTCTGGGCATGCGAAGCAAGGCTCCATCCACACTCACTTCACAAACAAGAGTAAGGCCATCTCCTCTCACCCTAAGGAATAGCATAAAGGCAATGACATGCTGTGTCCAAGAATCCGTGAAGCCCTCTGAGAGGTCAGCATTCTTGTTGCTTGTATTCTTTGGTTCTTCCAAGTGGCAGGAAAGACCTTTAGAGACCAGTGTCTGAACAAAATGCCAGCAGGAAAACCACAGGTTTCTGCTTTCTCTAAGTAAATGGGCAGAAGTGGAGCTGGAGCTGAGGGATGAATAAAGAATTAATGAGAATATAATAGATAAAGCAATGCAAGGCCACAAAATCTGAAAGCGTTTGAAAGGACAGCTGGATCCAGAGTTTCTGACTCTATACACCTGTGGCCAAGTTAAACTCCCCCTCCTCAAAATAATCATCCAGCAACCAATATATGAATCAGAGTAATAATAAGGGCTGTTTTTCTTGGATCAGGGATATTATCAGCCACTCTTAGTATATTATATTAGTCAATCCTACCAGAAATCCTAAGTAAGTAGTCACCTCTATCCATTTTACAGATGGAGAAACTGAGGATCAGAGAAGTTAAGTAACTTAACCCAAATTATACAACTAGTGAGTAGAAGAGCTAAGAGTAGAACATAGGACTGTCAGACTTTAAGCCACTGGCTTGCCCCATTGTCACACCAAAGACAAATTTTTAGTCAATTGTAGTTGGTTCTTTTTATACCCGAGTGTTCTTTCTGTGAGTAAATCAGAACATAGAAACATTTGGGCATAATTGAGTATCAGATCAAGCTGACCTCTCTTCCCTGTCTTCTAGGCAGCAGGTGGGTCCTGAGCATGTCCGGGAGCAGTGCTGTTTCAATTAGTCATGGTAGCAAAGGTCCCCAGTGATGTCTACGGAGTTTGGGAAAATATTTCACTTGCTTTCCCTTCATCTTGCCAGTGGTCAAAACAAAACCAACACACACACACACACACACACACACACACACACACACACACACACACTGAGAGCTTAAGAAAAATATGTGGAAGAAAATTTACAATTCATAAAACTCTATAATTATTTTTATTTTCTTTTAACTGGGATAAAGCTGACATTCTCATTATTGTGGCAAAAGACTCTACCCCACTAGATTAAGGCCTCAAGGTCTAAGAAGTGAAGGAAGGGCTCTCTGAATACTTTCTTCCAAATGTAGCTCCTTCTGTGGTCAGCAGGGTTTAAGATATTTATTCATTCTATCTGTAGACTCGTATTACTTCCTTCAGTGGAGAGAAGAGTCCCATTCACAGTCATTACTTCTACAAATTCAAGGGAAGCAAGAGTCACTTGAAGCATGCCAGGCAGGCACTGTACTGTGCTGCACATGCTCAGGGATATTTAAACCTCACAGGATGAGACTGTGGCTTCACATAAAAAAAAAGTTATGAGGTTTAAGGAAGTCAATACTCTGACTACACAACCCAGAGAAAACACACCCCAAATGGATTTTGGCCCAATTGCCAATTTGGCAGTCTTTATTGATGACAAAGTTAATTCCATTCCATTCTGCACATATTTCCCAAGTTCCTACTGTGTGCCCGTGCTGAGTTAGACATTGAGGGTATAGATACAAATTAGATATGCCCTCTGACCTAAAATAGTGTACAGCTCTAGGAAGGGAGAACAACTAGTTACTCAAAAGGGAGGGTCAAATTTGCCATCAGACTTCCTTCAAAAAACCTATATAATGTTATTAACCAATGTCATCCCAGTAAATGCAAAAAAAAAAATAAAATTAAGAAGGGCTTTTTGAAGGAAGTCTGATGGCAAATTTGACTTTCTTTTTTCATCAAATAAACCAGATTCAATTCAATTTCATGGACAAGTTCCTATCATTTAGAGATTATTAAAAATGATTTTAAATGCCTTTTCATTTTAATGTTTAATGTCTTTCCTGCTAGACTCTAAGCTTCATGCAGGCTGGGCTACAGATATGCCTTGCGCACAGTGTTTCTCCTATAGTGAGTAGTCAAGACAATCATGAACCTGGGGAATCTTCGATGCTGTGGAGGTGGGCCATGAAATGGAGAAAGGATGAGGAATGAAATGTATGCTCACAGATTATCCTGCAAGACACAGTGACACAGGTTTTCTAATAGAAATAGCAAACTTCCTCCCTGCCATCCCCTGTCCCCCTCCAAACACTCACAGAGTCAATTAAGGACATAGGATGAATTGTGGGCTTCAAACTCCCATGGCTCACTGAACTTGCCATGGTTTTTAAGCTTTGAACCATCCAATGACAGATACCTTGGTTGGCTCTCTCAATACCCATTTCAATCTGCTTTCTCTTGTTATCTTCACCATAGAGTCTGGAAAACTAAAAACTTAATTTGCCAACCTCCTCATATCATGTGGCCATCCTGAGCTGGATGAGATGGGGCCAGTGGGAGATTGGTGGAAGTCCCTGGGAAGGACTTCTCTTCAAAAATATAAAGTCAAATATCACAAGGAGAAAGCTTTGCTGTTTTGTCCTTCAGGCTGCCCCTCCTTCCTGCCTGGAATGAGGACTGGAGGTGCAGCAGCCATGTTGCAACCATGAGTTTGAAAGCCATCCACCAAACAAGCCAGGCAGGGAGATAGCAAGAACTTGAGTCCTGAGAGGTCCGCACCAGATCCGGACTGCTCACGCCTGGACGTCTTATCACAGGAGGAAAAGATCCCCTCATAGCTCCAGCTGCTCGAGTTGGACTTCTGTTACTTGTATCCAAGCACCAGCTTAATACATACAAAACTAGCACTTTTGAATACTTTCCAGGTGCCAGAGGCTTTACATTTATCAGCCACCATATCGAGAGGCACAAATAGCTAACATTTATGGAGCATTTACTTTGCCAGACACTATCCTAGTTATTTACAAGTATCAAATCCTTACTCCTCACTTCAATCCCATTTTACAGATGAAGAAACAGGCTTGGAGAGGCTATGGAGCTTGCACGAGTCTGGTAAAGGGCATTGCTGCTGGCCGTGCTCTTCCACACCCCTCTCCCCGTGACATCTCCTTCCAATCTCTTTAAGGAAGTAATTCTCAAGGGTGTCCCCCAGACCTGCAGCATCAGCATCTCCTGGGAACGTGTTAGAAATGCAGTTCTCAATCCACACCTCAGACCCACTGAATCAGAAATTCCAGGAGTGAGGCCAGCACTCTTTTAACAAGCCCTAAAGAGGATGCTGATGTGTATTGGGCCTGAGAACCACTACTTTAAAATATAGAGCCTCCATTGTGCTCTTCGGGACATTGCTTTGTTGTAGCTCTTGTCAAACTCCTCCTTGGGTTCCAAATCTTCGACTCCTTGTGTATTACTGCAGTAGTCTTTATGCATGAAGAAAGGATTATTTGTTGTGATGCCCCCAAGTCCACCTTGGGCCTCAGGTCCATAGCCACCTAAACTCTGTGGTGTCTCAAGATCCTATCCGTACAATGTCAGGAACAAGTTTTTATAACTGAGGCAGCCCGGCCCAGCCCTACCCCAGGCTGGAACAGTTTATTTGCTATTCCACTCTCTCTAATCTCTTTCCATACATGCTAAAGCACCTTCCAGATTCTACCTTCGGAAGCCACACCTGGAGCTCCCATTTTCATTTCAGTTCCATCTTTAGACCAGGTGGTCTCTATGGTCTCTGAATTAGGGCCTAGAGCAACACTGGCATTTCTAATTTCCAGGTTTTGTGAATTTTTTTTTTCACGGACTCCGAGATAGAAGGAGACTTCAGGACCCTAATTTTACTGGAAAGCTGAGGCCAAGGGAGTAGAAGTGATAGGTGTGTGCTCATTAGAGAGTTGGTGGAAGAATGGGATGGAGCCAAATCTGCAATACCAGATGCTGCCTCTTTGACATCCAAGAGCAATGTCATGTCACCAGCTCAAGATATACATCTACTGATTGTTTGTGGGGGAAGTAGGCCCCAGAAGCGTCATCTGTTGGAGAGTGATCAAGATCAAACCCTGGACTAACCCGCACTTACTGATGCTCTCACAAGGGTGGAGAGAAATCTCAGGCCAGTGGAATGGAAAGGAGAGAAGACAGGGCTACTGGCCTGGTTAGGAAGAGACCAAGAGATTTTCTGCAGCAACAAAGATTTCCTTTGGGTATAAACCAGTCGAGGTTTGAGCTGTCATGGCAGAATGCTAAGGGGTTATTTATTATGTTGATGGGCTTAGGAAGAGAAAACTGGGGGCCATAAGTAAAGGAACCTAAAGGGCAAATGAGAATGATTTTTTTTGTTGGTTTTTTTCCCCCCAAGGCCACTGGGAAGACAAACATAGGCACTTCCAGAATGGCTACTGCCACGTTCCCTTAGTACAAAGTCCCATTTCTCAAGGTAACAAGGGCAAAGGGTCACCACTCCCCCAAGGTGAGTCCCAGCAGAGAGCCTCTGTCTGCTCTGGAGAGTGGCTCAACAGAGGCCAAGGTAATTTATTTTAATGGTGCCATATCCAGCGTAATTTTAAAGTGAAATGAAAATCAGAACCCTTGTTTCCGGGTAGGTTATCTAATGACGTCTCCTGGCATTCACAGGCAGCCAATTTCTTCCTAAGGAATTTCCACTAATCTCTTCTCCAGGAATAGACCTTGGCTCCCAAGGCAGTGTCAGCAAGTTCAAGGCATAGCTAGACACCAGCCCTAGCATCGCCAAAGGAAAATACCCCAGCTGTAAGCAGTGGACTGAGATTTGCAGCACCTTCTCCGAGTCCCCAAACCAGGATGGTTGCAGTGGTCTGTGAGCTTTGAAGTCCTCCTTGCTTCAGGTACCTGGGGATGAGAGGTCTGAGGGAGAAGGAGGCAACAGTAAGGGAGAGCAGAAGCCCATGTACATGTGATAAGCCTTAGCCGCTCTCTGACCTATTTCTCCTTCCTTATCCACCCTGTCTGTGGCAGCTTTCCCACCTCATCTGCCCTCATCTTTATGCCAAAGAGATTTAAGCTATTTGGGGTGAAATAGAATTGGTTTCCAGGCTCTGATTCTCCCTGGGAATCATCTTGAACCAAATAGAAAATATAATTTATAAAATATCCCATTCAGATTTACTTCAAAATAATATAGAAAGGGGAAATGATGGGGTTATAGATGACACAGGACTGCCTCTGAATTTATAATTATTAAAGCTGGGTGATGGCATTTTCACAATAGCTAAAAGGTGGACGCAACCCAATGTCCATCGACAGATGAATGGACAAAAAAATGTGGTATATACATGCAATGGAATATTATTTAGCCTTAACAAGAAAGAAAATCCTGGCATGCTACAACATGGATGAACCTTGAGAACATTATTCTGAGTGAAATAAGATAGTCACAAAAAGACAAATGCTGTATGATTCCATTTACAAGAGCCACCTGGAGTAGTCAAATTCACGGAGATAGCAAGTAGAATGGTGGTAGCCAGGGCCTGGGGAGAGGGGGGGAATGGGGAGTTGTTGTTTGATGGGTAAACAGTTTCAGTTTTGCAAAATGAAAAGAGTTCTTGAGATTGGTTGTAGAACAATATGAATTCCTCAATACTACTCAACTGTACACGGTAAATTTCATGTTATGTATATTTTAGCACAGAGCTACGATCCCATGAGTGTTCATTATACTATTCTGTCTACTTCTGAATGCATTTGGAATTTTCTATAATAAAAAGCTAAATATATGTTCCGCACACAAAACTATAAAATCATTTAATAATAAACTTAAAAATAAATGTGCAAAGTCTAGATTTAAAATACCATAAAACTTTACTAAATGATATAAAAAGAGGTCTTGAATAAATGGTTATCTTGTTCCTGGATGGGAAGGCATAATCCTGGAGTGATGTCCATCTTCTCTATATTTATTATAAATTTAGTTCAATCCTTTCCAAGACGACAACAAGGAGCTATTCTAAGGAACAACAGGTTGATTCCAATATTTATCAGGAAAAGGAAATGCATAGGAAGAGCCAAGGAAAATTTGGAAAAAAGAAACAAACAGGGAAGATCTGCCTTACTAGGGAGCAAATTTCACTTGAAAGCTATGGTAATTAAGACTCTGAGGTAGTGGCACAGAAATACACACACACACACACACACACACACACACACACAAAACAACAACAGAAAACTGAATGGAGAGTGACAAAGTGGAGTCTGGGATGACAGCCACTTAATGTGTCTACTTTCCTTCCACATACAACACCAGCTTCTACCTCCCCACTAATTGTAAGCCAACCAGCTGCTGAGGCCCTGGTGGAAAGAGATCGGATAGTTAAAATGGGGCTTTCTCCCCTTCAGAGAGCCCAGATGAGATTCTGAAGGAAACTCAACTCTGGCCGCATGTGCACATCCAAGTCTCTTGGCCCCTGGAAAGCTAAGAAGGAACTGAACAGGTGAGCAGAGGATGGTACACCTTTGGGGCTCTGAGACCCGGGAGCAGAGAGTTCCTCCTGCTGCCTCAACAGGAGACTGCCTAGCTGCCTGTCTGCTCTGACGACCTCTTCCACAACCATGTCAGTTTCCTAGCGACTGTGATCAGGCAAAGAAAGGAAACAACACACCCAAGAGGCTGGTAGCCACGAGGGGAGGAACGTACCAAACATCCAGAACAGGCTTCCAGAGAGTCACCAGAGAAGACATGACAACAACAAAAGCCCAATATAAATGCCCTGAAACTAAAACACGTGCTATTTTAACCAAGAAATGAAATGGATGATTTAAGGGAAAAGATAGAGATGAGACTCAGATTAGTGTCTTGGAAGATAAAAGTATGAGAAATATCACAAACCACAGAGAAAAATACAAAGAAATTGAAATCACGAAAGACTATATGAGATTCTGAAGGCAGATCTGGGAGACCTAATATGGGACTAATTGAGTTCCAGAGGACAAAAAGGCCAAAAAAGACAGTGGAATAATATCTACAGACTCCTGGGATCAAGAATTACAGCCCAGTTGTCCTATACTTAGCCAGGTCATCATTCACTCACTGGAGTTGTTTAAAAATTATTATTTTGCATATATGCAAGGATTCTAAATTTATAATCCTTACAGATATGCAAGGATTAAAAATGACAGCACTCTCTGAAGAAAATATCAAATGAATTATCAACAGAGAAGAGAGGAATCAGGGGTGAGCAATAAATCATGTTTAACTAACACTACATACATATACACATGTATCTATACATGCTTACATATATAACATGTGTATATATATGTATATGCATATATAGTTCACTGTAAATGGATGACAGACTGTCTGGAAATATGTTTTGCTGAATAAGGATTCTTAAAATAGAAGTGAAATACTGCAAAGGAAATTCTAATAAGATCTAGAAATAAAAGTACTATGCAATTTCAGCAAAACCTAGGAGCTGGGGTCAGGGCATGCAGAGTAAAATATTCCCAAAGGCCCTTGAGGCAAGAGAAAGTAAAAGTATTCTAAATAGCTCATTGGCAGAGGGAAGCAGCTCCTAAAAGGGAGAAATGGTAAGGGAACAGAGTAAGTGGGAGAAATAACATCTGATTTTTCTGTGATAGTAAAAAAGTAGTTTGATTATGAGCACCAGAAATAAGGGGGAGATAACTATTAATTGGATGAAAAACTACAGGGGACTCCCACATTGACAAGGATGGGAAGAAACAGCCATCTGAGCAAGCTAGCAAAATTAAGGAAAAAGAAAAAAGTTCATAACAAACAGAAGGCAGACAAGAAGAAATCAAATCAAATACAATAGTTGTTACGCTATGTGTGATGAACTAAATTCTTTCTTTAAAAGACAGAATCTATAGATCGGGCTAAAAAGCCCAAAAATCTATCTTCATGCTGTCTAAAGAAATATACCTTCAACAAAGTGATAAAGAAAAGTTAAAAGTCCAGGAAAAGATCCAGGTAGGAAACGTTACTATCTGGTAAAAGTGACATTTCACATCAGCAGGGAATGGATGGATATTTTATAAAGAGTATTGGGAAAATTATATATATACATTTGGAAAAATTCAAATTTAGATAAAAAAGAAAATATCTATAGCAAACTAGGCACCCTCAAGAAAATCAAAAGGCTACGTGAAATAGGCCGATCTGAGAGGGACAGATATCACATGATCTCACTTATTTGTGGAAGCTAATGAACAAAATGAATTGACCAACAAAGTAGGACCTGGTGTATGGAGACATGGAACAGACTGACATATGTCCATATGGGGGTGGGGGATAGGGAGAGATAAACTAAGGAACTTAGGAGCTTGAATGCATAGCCCATGGACTCGAACAGTAGGTTGGTGAAGACCTGGGGGTGGGGGTGGGGAGTGGTAAAAGGTTGGGCAGGGGAGTGGAATGGGTGACATGTGTGATATGGTCAACAATAAAATAAAATTTAAAAAAAAAACATTTAATAAAAAGAAAATCAAAAGACAAGCAACAGATTCAGAGAAAATATTTACAACATATGTTACTCATAATAGACAAAGAATTAATATCCAGAATTTGTAAAGATATCCGCCAAATCAGTAACAAAGAGGCAAATTACCCAAATGCAGCAACAGGCAGAGGATATGTATGTTTCACCAAAGAGGAAAGCCAACTGGTCAATAAACCCATAAAATGGGTTTCAATCTTAGAGAACATGAGGAAATGCACATTAATATAACACAATATCATTTTCCTGTCATCAGATTGATCAAAGTGTTCAAACTTGATAACATCAAGTAATGTCAAGGGTTTGGGGGAGTGTGAATACAGTCTCTTTGGAAGTCAATTTGACAATATCTAATACAATTTTTTTTAACTTGAACCTATTAGAATTTTTTAAAGTGCATTTCTTTTGACTCAAAAATTCTACTTTTTCATCTTTCTTCTAGAAGGCACATGTGTGCAAGGAGGCACATTCATAGCAAAACATTGAGAGTAATATAAATGCCCATCAATAAGGGTATGGTTATATAAGCTGTGGCCCACCTAAACTGAGGAAGCTTACAGCGATTAGAAAGAATGAGGTACCATATAGCTAATGGATATAACAATTAAGAGATATCTTTGACACATTGTTAAATGAAAGAAGCAGGCTGCAGAATAATTTATATATTACTTTTGTAAAAAACAAAACTATGTTTTACTTTCATTGTATAGGTATGTAAGTGGGGAAGGGACTGGGGTTGAGATAAGCAAAAGGAATTTTAGTTTTATCTGAATCACATGTTTTACAATAAGAATGTAATCATACATTGTCTATGTTGAATTAAAATATATGTTTAACCCATAACAAGAAGAAAGACCTTCATGCTTTGAAGGTCAAATGTGTCCATTAATCCATTCATAAATTCCTACTGTAGACCAGTTGCTATTCGGGAGAAGAAAATGAATCATAAACAGCTGAGTCCTGGAGGCATTCTCTGTCCCATAGGGAAGATAAGACTTGTAAACCAGTAAGTGAAATGTGTCAGCAAAATATGATCTAAGCCACAGGAGGCATACAAACAAATGCTGAGGGAGTTCTGAGCAGAAGATTATTTCCTGGGGAGGGAAGAGGATAGGAGAAAGAAGCAAGAAAAGCTCCATGGAGAAAGCAGCTTGTGTGTGTGTGTGTGTGTGTGTGTGTGTGTGTGTGTGTGTACAAGTGCCCAAATACACGTATGTTGACAGATGTTGGGAAGGGGTGGCCAGAGGGCTAGTTAAGAAAGACCCTCAGTGGGGAACCTATGTATAAACTGAGAGAAGAATTTGGGCAGAGGGGAGCGAGCTTGAGTTAAGTAACTTAAGGGTGGGAGGATGGGTAGGGGAGAATAATCTAGAAAAGGAAACCAAGGCAAAAGTGGTCATTTATTGAGCTAACACTTCCTGAGTGTCAACAAATTTCACTGTCTAATGGGGAGTGTGGTTGTCTGGGTCAAACAATGCTAATACATGATAATCTATCTACACTAATAAAAGAGAAACATGGTAATTGGCGTACGAGCTACCCTTCCCATTGGCTAATCAGCATATCCTTATGCAAATTAACTGTCAGCCAAGATGGCGGCCGGCAGCCAGGCAGCTGGAAGCGAACATGAGGTTTGCTTGCTGCAGTGACTGCGGACTCCAACCCCCGCCTGACTTGACGGCCTCTGAGCTACAACTCTAAGAAACTATGTACTATGTTGCAAATGTAGTAGCTAAACAAAACCCCAGAAACCAGCTTTCAGCCAGCCGGGATCTCAGAGCTAGAGTTATACATTGTTTCGATTATAGCAGCGGAAGCCTCAGAGCTAGAGCCAGAGCTAAAGCTGGCCCAGAATAAAAAAAAGAAAACAAGGAGCGGTTGGGAGCTTCAGTCAATTGCCAGCCTGAAAGCAGCCCTCAGCCCCTCACCCAGACTGGCCAGGCACCCCAGTGGGGACCCCCACCCTGATCCAGGACACCCTTCAGGGCAAACCAGCCGGCCCCCAGGCCTCTATCCTATATAGTAAAAGGGTAATATGCCTCCCAGCACTGGGATCAGCGGAGCCGCGAGGCCTCCTGGCACTGGATCAGCGTGACAGGGGGCAGCGCCCAAACCCCCTGATCGCCCTGCAGCTCTGTGTGTAACAGGGAGCGGGGCCACAACCTCCCTATCCGCCCTACTCTGTTCGTGACAGGGGAAGGCACCCCAACCCCCTGATC
>NW_005365371.1:4776658-4781746 GCF_000412655.1 Myotis brandtii | reverse complement strand
CAACCTCCCTATCTGCCCTGCTCTGTGCCTGATAGGGGGGAGCTCCCCAACCCCCTGATTGGCCCTGCTCTGTGCATCACAGGGGGTGGCCCCTCAACCTCCCCATCGACCCTGCCTTGAGTGTGACAGGGGGCGGTGCCCCAACCCCCCAATCAGCCCTACCCTGAGCGTGACTGAGGGTGGCATCGCAACCTCCCGATCCGCCCTGCTCTGTGCATGACAGGGGGCAGCGCCCCAACTCCCCAATCGGCCCTGCTCTGAGCCTGACCAGGGGCTGCACCTAGGGATTGGGCCTGCCCTCTGCCACCCGGGAGCAGGCCTAAGCCAGCAGGTCGTTATCTCCTGAGGGGTCCCAGACTGCAGGAGGGCACAGGCCGGGCTGAGGGACCCCCCCTTCCCCCCTGAGTACACAAATTTTTGTGCACCGGGCCTCTAGTTTTAAAAATAATTGCAATATCACATGCATGCTTGATTCGGGGAGCCACTGAGGTTTTTGAGGAGAGGAGTGATACAGTCAGTTTAGGAATCTCACCATGGCACTGTGTGGGGCGGATTATGACAGCTCCTTACAATGGTCTGGAACAGAGGTAGCCAGAGCCTACATGGCGAGTGACAGGGAGAAGGAAGAGGAAAGAACAGATCTGAGCTATACTATGAAGGCAGAATTGTCAGGAGTTAGTGAGTTTGGTTTTCAATACGTTGCCTCGAAAGGATTTGGGGCCACTGAAGCAGAGGTGTGTTGTTGGATCAAAGGAACTCAGGAGGCCAGCTGGCTGGAGATAGCAGATTTAGGAATCCTCATTTCTGGGTGGAGACAAAGCATCTGAGAGATCCGTCAAGGACAGCTATTTTTAAAAAAACTTACCAATTCCACAAATACTACAAAATGCAGAAAATGATATTATTTTCTTAACTTATTGCCTGGAAAATCTCTATAATACTGTTTCCTGTTGGGACCCTGACTAGTTATCACTCCCTTCTCTCCAGCAAACACTTCTGTTCCCCTCCAGCTGCCCCCAGACTCTCTCTTCCTCACCCCACCCCCAGCTCATCCATTCTCCAGGCCTCCGCTGGCACTCTCTCCCTGCCTGACCGGCCTAAGCAAAGCCTAACCATTCTTCCAGGCCCAGGCCATCCCACCCACCAGTCAGAGTGGTACTCAGGAAGCCCTGTGAGGTGAGTGGATGCTGGGATAGGATTTGAACAGTGTCTGCTTTCAGGAGCTCTAGGGAAGAGGGAGGGCTTCTGAAGATATCGATTTCATAATTAACCCTCAGAGAAGGAGGCTCTTTACAACATCTTTCCTGGAGATAGACTCACTGTTTATCCACCACTTAGGGAGACCCTGTCAAAATGAGAGAGGTTCCTTCCATTCCCTGGCGAGTGGGGTGGGATCCCCTGTGTCTGTGAGTATGTGAGTGATTAAAAGGGAGGCTGGCCGAGCTCCCTGCACAAATCATTTCCAGCCACAGTGCCCCAGGGACGCTGCAGGAATGCAGGGCGAGAACACAAATGGACTCTGTCTAGGAGGAGAAAGTCATGTCAGACCTAGAGAAAGGGGCTTCTGGGAAACAGAGGGGGGAACAGCATGAATCCCAAGGGGAGCAGAGACCAGGGTTTCTTCTCCCAGTCTCCATGAAATACCTCATGCAGGAAGTAATGGGAAATAGCCTCTCTGGTAAATGGGAGCAAGTCATGGACACACACACACACACACACACACACACACACACACCTCGCTAGAAAAAGAAGGCTGGGGAAGAGAGGGACCCCAGGCCTTTTGTTCCAGAGGGCAAAACAGCCTGGGGGGCTTGCTGGCTGCCCAGGCAGGAGACAGGCTGAGATGCATGTGGGGCCATGAATATTTCTGGGGTGAAAAAAATGGGGCAGGATTTTGGCCCAAGAGGGTGTTCTTATTACTGAGAGTGTAGGAAATCTGCTTAGCATTGGAGGAGCTTCATGAAAAAATATGACTCTCTGCTTTGACTTTCTGAGACTTAACGCGGAAAAAATGCAGAGGCTTTCAAACCAGAAAAGTACCGGATTCTTGGGAATTGCTTTCACTGGTTGATTTGAAATTCAGATACATTTTTATCTCCTTCATAACACTGGAAAGGTATGCCTGTCTAGATGTAAGGAAGTGATTGATTACCTCTGGACTTTCCACATGTGAGTGTGCAGGGAGGGGCCATGGCAGTGGGGGTAGGTAATAGTCAGTGAAACATAATAGTAAACATTAGTGGAAAGAGCACTGACCACAGGCAGTGAATCTGTGATTTAGCCCAGGCTCCCCCACTAATATAGTTGTGACTTTAGGCAAGTCAGTTTCCTATTCTGAACTGCAGTGTTCTCATCTACAAACGAGTTAATTGGAACAGATGAGCTTTACTGTCTCCTTCAGTTGTAAAAAATTCTATGATTCTCATAAAACATTCACAGGCCATTGAGCGCATAAACCGCTTTTCAGTCCCCCAATTAGACCAGTTTATTCTCCTTTGAGCAGCACGGGCACCTTCCCTACGTCACCCACACACAGGATCACGGTACTTGGGCTCTTATCTTGACTTTGCCTCTTCCCATGTGTCAGGATGTCTCTCTGAAACACAGTCACTTCCCCAAGGCTCACAAGGTCAGACCTGATCTCTCATTCCACAGACATAAGCTTGTGGTACAAAACCAAAAAGGTCTTGGATCTCATGTGTCAGTTCCAGCTGAGGAGACAGGTGTGGTTGAGCCTTCTCTTCCGGACGTCCTTTCACAAATAAACATTAGTCTATCATATATCCTGACTTAAAATCCACCACAAAACCTAATCCCCTGGGACTTAAATGGAGCATAAATGCACAGCAGGTGAGAGTATCTTGGGGTTTCCTACATTTAGGTTTCCATTACCCCCTTACCCTGGTTCTCGGTCCCTGATACTCTTCTCTCTGGGTGGCTCAATATTGCCAGACCACTCATGGGCCATTTGGAGGAAAAGACCCATCTCCTGGCAGGTTTCTATGACCCTGAATCTTGGAACCAAAACATCTCCCCATTGGGTCTCAAGTCCTCAGACTGCTTCCAGCCTACCCTTCCCGCTAATTTATTGGTAACAGAAATTCCTTAAACACAGAAGCTGGAAAGAAGTTGTGCTTTCACAAGGAAACAGGTAGAACAGGTAAGGTCTGAAGACCTTGTCTCGTGGCACTAGTTTTGGGTCAGGCAAACCCAGATTTAATTCTCAGTGGATTAATTTCTAGCTGTGTGACCTTCGGTAAGTTCCTTAACCTCTCTGAAACCTCAGTTCCCTACTCGGTGAATACCTACCTCTTAGGATGGCCATAAGGTTTAGAAATACTATACGTAAAACAACGGTCTTCTTATCGGTGAGGAGCTCTCCAGTTGCTGGTGGGAGTGGGCTTCTTGTGATGTCACTGAAAAGGACTTTACTGCGACTCCCATGGGAGAATGGGTGGCATTTATTTGCATGAAGTTCAATACCTGAGTTTCCAAGGTTCCATTTCCCTTTGTCCTGCCAAGGAAAAAGTCTCACTTTGCTCTCAGCAGAGCTAGGATTAAAGCCGTTGCCCAGAGTTTCCATTCCATGTTTGGGGCGTAGTCTAGTCCAGCATCAGGCCGGCGTGCTTTCCCTGCTCAGTCCATTGTGTGTGGGGTGTGCATGGCCATGGGCCACACAGCTTCTAGGAACACAGGTGAATGCAAGAGAGCCACAAGAGCCAACAGCCAAAGGAGCCAAGAGAGAGACCTCCTTTGTCTGGGGGATTATGTGTTCCCAAATCTTCGTGGGCTTGCTTTGGTTCTATCCCTTCTCGCCGATGATCTCTGTTCCCAGGTTTGACTGGCAGGCACCTTCCCTACATCACCCTGACTTTACTGAGCATGCTCCCCTTTCCCCTTTGTTCAGTCCCTTCCCCCAGTACTCTGCAGGGAATGGACCGGTGGTTCCCTGGGGAGTGTAATGTTGCCGCTTCCTAGTGAAGCTACCCAAATGACCTTACTTATCATGTCTGGCCTCCCTTTTCCTACTTTCCTATTATTAATAACTAATTACAACAGTAACAGTCTCAGTTCAATGACTCACAAGTATCAGGAAAGATTTTGGTTTCTTGTCCCCCTTTTTCCTTTCACAAAATATTACGAGAAAGTGAAGAGTTGACAACTATAAGTTTGGTAGCAGCATGGGCTCATCATATCAGCCTATCATTACTCCTCAATCTTTCATTCTCTCTGCTCTGGTCACACTGAACCACTCACCCATCCTCAAGGCACACCCTACACTGTGCCTTTGCTTTCACAAGTCTCTGCAATGTCCTCATGCCTAAGTATTTCTCGTTTTTCAAGGCCCAGTTCAAATGCCATGTTATGCGAGAAGCATTCCATGACTTCTAACTGGAAATCAACACCGCTTCTTCTGAGTTACCACAGTGCTTTGACAGTCTCACTCATCATTTTCCCCTTTTATTATAAAGAAGTGAGAGTGTTGCCCTTCCCCCACCACCAGGAGACTGTGAATGACATGACATATACTTTACAGGTATCTTGGAAACCTTCAGGAGAGTGGCCTGTAGAGAACAGAAACTCAGAAAACATTTTTGATTGAATAAATGAATGAGATGTATTTATTTGAGCTATAAGATAAACTGTAGCTCTTCAGAAAAGGGAACAGAAGGGAAAGGGCAATTGACACTATTTGCATGCATATTGTGTGAGCTGGATATTGAAGTCCCCCATTTACAGAGGTGGAAAATGAAGTTCACGGAAACTAAGTAATAAAGCTGTATAATCATTAACGGGCACAGCTATGTGCTGGGCACTGTTCCCAGTGCTTCCCATGCATCGTTTCATTTAATACTCACAGCAACCCTTGTGAAGTAGTGTTATCCTCATAGATGAAGAAACTGAGGCTCAAAGGAGTGATGTAGGTAATCCAAATTTACAAAGTTCATCTGGGAGGTGGGGATTATAAATTTATACACTGTACCTCAAATGTGCATAATAAGTGGGTTATTTTCAATAACTAATTACTTTGTCCTCTGGGGCCCCCAAAACAAAACAACACAACTTGCTAAGTCGAAGATCTCAGAG
>NW_005365371.1:4741637-4776622 GCF_000412655.1 Myotis brandtii | reverse complement strand
TGGAAGTAAAAGTTGTTTTTGTTTTGTTTCCAATTATCTGTTTCTTTTGAACAAGTATGTGTATAATTCATGACTCAAACTCCTTACCAGATTTTGCCCCCTCTTAAATTTTGCCTCTCGTCCACCCTGACAGTAATGCTGGTTCTCCTTCTCCTCTCTAGGTCCTCACTGCCCGAAGTGGAGGAGTTCCTCCTGTGCCTGCTCATGGGTCCTATTCACACCTGAGCCTAAAGTGAAGTCCATGCCACAGAAGCTTCTCGTCTCTTCTCTTGGCTGGTTGGGCTCTGTTGGGGCTCAGCTAGGGCCTGGTGTTCCCTCCTTCTCTCCTTCCTGCTGCTGGCTCAGTGGCACCCCAGCTCTCACTAGTACAGCAGACCTGGGTCTTGGCCTGTCCCTAGTGGTGTGGTCAACGTTTTTCACAGTCTCTGCTTCACACCTCCCCTTGCCGGAGAGGCTCATGGCAGAACCACTGGCCTCAGCCCTTGGTGGCTTTCTGCATTCCCCACTGAGGGCCCACCCCACTGAGGCTGGGGGGCACCAAGCTGAGGGGTAGTCCCACCTCAGGTCCCCTCTTTGCTCCATGAGCCCACCCAGGTCAGTGCGAGCCCTCTAAGGGCTGTGCTCCCAGAGTTGCTTAAGCAGGAAGAGGGTTATAGACAACTGCTCTGGAATCCCCCTCAACTGAACTGAATGCTTCTAACCCTCCTCTTCCGGCCACTTGCCCCTCTCCTTCCCTTTTCCCTTTGCCTCTCATCCCTCATCCCCATTGGAAGGGCTTCCTTTCCCAGAGCCCACTGTTTGATCCGGACATTCCTCCTTCCTGGGTGCTGCTCACCTTTTTCCCTTTCTTAGAGCCATAATGGCAGAATGGCCGCAAGAAGAATATATAAGGAAAGTATTTTGAAAAATAATATCCGCATTCCGTCTGTAGTGCTAGAAATTAAATCCAAATGTCTAACTTTAAAACTTTGTTCTTAACCACCATATTATAGAACCCACCACTACAAAACTAGACTAGCGGAGGTCTGGGGCCTGAACCCGGATCTAATTCAATCTCAAAATTCAAGCTTTTTCATTAAATCACTTTTCTCTTCCTCCTTCCACCAAAAGGAAGCATCCTCAGACACTGCCCCTTCCACCCTATTTGGGAGCCTTTGTTCCATAGCATAGCAGCCCTGGGGCCCTCACTTCAGCACAGCTCTCCTTCCTCCCTCCTGGCCTAGCAAAGTCCACCTTGTCCCAGTGTTGACACAAGAGTGCTTTAGGAGCAGAAAGGCAGAAGACCCCTCTTTGAAAGCACCTGCGCATTTGCTTGCCTGCCTGCTTTGAATCCCACAAAGCCGGCTTGAGCAGCCTTTTAATAGGTTTGTTTTGTGGTTGGTTTATTCCTCCGACAGGGTGAGTAGATTTCACTTAGCTGTGCAAAGGAGGAAAGACAGCCTGTGAGCCAAGTGGAGCGGCTGAAGTTTCCCACAGGCCTCAAAATCCCTCTTGAGCAACTTACTCTGCAGGTTTGGTGCAACCTTTGTTTTATTTTGTTTTCCCCTCAGCCAGATATTCAGAATCTGTTTTACTCGCCTGGAAAGTGGAATAGTTTTGACAAGCACAAGGTAGGTAAGAGGTTCCTAGCTACCCCTGCTGCTACAGTATATGAGCAAGGGGTCGGGGGGGGGGGGGGGGGGGGGGGGGGGGGGGGGAGAGGACATTTGACCTCTCAGATGTACCTTCACAGCTAAATAGAAATGGAGAGCTAAGGCCATATTTCAGCTCATTCTGATAAATATAAACTGTTCTAGCCCAAAATATGTAGGGTCCTAATTTTCAGATAGAGGCACGGGTAATGCGTTTCCTTAATTATCTCAGTTCTTTCCTCCAAGCTTGGAGAAACCCAGTCGAAGAATTTAATTTTGCAGCCAGTTATTGAGTTCCTGATGCACGAGAGAAAGGGTTTGGGTGGGTCAGCGCTTTGATTACAAAGACAAAGAATCTCACATGATTTCTAGCTGAGTGGGGCAGATGGGGCAGGTAAAACATATAATGCCTGTTCCCTTAAGAAAATCCTCCCTGCCTTAACCCTGCTCCCTACCTATTGCTTAGCATTTACCCTATTGATTTTTAGCAAGATGGGTTCACCTGCACTGTCTCCCAGTTCCCTTCTGTGTTTGCACCCTGTGGTCCTCTGAGCCTGCTTTAACTACCGTTTGCATCTGCATGCACACTCTAGTCTTTATCTTACTAGGATTACCATATTTAGCAAATAAAAATAGGGAACATACTTATACTAAAAACAAAACAAAACTGTATTTCTATCTGAAATTACAATTACCTAGTATTTTGTATTTTATCTGAGGACAAGTTATCTTAAGTGACTGTCTGCCAGCTCTAACCTAGTGACTGTACCTTTGTTATTAAAATGATCTGCTCTTTTAGCAGATGTTACATCCTGGTCTTCCTCCTTCCCCTTGCACCACCTCTCAGTCTCTTAAACGTTGATCTTCCCAAGAACTCCAGCTTCTGCCTAAGCTGGCTTGGCTGAGTGGATAGAGCATCGGCCAGTGGACCAAAGGGTCCAAGGTTTGATTCTGGTCAAGGGCACGTACCTCGGTTGCAGGCTCCTCCTCGGCCCAGGCCCTGGTTGGGGAACGTGCAGGAGGCAACTAATCAATGTGTTTCTTTCACATCAATGTTTCTCTCTGTCTTTCCTTCTCTATTCCACTGTCTCTAAAAGATCAATGGGAAAATATCCTCAGGTGAGGATTAACAAAATAAAATAAATAAATACAAGTTTTTTAAAGAAGAAGAAGAAGAACAAGAACAAGAACAAGAAGAACAAGAACAAGAACTCCAGCTTCTGTCCTCTCTCACTCACTTGTCCCAAGACACCTTCAGCCAGTCATGACCTCATCCATGGTGGTGTTCCCATGATCAGTCTACTTCTAGCCTAGAGAGTGCCCATGCTGTGCTCACTCCAAATTGCTATACCTCAAGATATCTTGGGCAACTCCAAGCTATATCACAGCTTCCCCAAACTCAGCATGTTGTAAATTTACTCATCTGTCCCCCTGCCTTCCTGCTCCTCCCAATCTCAGTGAATTTACACCAAATGTGTAGAAATTAAATCCAAATGTCCAACTCTAAAACTTTGCTCTTCAACATTTTGTAAGGCTTTCTATAAACCATCCAACCCAGTGCCCAGTCAGAAACCCAGAAGTCCCTCTCGACTCTGCCCTCTTCATCCCCCCACACCTAATTTGTCTCCATTCAGGATGGATTCGATCTTTTAAAGTGTTCCCATCTGTCCCCTCCTCCCTCTCTGCCATTGCCCTATTACAAGCCATCATCATCTTTCACCTAGATCAGCGGTTCTCAACCTGTGGGTCGCGACCCCTTTGGGGGTCGAACAACCCTTTCACAGGGGTCGCCTAAGACCATTGGAAAACACATATATAATTACATATTGTTTTTGTGATTAATCACTATGCTTTAATTATGTTCAATTTATAACAATGAAAATACATCCTGCATATCAGATATTTACATTACGATTCATAACAGTAGCAAAATTACAGTTATGAAGTAGCAACGAAAATAATTTTATGGTTGGGGGTCACCACAACATGAGGAACTGTATTAAAGGGTCGCGGCATTAGGAAGGTTGAGAACCACTGACCTAGATCATTGCGGTAGTCACCTAATTAGCATCCTTGCCTCCCTTCGGCCTCCCTCCCCTCTATCTTCCACACTGTCCGCTGAAGGATGTTGCCAACAGAAAAGTTGCACTAGGCCCTTCACTTGCTTCATTGGTTCCTCATCAACCATTGGGGAGCTTGTCATATGAGACTCTTCACCTAAGTGAATGCTCACCTCTCCAAGCTCATCTGCTGACACAGAGCAACCCCAGCCACACTGAAAATATACTCTTCTCCAAGCACACAGAATGGTCTACGAATCTGATTTCACACATGTCATGGCTTTTTCTGCAGTGCACTCTTACACTTGAAACCACGGAAAGCTACTCATCTTCCCAGCCTTAAGTCAAGCTTTGCCTTCTTGATAAAGCCTTCCTACATTCTCTATGAAGGCACGAAAGGAAAAGGGAGGGGTACTCTGTTCTGTGTCCTCTTCCTGCTAGAGCCTAGCACCTTATGCTAACCTCTGTTAGAAAGCTCTCTAGATCAATGATCTGTTTGCAAGTCTTGAATGTACTATAATTATTTGCACATTATACCAGACCTTGAGCTCCTTGAACACAAGGACCACATCTTTTGTTTTATTTTGTTAATATTTACAACTTTAAAAATATCTATAAGAATATAAACTAAAACAATCAGCACTTGTGTTCAAATTGCTTAGAGTTGATAACTTTTAATATTTTGTTGTATTTATTTCCAATCTTATTTCTTTGATCCTATTCTCATGCCTCAGAGGCAAAGCTAGAAGCAAAAGAACCAGATGAAGGGATCCCGGAGTAGGTGTTTAGGAAGTGCTGGGGTTGGGTGGAGGTAATCTGGGAGGAGCAGGAAATGGGTGAAATGTAATAATTCGAGGCATTCTTGTAATGGGCTTTGAAACAGCAAAAAAACACCTTTTTCTTTAAAATGACCATTTTTCCAAGACTGATGGCCCATTTGAGCTATATACTGTTGGCAAACTGAAAACATTAAGTTAAAAAAAAATCTTACTTTACGTGATTTTAGCTTTAAATATTTTTTGAAGAATGTGGCCACACTGGTAAAGCTCACTTTGAGTTTGTTTCTGTGCTTGTTAAAAAACTCTCTCAACCAGTTGAGAAGACTATACACCAAAATATTAATTGTGATTATATTTGGATGGGAGAATTGGAGGCAACTTTCTTTTCTATTTGCCAATCTGCATTTTTTAAAACAAAAAAGAAGAGGGAAGATGCTTTAAAAACTACATTCTAAATAATATTCAAAGAAAATTAAACAGAATTTTTTTTTTTTTTTTTATGAGAGACAGAGGATTTGAAGAGCGAGAGATATGTTGATAGCCTAGGATTTAAAGCTGAATGTTACTGAGACTTCTCCCTGTCAGGATTATGGGTGGACTGTACCACCCAGGGAACAAACAGCTGACCTCAAATCACATGCCAATATACTCACAATTAGATAATCACTGAAGAAGCTATAAAGCACACAAAATGCATAGTGGCTAAAAATAATAAACAAATGCAGCTTCTGTTTTTTCTTGACTGAGAACAAGGGGCCTGTTCTCTTAGTCTTTGTAGTGAAATAGTGAGACTCTGTGGAAAAAAAACACACACAGTAGTTGGTAAATGTCCTAACTGAAGCATTGCAACCATGTCATAGCATCTGAGTGCTTTTGACTTCACCTGTGATTAGCCAAAAATAAAGGACTAACTAGGAGCAGGTGGCCAGTAGGCCACTAGATTATCAGTTCAATATAGAAAATGGTCATTCTAAAATCTCATTTTTTTTTCCTTTCTGAAGTTAAAAACAGGAGAAATACTTCATAATGAGAATGATTTATTTAGAGTTTTTCCACATACACAAGGCTGTGCTTTGGCCCCTCATGGTAACATCTCTGTTCCAGGACAGATTATAATTGATTGAGCAATTTAGAAAGCCTTGCAAAATTTTGAAGCATTTTGAAAGCAGGACACTTTTCTCTCCATTTATTTAGTCCTGTGCATTTGGCATAGAGAGAGCAACAAAGCATAGTTCACAGAATGGTGTCTTTTAACTAGATACTCACTTGGGTTTACTTGTTTTTTTGGTTCCCCTTGCATCCTGGAAAGGTCTTGTACTAGTGATTGCTATTTGCACATCCAAATGGTGGGAGTAGTTTGGGGGGCAACTGCTGCGCTCATTAGCCCTGAAATACCTTTTTAGTGTGGGGTCAGACATCCACATTTTCCTGAGGACACTTTGCTGGACAGCTTGCCAGGTTGCCACAGGGTGCAACCAAATCCTATAGTGTGAAATGGAAGAATCATTGGTGGCACTGGTGTTTGATGGGCAGTGAACCAAGCATGGCAGGTCAGCCTGCCAGACTCCATTCCAATGAATGCCCTTTAGAGAGTTGACCTTCTGTTTGCTGGGCCTCTCTCTACTAGATACCACGTGGAATTCTGGTCATAAGAGAAAATAATTAAAGGTGTTCATTCATTCAGTTAATCAACAAAACTTTATTGGGCATCTACACTGTGGTAGGCACTACTAGATGAAAATCATTTCACAAAAATAGAAACTTAGACCTGTGAAAGTATTTAATAATTACTGAACTTTCATCTGTGTTATTTTTTAAAGATAAAAGAGATATAGTCCGTGCACTCAAAAAGTTTATAATCTAGTAGGAGAGATGAAGCATGTAGATAAATTAATGTATTTCAGAATAGAGTATGGTGCATGTCGCAAGAAAAAGAACAAATCCCTGACCAGGGAATGAACTGCTGTCTTGGAGTCACATTCTAGCACTTTCGGTTTGGAGAATGTGAAAGTGGGAAAGGCCACACCCAGCCTGAGTCAGGGCTGTCTGGGCAGGACCTAAGTGGTAGAATTTGGTCATGTGAATATGGAGGATATCGTGGCTGTACTTTTGCTGCCTTCAAGATTTTTAATTAAAGTTGTGCTTTCTTGGTTTTGAGGCTCAACATCTTCTTCAGGGGGATGTACATATCAACCATTTTGTTTGTTGTAATTTGAAATTTAGGAATACTTTTGGAACCTAAAAGGTAATCAAATTGTGGCCCATAATTCATGTAGAATTAAACCTGCTTGTATCGGGTCTGAGTCTCACACTTAGGCCATTTTCTAAAACCACACAATTTAAGGGCTAATGTTTTTGAGTGTTTTGTTTTGTTTGTTTTTTTCAAATTGTGGGGGAATAATTTACAGACCTTGGTGGCTTAAATCATTAGTTTAGTCCTAAAATTTATAAATCTTTAATATCATTTCATAAAGATTCCTCACACTGCCTAGAAAATGAGACCTCTCCTGACTAAAAGATAGTCATTTAGTAAACATTTTTTTGTTTCAACTCTTTATTTTGATAATTGTTCTAATATGGTGTAAAAAGATTTCTTGCTTTAGTAATAAATGTCATTTTTTTCTTTGGTGATTCAATATCTTGTGATGTCTCAATTCTCATTCTGAATGCCAGTTTCCATTGAGCAAAACTGTAGATAAGAAAGATGTAGATGGCTTTAGCTGGTTTGGCTCAGTGGATAGAGCGTCGGCCTGTGTACTGAAAGGTCCCAGGTTCGATTCCAGTCAAGGACACAAGCCCGGGTTGCAGGCTCGATCCCCAGTAGGGGGCGTCCAGGAAGCAGCCAATCAATGATTCTCATCATTGATGTTTCTATCTCTCTCTACCTCTATCCTCTCTGAAATCAATAAAAATATATTTTTTAAAAAAAGAAAAGAAAGATGTAGATGAATGTGTACTGACACCAGAAAAATTAGGGGATTTGCCAAGTTCTAGGCTTAACACAGCCTTCTTTTCCTAACTGATTGAAACAAACAAATAAAAATGTTCTTCATAAGAACACACACACTATTCTGAAGTCTTAGTTTGATTAAATAAAAAATATGAATTAGTCATATTTATCTGATGGTTGCCAGAGGGGAAGGGGATAGGAGAACTGAGTGAAAAGGGTGAAGAATTAATAAATACAGGTTAATAGTTACAGAATAGTCTCAGGGATGTAAACCATGGGAAATATAGTCAACAATATTGTAATAACTACGTATGGTGCCAGGTGGGCACTGGAAATATTGGGGGAAACACTTTGTAAAGTATATGGTTGTCTGACCATCATGCTGTACACCTGAAACTAATACAAAATAATATTGAACATTTAAAAAAAACTTCAACATTAAATAAAAGAAGCTAGAAACACCAGTTTCTCACTAAATCCCCTCTGATCCCTGTTTGTGGATGTATTGCTCTTCTTTTGTCTAAAAAGAAAATAAAAGCAAGAGAATTTTAAAAATAATAGCTCACTAGGGATTCTGATCTGTCTAATCAGATATTACACTTCTGACTTTCCTTATAATCTACAGCATTCATCTTGTTTTTATGACTCTAAATAAAAACAAGCCCTGAATTAGGGCTCTCTTGGGTCCCACTCCTGATTGTTTGCGTCTAAAAAGCCAAAGGTTTGCTTTAGAAAGTCTTCTATATTTCTACACCAAGAAAAATTAGGGGATTTGCCACATTCTGAGCTTGACACAACCTTATTTTCCCAACTAATTGAAACAAACAAAAATACACTTCTTAAGAACACATACAAGATTCTAAAGTCTTAGTTTGATTACATGAAAAATATGAATTAGTCATATTTATTTCCAGATAATTTTCTTAAGCTTTCACAGTGCCCAAATCAACTATTACCCACCCGAAGTCAGAAGCAATATACAATGGATTTTGTTTCAAGTGGCCAAAACATTTCTGTTAAACTCTAACACCCCTCTGTGATGAGGCAGAAATGAAGATGAGAAGCAAACTTAAGTGTACTGACAAATATAGAAAATGTTTCACGTACCAAACGAGTGTGTCCATGTTTTTCTGTTTCCATCTGGATCCTTTACAGTGTGATTGCTTATTTTTAGGTTGGCATTTTAGAAGGAAGACGAAATGGCTTCAGGAAATGATGTGAAAGGTTAAGAAGATGAACGAGAAGTGTAAGTCATGAAGGAACACATAGCCTCACAATTTTACATTCAATGTATTTCTTAGAAAAACTAGATATCTATTTCCATTGAATCTATATCTGTGAACCCTATAAATTTGAGTGGCTATGCCATAGTGTAAAGACTATAGGAGCAAATGTGGAACTTGAAGCCACATAGCGTAGGGGGAGGCAATATAACTACATAATGAAATGGGACGACGCCCCCAAACAATCTGACACTGTTTAAAACACAAAGCCTTGAAGTCCTGGAGGAGGAGAAGGTATGAATTAGAACAAGGGGGGCAATTTGGTCATGTTATTGACTTTGAACCCAGACAACTTACCAAAGCTGAAGTATGCACTCTTCAAAATAGTGTTGAAGAGAGAAGCCCTATAAATCTGAATAAGTATTAACTATTTTCCTAACATTTTGTAGTCTAAGACATTCTAGAAAGTTTCATATTCTTGTACCTCCTTATGAAGTAAATCACAATGAAATAATCAGCTTCAACTGTGTCTATACGTCTGCCATCAGGTGCGCACCGGGACAAATGAAAGCAAGGAGCAGCACCCCACAAACACTACCTAGATGTTTTGTACTTGTCTTTAATCATGCCAACCCTGTCCCCTTCTGACTCCTGATTCTAGGTTCCCCTTGGGTTCCACTCCAGATTTCTGAACTATGTTTGGGATTTGTTCATCTTCGGTTGAATCAGGGCCCTCTGTCAAGACCTCAGCTCATCTTCATACCTTAAAATCTTTCACTACTGACTGTTTTGGTGACGCTCTCAGGCCCTCCCATTCCCAGAGTGGATGCAGCCTCAGCTGGGAACCCTTGCCCATGGAGAAAGGGGAGTTCAGGGGTTACGATATTCATTTTCTAAGGATGCAGAGGCTTACATAGGGGACCTTTTCCCCTCCTTGCCCAAATTCCCTCCATCCCATGGCTTTGGTCCTCTACATTGATCCGTCGTTAACTAAACACAACCGTTTTCCACTGACACAAAAAAGAAGACTGTCCAAGGCCTCTTCCCTTTATTTAATCTCTTCCCTGTCCCTCCTTATCTTCTTTCCCACCAAAAGCCTTTGCTGGGCTCCTATGAGCCAAGCTCTGTGCTGGGTCCTAGAATTATAATGATGCCGTCTCTGCTCTATAACTCACATTCTAGTGCCCTCTGCCTTGAAGAAATAAAACCAATCAGAACAATATGTTTGAAAATTTGTTCAACATTTTTGGGCTTTTGCCTTTGTTTAATATGGGGAGGAATATGAGTTCATTTGTTCTTTATCCCATGCTGGCACCTTAATTAAAGGAATTTAAAATGAGCTCGTGGGAAAAAGTGTGTCTTATAGAGTTTTAACTCCACCTGCTTAATCTGAAGTCTCTAGAAAAGTGGGGGGTTTTTAGTCTCCATTATACATGTTTGTAAACTTTTTACTTTCAAATTGTTATAGATCACAGGACATTGCAAAAATAGCTCATAGAATACCTTGAACCACTCTTCTCCCAATGGTGACATTTTATCTGACTGTGGTACAATATCAAAACAAGGAAACCGACTTTAATACAATACTCTTAGGTAGACTACAGATCCCATTAGGTTCTTACCAGTTTTTACATGCACCCATTTGTGTGTATGCCTGTGTGTGTAGTTCTGTCATTTGATTCCACATATAATTGTGCAATCACCACAACAATCAGGATACGGAACTGTTCCATCACTACAAAGGAATTCTCAGGGTCACACCTCCCTAACCCATCCCTGGCCCTCGGCAATCACTAATCTGCTCTGCATTGCTAAAGTTTTATCATTTGAGGACAATTATAAGTGGAATAATACCTGTGTAACCTTTCCGGGTGGCCTTTTATCACTAAACATAATACCTTCCAAGTTGTTGCATATGTCAATTATTTGTTCCTTTTTCTTGAGGAATAGTATGCCATTGTATAAATATAGCAGAGTTTGTTCAGTCATTCACCCACTGAAGGATATTTGTGTTGTTTCCAGTTTGTTTTTGTTTGTTTGTTTGTTTGTTTTTCTGATATATAAAGGTGCTGTGAACATTTGTGTAGAGGTTTCTATGTAAACATAAGTTTTCATTTTTCTGGGATAAATGTCCAAGAGTACAATTGCTGAGTATGGTAAGTGCATGTTTCGTTTTAAAAGAAACCACCTGTTTACTAGCTCCTTAAAAAAAGTTTTATTGAGGTATAATTGACATACAATAAACTGCATGTATTGAATGAGTACAATTTTATGTTTTGATGAAAATATATACCCTGAAACAATCACCACAATAAAGATGATAAATACATCCTCTACCACCCAAAGTTTCCTCATGGCCCTTGGTAATCCCTTCCTCCTGCCCCCAACTGCCCTTCAACCCATCCCAGGGAAACCCCTGATCTGCTTTCCTGCACAGTAGATGGAAAGTAGATTAGTGTTCATTTTCTAGAATGTTATATAAATGAGAACATGCTCTTTTTTTTGGTGGTGGTGGGATGTCTGGCTTCTTTCATTCAGCATAATTATTTTGATATTCACTCATGTTGTGTGTACCAATAATTAATTCCTTTTTATTGCCAACTAGTATTCCATTTATGGATATACCTTGGTTTGTTTATCCATTCTTCTGTTGGTGAACATGTGGGTGGTTTGCAGTTTTTGGTTACTACAACTAAAGCTGTTGTGAACATTGATGTGCAAAGTCTGCATTGAATGTCTGTTTTTATTTCTCTAGGGTAAATGCCTAGGAATGGAACAGTTGGATTATGTGGTAGAATTTAACTTTTTAAGAAATTGTCAAACTGTTTTTGCAAAGTCATGGTATCACTTTTACTTTTGACCAGTGTGTATGAGAGTGCTACTTGTTTTATATCATTACCAACATTTGGTTTAGTCAGTCTAATTGTAGACATACTAGTAGGTATGGTGTTTCATTGTGGTTTTAATTTCCATTTCCCTAATAACTACTGATGTTGAGCATCTTTTCATCTGTTTATTTACCATCTATATGTCTTCTCTGGTGAATTATCTATTCAAATATTTGCCCTTTTAAATTGGGAAGTTTGGTTTTTTATCATCAAGTTTTAAGAGTTTTCTAAGTATCCCTCCATACAAGTTTTCCCTCACCTCATTTTTATTTTATATTTTTACTAGTGGATTACATTTCTGTTACTTTAAGGCAAAACAGCCCTAACTGCCCTGGCCGTGTGGCTCAGCAGTTAGAGCGTTGCCCAACCCTGACACCCCTCCCTCCCCCCACCTCCCGCACTGAAGGGTTTTGGGTTAGATTCCCTTCCTGGGCAAGGACATGTGCCTCCATTGCGGGTTGAATCCCTGGCCCCAGTTGGGGTGTGTTCCGGAGCAACCAATCCCTGAGTCTCTCTCACATTCATGTTTATCTCTCTTCCCCTCCTTCTCTCTCTCTCTCCCCCACCCCCTTCTATTCTCTAAAAATCAATGGGAAAAGATGTCCTCGAGTGAGGATTAACAAACAACAACAAACAGCCCTAACTAATTCTGACCCCACTTTGTGAAGGTAAGAGAAATAGAGTTGTGGTAACCCAGGAAATGAGGTGGCAACAGGTCTTGGCAAAAGGTAAGCTCAACAAGCTGTCTTCCTTGAAGAGGAAATACCTGAGGGAAGGTATTTTTCCTGCTGACTCCATCTGCTTTCTTGATCCCTTTCTTTTGTTTTAGAATTCTTCTTGTTTTATTCAGCCTCAGGTCCTCAGATTTCTTTTGCTTCATTCTCTACATTTGTCTAGCACCTACCAGGTGCCAGAAGCTATGCTAAGGGAAACCGATGAAAAGGGCACCATTCCATGCCCTCGGGTGGTGACAGGGATATTCACAAAAAACATTGCACAACAGACTGTGATAAATCCTGTAACAGAGGAATCAACAGCATGTATGACAACAGAAAAGAGAGCAGCATTCCTCTGGGTTGAGAAGGGAGGTGGTGAGGGGTGCAGAGATATTGAAGGTTTCCCAGAGGAGGTGGCAAGTGAGCTGGACTTGGAAAAGTGGAGAGGACTTTAACAAGTGGAGAGAAGAGAAGGAGAATATTCTGGCAGAGGAAACAATGAGAGAAGGTTTGGAATGAGAAAGTACAGAGTCTGCTAGGGGAATATCAGTCTGCGTGCCTGGAATTTAGAGTTTATAGGAGGAAGGGGATGGGGGTTGGGGTTGCTATGGCTGGGAAGTTAAGTGAAGGCTGATGATGGAGATGATGAAGTATCTAGAATGCCCAGCAACCGGGCGTCTCTAAACCGGGGCTTAACACTTCAGTCATCTTTCCTGTTTATCCCTTTCAAGCTCATCCAAACTAAAATAATACATGTAAAGTTTAAAATAGCATTTCATCTGCTGTTTTACTTCAACATTAGAGATAATATCATTTCATGCAGTTTGTCCTGATGTTCTTTTATTTTTTCTTAAGGTTTTCTCTAAAAGCTCAAGTAAAACTGTAATGTGTAGAAACTTGAAAAATATTATTAAAAAGCACGATGACAGCCCAAAACTGACCATAATCTGTCCTCTCAGAGATAACTTCCACACATTGAAATTTTTCCTCTAAGTTTCACCAGGGCAAAGTTAAACAACTCCGTTCATGGTTTTTGTTATTATTGTTGGATTTTCTAAACTTTAGAGCCCTCAAGTCAAGAGAATGCTTCCATGGCCCTTGATCTCAATCCTTCTTGTGGAATTTAGCCTTTCTACCTTGTATTATAGTCCTTTGTGGTCTTACTCCTCCTAGATTGTGAACTCCTTGACATATGGATCTGTGTCTCTCATCTTTATATTCTCCCCACTATCCTTTAGCATCACCCAAGATTCAACACAGTATCTCACACACAGTGGGGGACTCAATGAATGCTGTGTGGACAGAAGAAAGGGTAAATAGATATTCTAATTTTATTACAAAGGTCAGTGTTTTTCCACATTCTTTGGAGCTCTGGGTTCAACAGAAGCACCTCAAGTTTACCATATGGGATATAAGGAGCTTTCCAAGTGGGCAGGACTCTGGCTGCTCCAACTCTTCCCATCCCCACCCCGCTTCAGCCAGTTCAGTTATATAGTTGGGCTCCACATGGAATTTTATTTTTTAAATGTATTCTTCTGCTACAAATAAAAAGTGTTAAAACTACTGATGTAATACTGATTTGCTGATGTAATTTCTTGAAAAAGAAAAAAGAAGGAATGAGTCCCAGTTCAATTTATACTATACTGCTATACATCACTCAGCCATTCTTAGACTAGACTCCCCAAAGTTGAAAAGAAGGCTACAACATAGCAGTAATGCAAGGGCTAATTAATGGCTAAAGGTGAAGCAGATGTCCAGGATCATCATAACACATCAGTGGACTTCCTGCTAATAAATGTCAGTATGTTTATGAGAAAAACACTATTGACCCCTCCCAATACACTACACAATGTCTTTTATATTGTGAGAGAAACCAACAAATTGGGAGTGGTAGCAAAGTTCCTTTAGTTTTCCATAAATAATTTAACAAAGGGGTGGAGTAAGGTTAAAGAACTATGAAAGTCCATCATAGTCCCAGTGCGCATCAAAATTCTTGAGTAGCCCTAGTAGGTTTGGCTGAGTGGATAAAGTGCCAGCCCTCAGACTGAAGGGTCCCGGGTTTCATTCCGGTCAAGGGCATGTACCTTGTTTGCAGGCTAGATTACCAGCCCTGCAATCCCCAGCCCTGGTCAGGGCGCGTGCAGGAGGCAACTAATCAATGTGTCTCTCTCACATAGATGTTTCTCTCTGTGTCTCTCCCTCTCCCTTCCACTCTTATCTAAAAATCATTGGAAAAATATCCTCAGATGAGGATAAAAAAAAATCTTTTAAAAAAAATTCTTGAGCAGAGAATCTAAGCTTTTTTTTTTCTAAATACCTGAATAGAAGAGGTTATCCGTCAGTGAGAATGTTAGCAATGGCCCTAGACTAGAATGTATATGACGCTGGCCAAGTCACCTAAATATATCTGAGTATCAGTTTTCTCATCTGTAAAGTGGTGACAGTAATACCAATTACCAGGAATAGATGTCATGTAAGTTATGGGGGATAATGAAGGTGAAAGTACTTTGTGAACCTCAAAATGCCATACAAATGAAAGGTGCTATTGCTGTCACTTCTGCTCTGCAGAATATTCTTGTTCTGGACCTTTCTCTGACAGTGTCACTTCTCCTTACTTGTTCTCTTTCTCTCTCAGGGTCCTGGGTTTGATGCCGGTCAAGGGTACATACCTCGGTTGCAGGCTCGATTCCCGGTCCTGGTCAGGGCGCAAGCAATCTATGTGTGTCTCTCTCACATCCATATTTATCTCTCTCTGTCTCACCCCTTCCCTTCCACTGTCTCTAAAAAATATCAATGGAAACATATCTTTGGGTGAGGATTAACAACAACAAAAAAAGAATTGTTATGTATCAGGCAGTTAGCAGGTGCCAGGTAAAGAAACGAAAGTATAAAGCGGTTAAATTGTTCACTTTATAGGTGAAGAAACAAAAGTATAAAGAGGTCAATTTGTTCAAATCACATAATTTGTGCTGTGAAGCCAAGGTTCAAATCCAAATAGGGTGACCGTAGAACCCATCATGCTTGACACCACACTGAACCAGCACCGTGTAGGGCCTCACACAGTTCTTGGGAAAAGGTGAAAAGAAATGCTGTTTTTATTTCCATAGTATCAGCCACAAAATGGATTCTTATTAAATCACAGCTTTTAGCTACTGTCCCCAATCCAATACTGCCTCTTTCCAGCTTGAAAAGAAATAAAAAAGTCTGCACTATGCTTACTCATTATGATAAGACTGGTAAATGAATCATCTGTAATTTGAAAAGCACTGAACTTGAAGCCAGAAAACACTGATTATCAGCTCTGTGACCACAGGCAAGCCATTTCTTTGGGTCTCAGTTTTTCATGTGTAAACTAGAAAAAAATAATAACTAACTATAAGGAGTATATAAGAAAATGTGAGTAGAAGTGGCTTGTAAACTGAAACATAATATACAAACTTAAGGGGACTTTGCATATTTGTTTAGGGACGGCCCTTTTAAGAAGGAGTTTAGGGAGGGCCCTTTTAAGATGGAGTTGATAACACTTATATTAACTGAAATTTTGGAGAGATCTGATCGTCATTATTTCTTGTGACTGATGACTTACATAATACCTTTCACTTCTGAATAACAATTTTGATACAAAGATTTACTTTCTTTGGGTTAAATATTAAAGAGACCATGGGAACCTCAAACTGCTGACCCTTGTCTTATTGCTACGGGATACTGGCAACAGAGGCTCATATACCTTAAAAAGAAGCTTTTAGAAGCTTGTGCTTGCACTGTGACACTATACAGCAAAACCTTAAAAATGTATATCCCTTAGCCCAGCAATTCTACTTCCAAGAATTAATCTTATGAATGAATATTTATTTATCTGGCATTGTTTTTAATAATGAAAAATTGGAAGCAACCAATTAAATAAGTACGTTCATTTGATAAAATAATCTGGATAATAAAAGCCATTCTGTAAAAAAGTAGCTTATTATTAATCTAGGACACTGAAATATAAAAAAGTAAAGTTTACAAAGGAGGCTACAAAAATAGAATTACTATATAATCCAGCAATTCTACATCTAGATACATAACCTCCAAAATTTAAAGCAAGACGTTGAAGAAGTATTTGTATATCCATGTTCATAGCAGCATTATTAACAATAGCCAAAAGGTAGAAGCCACCCAAGCATCCATGAGCAGATGAATAGGTAAACAAATGTGGTTTATACATACAATGGAGGAGTATTCAGCCTTGAAAAGGAAAGAAATCCTGACACATGCTACAATACGAATGAGCCTTGAAAACATTATGTTAAATGAAATAAAGCAGTCATAAAAAGACAAGCAATGTATGATTCAATGTACAAGAAACACCTCAAACAGTTAAATTCACAGAAACAGAAAGTAGGGTGATGGTTGCCAGAGGGAGGGCACGGGGAGTTGTCCAATGAGTATAGAGTTTCAATTTTGCAAGATGAAGAGTTCTGGGGATTGGTTGCACAACAATGTGAATGTACTTAACACTACAGAACTGCACACTTAAAAATTACTAAGATGGTAACTTTGTAATATGTATTTTACCACAATTAAATATTTTTAAAAGGCAAAGACAAGTTATTGAGGCATACAGGAAGCAGTATTTCAGGCAAAAAAAATCATGTTTATAACACATGCAAGCACAGAAGAACATGGTACATCCTAGGAACTGCATGTGATCTTATATGGTTGGATGGACCTGACAATATAGGACCTCATACACTATGTTTAAGAATTTGGACTTTATCCAGAAAAGAAATTTGAGTTGATTCCCTTAAGATTGCTTATCGAGTTTCCTCAAAAAACTAAAAACTGAACTCCCATTTGACCCAATGATCCCACTTCTAGGAATATATCCCAAGAAACTAGAAACACCAATCAGAAATGTTAATAACAGAACAATTTAAAATAGCTAAGATTTGGAAACAGCCTAAGTGCCCATCAGCAAATGAGTGGATTAAAAAACTGTGGTACATCTACACAATGGAATACTACGCTGCAGTAAAAAAGAAGGAATTCTTACCATTTGCAACAGCATGGATGGGACTGGATAGTATTATGCTAAGTGAAATAAGCCAGTCAGAGAAAGATAAATATCACATGATCTCACTCATTTGTGGAATATAATGAACAACATAAACAGATGAACAAAAACAGATCCAGAGACAGAGAAATATCAATCAGACCATCAAACCTCAGAGGGAAGGTAGGGGAGGGGAGGGGTAAGGGAAAGAGATCAACCAAAGAACTTGTATGCATGCATATAAGCCTAACCAATGGTCACAGACACCAAGAGGGTGAGGGCATGAGTGGAGGAGGGGGGGGGGGATAAGGACACATATGTAATACCTTAATCAATAAAGAAAAAAAAGGAAACAAATCGTGTGAATAATAAAGTCTACTATTTTATTACCAAAAAAAGAGATTGCTTATCGAGTCGAGGGCAAAATATTGACAGGACCACTCAGATATGATTCCCAGGTTAGAGAATGTATATTTGTATAGATATATGGTATCCTATATAATAAAAGGCTAATATGCAAATCAACCAAACAACAGAACAACTGGTCGCTATGACACACACTGACCACCAGGGGACAGACGATCAATGCAGGAGCTGCCCCTGGGTGGTCAGTGTGCTCCCACAGGGGGAGCCCTGCTCAGCCAGAAGCCGGGCTCACGGCTGGTGAGCGCAGCTATGGTGGCGGGACTCAGACTATGAGAGGGTACAGGCCGGGCTGCGGGACCAACCCCCAGTGCACGAATGTCATGCACCAGGCCTCTAGTATGTTTAATAATCATTGTAAATGGGTAAACATCTATATAAAATGCCCATATTGTAATGTTTAATCCATTAATTGAATTGTAGCACACATTTCCAAGGAATAAATATCACTCAGCAGATTCTTAATTTTCTGTCATTATCACTTGTTAAACTCTTTGAAGCTGAAAAATAAATGTAAATTCCCTTTTAAAAACAGATGCTACAAAATAACATGTATAATATTATTTTTTTAGGGAAAATATATATGTATGAAAAATACTAGAAATATCTACAGCAAATATTGGAAGTCTCTTTGGGTTGTGCAATTTTTGTTGTTTTCTTAGTACTTTTCTGTTTTCTAAAGTTTCTTCACTGAGCACATAAACTAGACTAAAATGTAAGTGAAGAAAAAGTAATCTTAGGGTTCACTTCATCAGATGGCAAATTTTCCAAAAACTATGGTAACTGTGCCAATATAATTTTTGAGCCCAGGAACTAATAATCCCTCTGCAAGTTGGACCCTTAGGAGCTGGGAATGTCAGAGAGCAGCTGCAAACCCAGGAAGATCCCAGTCTTTAGAGCCCATTCTTCTCTCCCTCCTTTCCTTCCTCCCTGTGCCATCTCTCCCTTTCGGTCTCCTGCTCAATTAAGCTATCTTTCTAGAACTAACACCTGCCTGATGGGATCACTCCCCAAATAGCCTGATATCAGGATACTTAAGTTCCCTGGGAGCAAAGTATGCTGGGAACTCCAAGCTTTCCTACAAATGGGGTCATTTTAGGGACCCAAATTCAGCTCAGAATTAACATGCTTTATGAAATGAGGTCATTTTGGAGAAGCTCAATGGGGAAGCAAAGAAGAGGGAGGAAAAGAAGATTAACAGAGATATATCTGAAGACTAGAGAAGCTTATGGGAGAGGAAGGAAGGAAGGAAGGAAGGAAGGAAGGAAGGAAGGAAGGAAGGAAGGATGGATGATGGCTAAATCCCAGCCCTCTGTGCAGGACATAGTACACACTTCAGTAGGGACTTCAATGAGATGCTGAATACAGCTTCTGATTGTGAAGGTCACCATGCTATGACATGCAACTAGAAAGACTCAGACTCCTCTTCTTAGAAATATACAGAAATCTAGAGTCCTAAATCTATAATAATAGGAAGAATCCTCTCTGTGCCTAGCTTGCCTCTGACTTTCCCAGACCTCATTGCTCCCTTTCATCCTCCTCTTCCCAGCCTGGAAATTTGTTCCACCTTTCTTCCTTATTTATCCTTCCTAATTTATCCTTCAGGGCTCAGCCCTGGGTTTACTTTTTTTTTTTTTTAATCACATATCGCATTATACTTAACCTAGAGGCCTGGTGCACAGATTTGTGCACTGGTGGGGTCCCTTGGCCTGGCCTGTGGGGATCAGGCCGAAACTGGCTCTCCAACATCCCCTGAGGGGCCCCAGATTTCGAGAGGGCGTAGGCCAGGCCTAGGGACCCCACTGGTGCATGATCCAAGCCGGGGAGGGACCGCAGGAGGGACCGCAGGAGGGCTCCAGGGCATGTCCAGCCCATCTCACCCAGTCCCAATTAGCCGGACCCCAGCAGCAAGCTAACCTACTGGTCAGAGCGTCTGCTCCCTGGTGGTCAGTGCATGTCATAGTGACTGATTGAACGGTCGAACCAATGGTTGGACACTTAGCATATTAGGCTTTTATTATATAGGATTATCTGTATCGACTTCCTTCATTTAAATATAAGCTCTTTGAGGGCAAGAACTGGGTCACATTCACCTTTGTAGTCATACTACCTAGAACATACTAGGTGGTATTAAATATTGGTTGAACTGAATTGACCATTAAGGATTCCTTATTGCTAATGTTTTCACATTTCCTACTTGAACAAGTTTTTCCATGACCCTTGACTTTGGTGTATTGACCAACCTCTAGAGCAGCGGTTCTCAACCTGTGGGTCGCGACCCCTTTGGGGGTCGAACGACCCTTTCACAGGGGTCGCCTAAGACCATCGGAAAACACATATATAATTACATATTGTTTTTGTGATTAATCACTATGCTTTAATTATGCTCAATTTGTAACAATGAAAATACATCCTGCATATCAGATATTTACATTACGATTCATAACAGTAGCAAAATTACAGTTATGAAGTAGCAACAAAAACAACTTTATGGTTGGGGGTCAGCACAACATGAGGAACTGTATTAAAGGGTCACAGCATTAGGAAGGTTGAGAACCACTGCTCCAGAGCCTTCAGAGACCCAACTTCCTCCTATCCATCAGCACCATCCCCAACAGAACCCTTGGACAGGAGGGCTTCCCTTTGGGCAAAAGGACTAACGCAGTTCTCCTTCTGGATTGGATCAAATCTTTGTTATCCTGTAATATAAGCCCCTAGCCTAATCACTTCTTTAGAAAACTATCTTTTACATTAAGAAGACCATGGTTAAGTGTTTTAAAGCAAACTCCTCCTTGAGTATGGAGGATTTGGGGGTCAGCGCTTTCTCTGAATAGGAGTCTCTCTTGCTCACTCTTGCCCAGCCTTCTCTTCATGTCCAAACGTAAAAGGTACTCAATGATATTCTGTGCTCAGAGTCCAGATCTAACACACAGGGCATTTTTGCTGACAAGCCACTGGTTTGGCTTTGGAGAATAGCTCTAATGATCTCCAGTAGCGTTTGTTCCTCAAGTGATTCCAGCCTAAAAAAAGGACATGTGAATAAGCTGACCTCAGAGTCAGCCTGGCTTGAGCTTGACTTTGACCTGATCTGAACTTCCTGGCACTTTGGACCAGAACAGCACCATCACACCCAAGTTCCCAGTACAAGGTCACAATGCAAAGAAGAGGACCAAAGTACTGGTCCAAGGAGATCTTCCTAAATGCTACATTATGTTTGAGTTTATATTCTCTCCTGATTTGTTCACAATTAACTTTTAAAGCTAAGTGTGAACAGATGACTTCATGAGCAGAGATAATGAAGCCTAGAAACCCATTATAACAACTGTATAGTCTTACAACATTTCCTTCTGGCTCAATGCGGAGTCAACAAACTATAGAACAAAATGATTGGGATCTATTCCCTATGATCTCACTCATATGTGGAATCTAATGAGCAAAATAAACTGACAAACAAAATAGATCCAGAGACGTGGAAGCATGCAACAGACCGAGGATCCTCAGAGTAAAGGGGATTGGGGAGAGAGAGAAGAGAGAAACCAAAGAAATTATATGCATCTATCCATAAGCCATGGACACAGACTATAGTGGGGTGAAGGCCTGGGGAGAAAATGGGAGTGGAGAGGAGGTGGGGTCAATGGGGAGAAAAGGGGGACGTCTGTAATACTTTCAACAATAAAGATAAATTTAAAAAAAAGAATGATTCACCAAACAAACTTTTGCTTTTCTTTTTTTGGTGCTTCATTTAACTGGTTTATCCCTCAGAGTAAAGCTATTATAATGACATTATCCTTCTAATGAGCAATGGTACAATGCTTTCCTGATGGCAATACCCAGAATTATGCAGTGTTTAAAAGCCACCATGACGTTAGGGAATATTCAGTAATTTTTCTATTGCAAATACCCTGGTCATATTCAAAATGAATGAGTGTAATTCTTTTGGTGTTTTTTTCAAACTTTTAATTATTTTAATAAATCATGGCTCCCAAAAGGAATAAGCACAGTTCATTAGCAGAGCTAATGAAAATGTTGTATTCAGTAAAACTTACCAGAATATAATTCCCTGAAGCAAAATGTTTTCAGATGCTTTGTTTGCCAACTTTATTAATGAAAAACCTTGTGGTCTGGAATAGTAAATTGAACATAATTGAAGGGATGTGGACAATAATCCTTACACAAATAATAATTTATATAATTTTTTAAAAAATGACTAACGATAGTGTTACAAACCTTCAGGGGTACTAAGAGATTTTTTAAAATAAGACTAGCAACAAAACATTATTATTAGTAATTCTTTTTCTGCCCTTACGTTAATTGGTGAGGCCTTCTCTTCATTTATGTTTTACCAAGGAACTTTGAAAAGTTTGAAGTAAATCGTTTACTTGCTATAGATCATAAACAATGACTCAAGATTTGAATTTCCAACTCGCAAAGATTCAGTTATGTAGTTTCCTTCTTTGACAAGTTTTGTCCCAGATAAATAAAATTTGTTTTTGTGCCTGACTCATACTTGCATAATATATATTAGCTGAACCTAATGAATGAAGCTTTTATTAAAGTAGCAAACTAAACAGTCTTTCTAATATTATCTTTGTTCTTATAGGAACTTTTTCTTGTCATTGTGGAAATAAATGATGACCACCTGAATGAGAACAGTGGCTATTTACTCAGAACTTGCTATTGCTCAGGAGTCAGCTACCATCACTTGTGTTTGGTAGGGACTCAAAGGAAGGCAATAGAATGGGAAAGCTTTACTGTTGACATGAGAAAGCTGGAGGCTGGATAAGTAGAAGTAGGGAATTTTGTGGGATTGATTTGGGGAGCACATTTGGTTTTCTCTGGTTAGTCCTGAGTTAAAAGCAAGAGTAAAAATGAAATAAAATAGGTAAGCTAGCAGTCACTGACAAAGTCCTGATCATTGTAGACCAATTGCTGCAGAGATTGTGGTTTGGTTCCCTGGGCTGGAGATCTATTGTCTATCCCATACCTCTGTTCAGTCTCTCAACATATATACCAGTCAATTCCTTGAATTGCTTTTTTATCTCCATCCCCCTTGAAGTCTCAAAATATAGTGGCGTACAGAGTGATTTTACCAAGTTATTAAAATCCACTGTTAAAGAGTGTGAGTTGTGGGGAGATGGGAATGGAGAACAAATTTTATTTCTAAATATACTTGTTTCTAAACTGCAGTTTTATTTCTTAATCACAAATAGATATTAGCTTCATAATTTAAAAAATTGCATGTTTACTTTTAAATGTACCCTTAAAGAAAGCATCGGAATGTAAACTAAGGTATACTAATATTTGAATACTGAATGCTAATGGAATGATTTTGCTTGGAGTTTTTGTGATGGGGGAAGAAACTTAAATTTTTCACTCTCAAAAGATCTTCTAGTTATTTCTAAGAATTTTAGGGACTTACGCACATATTACGTTGGAAAGGTTCTCAGAAGCAATTTTAAAAGTGTCCAGAGCGAACACCAGAGACCCCTAGAAAAGGAGTTTCCGCACTCTTGTCTTTCTGGACCTGTGATGACCACTTCCTTCACCTGTCTCATTCTTCAGGAAGGGTGGCTGCTGCAGCAATTGAAGTTAGCAAATTATTTACATCTACATTTAGCAATGGAATTCTGCTTAAGGATTCAATGTGGCATGGGAGTCAATGAGAATCACCTACCTTCTCTTTATATAAATTTCAAAATTACCTTTATCATTAATCAAATTATTACATGCAAATAGTTTTTAAAGATCAAAGAGTGCCAAAAGTCTTATAGTAAAAATAAAAAAGTAGTACCTTGCCCTCTCCTCCCCTCCCCACTGCTCCCATCTGTAGAAAAATCTGCAATTCTTTTAGCTCCCCCCCCCTTTTCGGAATTTACTTCTATAATACTAAATGCTATTAAAGACTGATACTTAGGTTCAGCAATTGATATCATTAATTGATTTTCTATTATGATAGGTGGAACTTTTAGTTTACTGATGTTCATTCTCCTATCTTAATTTTTGTTGATGTTAAATCAGTTTCCATTACTACATTATGTTTTCATTACTAGGACTACAAAAATATTGTATTTTTGAGCCAAATAGTGTAATTAGATGTTTTGCATTTGTTTATTTTTCTTTCAACATCTCCTTAACTTTCCCCCCACACACCAACAGCTTTGAAAAACTCTTTTTGAAACATTTTCCTTATGATCAGAATTATCAACAAGTTTACCAATTCCATGTCTAGCTGGGATACATTGATCCTGAAGACCTCCAACCTTCCAATCTGTACTGCTTCCTCTCAAAGTCCTGCTACAGTGCTATAATCCTGAAATAGTCTTACACTAATATTCTGGGAATTCCCTTTACCTATTCCACGTTGGATTCTGTTTCTTGGATTCACATCTTCTCTTTTTTCTTTTATTACAGCCTTGTTTTGTTAAAGCACATCCATTTAGAAACCTCCTGAAAAAGCATGCCTATGAGATAAATTTTTTGAGAGATTGAAAAGATTTTTTTTAATTGTACCCACGCTGATGATCTGGTTAGGCATATAATCCTGAGGAAAAGTAATTTTTCCTTAGAATTTTAAATGAATTGTTTCACTCTCTTTTACCATTCTGATGCCTTTCTAATTTCCAATTCTTTGTATATAAACTGTTGTTTTTCTGTCTCTTGGAATCTACATTGCATTTTTAGTGTTTTACAATATCATTATAATGGATTTTGGTGTGGGGTTTTTTGCATTCATTATTACTGATGTTCAGTCAGCTTTTTAAAAATTTTATTTATAGACTCATATCTTTTGGTTCTGATAAATTTCTTGCATTACTTACTTGTTAACTTCTCCTTTTTTGTTAATTTCTTATATTATTTACTTGTTAATTTCCTCCCCTAATCTCTGTTCTGTAATATCTATTATTTGATGTCCCTTATTTACCAAACCTCTCATTTTCCTATATTTTCTTTCTCATTGTGTCTTTTTAGCTTTCTTCCTCCCTTCCTTTCCTTTGTTTATAGTCTTCACTTTATGGATCCAATGTCTTCTCTGAGAATATTGAGTATAATTTCTTGATTTTTTTCTATATTCTTTGCATTGACTCTGAACTCTTGTTTTCTTTGAGTTTTTTTTCCCCCTAGTTTGTCCATTTTTAGTCTCCATCTTTCATAATGGAGGCATTTCCCAAATGTCTGGTGATACTTGGTTGCCTCTTCCTGTTGAAGGCTGAGCTGATTGGAAGTTCTGTGTGTTTGGGAGCGGCTTGTTGACAGGGCAACATTTTTGAAGGGCACTAAGTTGGCTAACCTGACTTTTTAAAAACAGCTTTATGGAGATACCATAGGCCCAGTGCACAAAATTCGTGCACAAGTAGGGTCCCTAGCAGCTACCGGCTGCCAGCCAGGGCCTCCCTTCACACCCGCCTTGGCCTGGTGCTGCCTGTTCACCTGCTCCACCATCCCACCGTGGTCCGGCTCTCATCAGGGCCCATTGGTGCCGACAGTGCCTCCACTGCCACCCACGATTGTCATCGGAGCCCACCATGTTCCGCGCCGCCCCCTGGTGGTCAGCGCACATCTAACTCATGGTTGGTCGAACTCCCACCCATAGGGACAATTTGCATATTAGCCTTTTATTATATAGGATTATTTACATACCATACAATTCACCCATTTAAAGCATACAATTCAATGGCTTTTAGTATATTCACAGAGTTGTATATCCATTACCATAATCAATTTTAGAACATTTTTATTAACCTCACACAAAAAAACAAAACAAAACCTTCACCCTTTAGTTTTCCACCACTAACCCCTCATCTCTCCATTTCCCTCAACTCTAGGTAACCACTAATCTACTTCCTGTCTACAGATTTGCCTATTTTGGACATTTCAAAATAGGAAACTTACAATATGTGGTTCTTTTTTTTTAATTTTTTAAAATATATTTTATTGATTTTTTTACAGAGAGGAAGGGAGAGAGATAGAGTTAGAAACATCGATGAGAGAGAAACATCGATCTGCTGCCTCCTGCACATCTCCTACTGGGGATGTGCCCGCAACCCAGGTACATGCCCTTGACCGGAATCGAACCTGGGACCTTTCAGTCCGCAGGCCGACGCTCTATCCACTGAGCCAAACCGGTTTCGGCCAATATGTGGTTCTTTGTAACAGGCTTCTTTCACTTAAAATAATGTTTTCAAAGATCATCCATATTGTAGAATATATCAATATCTCATTTCTTTTTATTCCTAAATAATAATTCACTGTATGGATAGTTCACATTTTATTAATCTATTCATCAGTTCATGGACTTTTAGGTTACTTCCACTTTTGACTATTATGGATACTGCTGCTCTAACATTTGTGTACAAGTCTTTGTGTAGAGATATGCTTTCAATTCTTTTTGGTGTATACCTAGGAGTGGAATTGTTGTGTTATATGATAACTGTATGTTTAACCCTTTGAGAAACTTCCAGAGTGTTTTCAAATTGGCTGCACCATTTTTACATTCCCATCAGCAATGTATGAGGCGGGGTTCTGATTGCTCCACTTTCTAGGTAGCTCTTGTTTTAATAATAGGTATGCCTTCACAGATATGTTGTGTGAGTTTTTTTTTTATTATAGCCATCCTCGTGGGTATGAAGTTGTATCTCATTGTGGTTTTGATTGCACTTTCTTGATGGCTCAGCCTAATTTTTGTTGTGAACCTCCCAACTATAAGTCTCTATGAATCTTTTTCTCTGGCAATTCAATTTTCCTCCTGGAGGATATCTGCCCAGCTATGGTTTCCGGATGTAGAAGGAGGAAGGGGGCTGGTGATGGAGAATCTCTGTGTTCAATGTGCAGATTTTCCCTCATTCTCCTGTTTTGGGTATTGTAACTCACCACATCTTCCTCTGTGTCTGGTGTCCCAAAATCTACAGCCTTTCTTTTTCTCCAGTAAACAAAACTCTCCTCTTTTGGAGGAGTAGGAAAGGTAATCACCTATCTGAATGTGTGGGAATCTAGCATGTAACTTCTCCTTATATCTGTATAGGCATTTAACCATTCTCTTTTTTTCAGCTCCCACTTGCCATATCTAGCTGCACCCCATTTCAGTGGTATCAGAAACTTCTATTTCTTTAGCTCTTTAGAGTTCTTCAAGACAATTGTAGCTGCCTTAATTTTAATTTTTTAAAAAATATATTTTATTGATTTTTTACAGAGAGGAAGGGAGAGAGATAGAGAGTTAGAAACATCGATGAGAGAGAAACATCGATCAGCCGCCTCCTGCACATCTCCTACTGGGGATGTGCCCGCAACCCAGGTACATGCCCTTGACCGGAATCGAACCTGGGACCCTTCAGTCCGCAGGCCGACGCTCTATCCACTGAGCCAAACTGGTTTCGTCTGCTTTTATTTTTATTTCTTATTTTATTTTTATTTTTATTTTTTTTTATTGCTTAAAGTATTACAAAGGGTATTACATATGTGTCCTTTTTTTTCTTTCCCATCCTTGACAATCCCCTGGCCCCCCTTAGGTTTAAAAATTTAATTAAGGAATTTTCCAAATATTCACAAAAGTACAGAGGCTAAACAGAACAAACAACCTTATAGTCATTGTGCAGAATTAACATGTTACAGTTGTACACACACACACATGCTTTTTCCCCTACTTTTTATTTTTTTTGAATTTATTGGGGTGACATTGGTTAATAAAAATTATACAGGTTTCGAGTGTATGATTCTATAATACATCATCTGTATATTGTATGGGGCGTTCATCCCCCAAAGTCAAGTCTTCTTCAGTCACCATTTATCCTCCCTTTGCACTCTTCAACCACCTTCCCTTTCCCTCTGTCAATCACCATACTGTTGTCTATGTCTGTTTTTTTGTTTGTTTTGTTTTAATATATTTTATTGATTTATTACAGAGAGGAAGGGAGAGAGATAGAGAGCTAGAAACATCGATGAGAGAGAAACATCGATCAGCTGCCTCCTGCACATCTCCTACTGGGGATGTGCCCGCAACCCAGGTACATGCCCTTGACCGGAATTGAACCCGGGACCCTTCAGTCCGCAGGCCGACGCTCTATCCACTGAGCCAAACCGGTTTCGGCTATGTCTGTTTTTTGTGTGTTTTTTTCTTAATCCCTTTACCTTTTTCACGCAAGCTCCCAACCCCCTTCTCTCTGACAGCTGTCAGTCTGCTCTCTGTATCTATGAGTCTGTTAGTTCACTAGATTCCACATATAAGTGAAATCATATCCAAACTGAATCAGGAAGAATCAGAAAATCTGAGTAGACCAATTACAACTAATGATGGAAGCAGTAATCAAAAAAACTCCCAGCAAACAAAAGTTCTGGACCAGATGACTTCACAGGTAAATTGTACCAAATATTCAAAGTAGAATTAACACCTCTCCTTCTCGAACTATAAATGAATTCAGTAAAGTAGCAGGATACAAAATTAATATTCATAGATCAGTGAAATTTTTATACACCAATAATGAACTATCAGAAAGGGAAATTAAGAAAATCCCATTTACAATTGCAATAAAAAAAAGGAGGTACCTAGGAATAAATTTAACCAAGGAGGTAAAAGACCTGTACTCTGACAATTATAAGATACTGAAGAAAGAAAGTGAGGAAGATACAAATAAGTAGAAGTATATATTTTGTTCATGGATAGGAATAGTTAACATCATTAAAATGTCCATACTGCCCAATGCAATCTACAGATTCAGCACAATTCCTATTAAAATACCAATGGCATATCTCATAGAACTAGAACAAATATTCCAAAAACTTATATGGAACCACAAAAGACTCCAAATAGCCTCAGCAATCTTGAGAAAGAAGAACAAAGTTGGAGGTATCATCCTACTTGTTTTTTGGTGTGTTTTTTTCTGTTTTTGTTTTTGTGTTTTTTGGTACCTTTGTTTGGGGAGGGATATTTTCCACTCACCCAACCCCCAGCCCAGGCACTTGAATTTGACAAATACTGTAACTACTTCCTGTCTTGTTGGAGTTACTAAGCACTTTTGTTTTCATTGAAGATGAAAGAACAAGCTTCTTCTTGTTCTAATATTTTGGGAGTGATTTCCTGAATGAAAGAAGAACAGAGACATAGTTCTATTCTGAGCTCGCCAGCTGTGAGCCTGGCTTCTGGCTGAGGGGCACTCCCCCTGGTTAGGGTTAGGGTTAGGGTTAGGAGAGCACTGACCACCAGGGGGCAGCTCCTGTGTTGAGCATCTGCCCCCTGGTGGTCAGTGTGCATCATAGTGACCGGTCATTGTGCCGTTCGGTCGATTTGCATATTAGCCTTTTATTATATAGGATTATTTTATTCATTTTCCTTAGCAACTGATAATCCCCCACCCCTTTATTTTTGATTTTGTACTTATTATTTTGTTATCTCCTATCTGCTTTGGGCTTGGATTTATTTATTCATGTGGTAATTTGCAATTTGAAATGTTACACAACTTGAGAAAAATTTGCAGGGTTTTTAAGAAGCATATTTGCAAGTTTCCTCAACTTTACTTATAAAAGATAAAATATGTTTTGATCACGGTTGATAAAATTATCTTTTAGAAGAAATTAATATAATTTAAAATAAATTTAAATAGAAAATGAGATTTTAAATAATTTTTTGTCTTTATCATTCTTCTTGTAAGCTTAAAATAAAAGAAAATAATAAAGGAATTTAGGATTATACAACATGAGGAACAGGGAGATTACAGGCTCTAACAAGTGTTATTTCCCAAAAATGAAAGGCTGGCACAGAAAGCTTTTGGAAGACTGTGGCAGTATTTTGTGCTAAAGGAGTTTGGTCATAGGACTTAATCCACATCCAGTTATGAAGAATACTTTGGCTTCTTTTGCTTATTAGAATTCATTAGCCACGCCACATCTTAGAAATGGAATACAAATGACATCCTAAAATTCTAATAGCCTTTCTTCAAATTCTAATTAAGTTTCCAAGTTTGTGTTCTTCACCTATGAAAGGATAATTTGACGAAGGGGCCATACCCAGGGCCTTCTTTGAATAGACACTGGTAATCCTCTTGGCAGGGAGTGGGGTAAGGCGGCTGTCTCACGTAAGCAGACTTGAGTATCATCCTAAGGATTTCAATATGGGACCCTAAGGTTCTGTCAATACCGTGGGTTCTTCAAAAGCAGACAGGCAAATTTGGTTGAACTTAGAAATATAGCTTTAGAAAAGATTACCAATTCCCACTTCCTCTCCCTACCAAGAGGAAGATGGATTGTTCCTGAAATGCCAGTAGCATTATGCTATCAAAAAAAAAAGGCCTTTGATAATTGTGTGCTGATACAGTTTGGGGGCTTTTCTGGAGTTTACTTCACATGTCCATGAAATGAAATGATTGTACTAAATAGTGTCTGAGGGCCAGTGCGATGTCCCATACACCTGTGAAAGCACCCATTCATACTCTGGGATACTTACAATGGTAAATGGAGGAAGGAGAGAAGGAAGCTACAGAGTGTTTTAAGTAAACACCTTTGCATTAAAAATTTCATTTAGTCACAACATATAACTAGGTGTGGATATTTATTTCTTTGTCATCAGAGGTGACATTCCCATTTCCATCAAAATTGTCTCCACTGTTAAAGGCATTCAAATATATGATAACTAGGTTACAGACTAGCTTTTTACACACGCTTTATCTTATCAGAATCTCTCTCAGTGTCTCCTCTTTTTTCTCTTAGTATTTGTCTTTCTGGCACATGCACGGGCATACACACACATACACACAGACACAGGGTTTGTTTGTTTGTTTTAATTTAGAAAGTAGTCAAGTAGAGAAAAGGCAATATAGTCTAATGGAAAAAACAATGAACTAATAATGTTCAGTCCCAGGCTCATTGCCTAGACTGAGTTATTTGTTTTGTTCTTGCTTGGTGTCTTCCCCTGCAAAGTGGGAGAACATAACCAATAAGTTTATCTCAGATGTCCTTGAATACTATAAGGTATAAGAGTATATCAGTTTGAATGGGAGGCAGTTACTAATCCAACACCTACTTTGGAACCCACTACATAATAATATAAAAATTTGAGAATGGATCACCCATTAAAAAGCATGAGTTCAATGCAATTGTCATGAAAATGAGCAACTGTCCACATTTTAAAAAGACTTGGTTTCAACTTGTACCTTTTGCTCTAATAGGAGTTATCTATGCATAAGGTTTTGCTCTAATAGGAGTTATCTATGCAAAAGGTTAGTCCCTGTACCAATTAAACTGGGTAGGATGGATTCTTGATGTAGATAAAATGGTACTAGTAGCAAAGAAAGGACTAAAGTTTTAAGTGCTTAGAACTTTGGTCTCAGAGGTCACTTAGTCCAATTTTCTGTCCCGAGTCTCTACTCCCTCTGTCAAGGAAGCTTTGCCGGACTCTTTCAGCCTCTGCTTGACGGGAAACGCCCATCACCTTGGGGCAGCTCTTTGGAATTTTGGACAGTTTTGACAAATCATGTTAAAAAATGTCCTGTGTCTTTGTAAATTTCATCCATTAGTTTTAGTCCTGTCCTGTGGATACACAGAATAAGCCTGTTTGAAGACTGAAGTCAAGCTTCTTAGAATACTGTCTTTTCTCAAAGAAATGACCTTAGATTCTACAACTGTTCCCCTTGAGGCAAAGTTTCATATTCCCTATTGTTCTGGTTATTCTCTTTTTTCCAGATGCTGGTAGATGCCTCTTAAAGTGTGCTGCCAGCCCGGCTGGTGTGGCCCAGTGATTTTTTGGGGCATGCAGGAGGCAGCCAATCAATGATTCTCTCTCATAATCGATGTTTCTATCTCTCTTTCTCCTTTCATCTCTGAAATCAATTATATATTGTTTAAAAAGTATGCTGTCGGGAAATGCCTCCTGAGCATTTTGTGAAGATCTGACCAGCATGATCACTTCCATCATTCTCAACACTATTCCTCTTCTTGTGGCCTAAGCAGGTATAAGCATTTTTGACAGCATCAAATCCTTTCTCTTTAGTGATTGCCTTGGCACAGGCAGCACACTGCCACTCTGCCAGAGTGAGAGCAAAAGATACAGTCGAGTCTGGCCGCATCTAGACACCTTTACAGAGAATAGGCTGGGGACCTGGACAGGGGAGAGAACAAAGACAGATGTGGAACTATAGAGCGGCTTGTTTGGGATGGTTGGAAAGGGAAGATTTAGAACTGAGAGATAGTAAAGTTAATTTGGAGCCGAAAATATATATTTTAATGAGGAGGTCGGAAAAGTAATCAGATCCTATCTTGGATCCTATTCAATGGCAGCTGCTACTTGCATAAAGCAAGGAAGACTTCAAAGAAATAAAAGTTGTTAGGAAAAATCCAGATGTCGTTGCTTTGTATGTTGCCATAGTATGCTGGCCAGTCTCCAAGATGGCCCCTAATGGTTCTTACCTCCTTATCTCCTTATTCATACTCTTCAGGCTCACTTAAGTAACCAATAGGATATTGTGGAAATGATAGATGTTACTTCTGATTAGGTCATGAAAGATGTGGCTGCTGCCTTGCTCTCTTGGATCACTTGCTCTGGAGGATGTCAGCCACCATGTCATGAAGACATTCAAGCCCTATAGAAAGATCTTCATGGTAAGAAACTTGGGCTTCTTGCCAACAGCCAGCAACTGAGTAGCCTTGTGAGTGAGCCATGTTGGAAGAGTCTCCCTTAATCCTAGTCACACCTTCAGATGACTGCAGCCCTTATAGATATATTGACTGCAATCTTTTGAGACCCCAAACCAGAACTATCCAGCTAAGATCCTCCTGAATCCCTGACCTACAGAAACGGTGAGATGATGTTTATTGCTATTTAGATTACTAAGCTACTAATTTGTAAGTCGCTAAAGTTTGAGGAATTTGTTATGCAGCTATAGATAACTAACACAGATAGGATAGAAAGGAGGGATGAAAAGTAAAGGCTGCTCATACTAGGCTTGGACAGCCACCATGTCATGAAGACATTCAAGCCCTATAGAAAGAGCTTCATGGTAAGAAACTTGGGCTTCTTGCCAACAGCCAGCAACTGAGTAGCCTTGTGAGTGAGCCATGTTGGAAGAGTCTCCCTTAATCCCAGTTGTACCTTCAGATGACTGCAGCCCTTATAGATATCTTGACTGCAATCTTTTGAGACCTCAAACCAGAACTATCCAGCTAAGATCCTCCTAAATCCCTGACCTACAGAAACGGGTGAGATGATGTTTATTGCTGTTTAGATTACTAAGCTACTAAGTTGTAAGTCGCTAAAGTTTGAGGAATTTGTTATGCAGCTATAGATAACTAACACAGATAGGATAGAAAGGAGGGATGAAAAGTAAAGGCTGCTCATACTAGGCTTGGACTTGTCCTGGCCCCTAAGGGTGGAACAAGGACTAGCTTCATTTCTACTTCAGGACACTGCTGACAGCCACATAGGGCTAGAGGATGGCAAGCAGGCCCTCTTGTCTCCTCTGCCTCCTAGGGGAGGACTAGGATGACATTGAGAACTCACACAAATTTTGTTTTCGGCTTTCCCGTGGCTCCTGGGAAAAGCAGCATTGTCCTGCTAGTAGGCTGTGGGTTCTTGAGAGCATGGCTCCGATCTTATTTGTTTCTATCCCCATTGCCCAGCAAGTGAACATTTAGAACAATGAATGATATTAAGAGAGAGAGAGCAAAATACCTTCCTCCTTCTGAGTTCTGCAGAGTCCATTCTTGGAGAGGAATCACAGTTCCTCAAGGCAGTTTCAATAATAATAGCATGCCTGACATCAGACATTTTCACTATTAAAAAACAACACCCCATTTCACTATTTTAAGAAGTCCCTCTATTTAAGCTCATTGCTTTTAAGAGCTTCCTTTCACATGTCCATTCATTTCTTCTATGAAATGTTGCTTTCACTGTTGCTCAAACTCCCAAGGTGCTTGATCCAGGGGAGCAAAGAGATCTGCTGCAGATAGACCAACAGACCACTGCCGAAGTCGCCCAAAACTCACAGTGGAAGGAGCCCTGGAATGGAATCAGGAGACCTGGTTCTGGGCTGCTGTCACCGATTCGCGTAGATGCCCTTGGACAAGTTTGCTCCCTCTCTCCAGACCTCAGCTCCTTTACCTTAAACTGAGAAAGAGGGTCCGGTGGGGTCCTCCCAAGTCTGGGTTCCCAGGTGCGATCGGAAAGCGAAAGCAGTGGTCAGCATGCCTCTGAGTAACTGTTACGGTTACAGTACAAGGTTCCCCGGACTTCCCTTTCTGTCCCAAGGCTATGGCCTCGGGGAAAGGCTGTCAAGTTCACCGACTGGGAAGAGTCTTCCGGGTTTGAAAGCTCGGTCTCCGAGTTTCCAGTTTGGTTACCAATCCTGGGTGACCTTGGGCACATTCTTCCCTCTGGACCTCAGAGCCGGGACCTCCCTGTTATCCCGAAGAGGCTCGAAGACCTGGGAAGCGACCTGGAGAGCTTTCCGCGAGATTTTTTTTCTACCAACTGGGTAGCTCAGCCCCTGCGCGGGGTCCAGTCCCGCCAGCCGTCCGCTCCGAGGTGCAGTCGAAACTTCAACCGGCGCGGCTTCCGAGGCGGTGGCTACAGGTGAGTTCTTAAAGGGGCCGCTGGCGCCGGGGTCACACCTGAGACCGAAGACTGGGCGGGGGACGCCGGCCGGGGGGGGAATGAATGAATGAATGAATGAATGAATGAATGAGAGAGTAAAAGAAGGAACGGGCTTTCCCTTCCCACGCTTAAATGCATTCTTGCTTGGAATTAATCACGGAGATTTTAAAATCCACTAGTAAAACCCTAAAACTTTGATCAAAGTAACCCATCTCCCCATTTTACGTGCCCTTCTTTAATTCACCCCCCGACCCCCGCAAAACTTTTACTGAAGGGGCAAAGAGTAACTTTTTAAAAAAAATCCACACAAAGTGGAAGACAGTGCGGAGACGGTACCCCGGCCCCAGCACCTCCGTTCTCCCCCTTCCCAGGCTCCGCCTTCCCCGCCCCCTGACGTGGCCGGTGCCGGCGACTCCTCCGCCGGGTCGCTTTTCGCGGTCGGAGATCCGCCCCGGGGCCGACAGGCGCTGTCTCCCGACGTGGAGTTGGGAACAGCACGTGCTTAGTGAGGTTAAACGTTAAAGCGTGTCCCGGACTGTGTCTCGGACCCGGTGTTGGTGAAGCCGCATCTGCCTGCAGACACCCCGACCCTTTCGAGCCTGGGGTGCATCCCGCTCCAAACCGCGGGCCACCCCGGTGGGCTCGGGCTGGGGAACGGCGAGCCTTCCCGGGGCACCCGGGCCACCTGTAGAGTCTGTGTCAGAGCCTTT
>NW_005365371.1:4733811-4740832 GCF_000412655.1 Myotis brandtii | reverse complement strand
GGTGCCGGGGGAGGGGTGGCCTCCCGTCTAGGCTTTCGGTGCCGGCCGGAGAGGGGGCAGCTTTCGAGGAGGATTGGGGAGCCGCCGTGGGTCCGCGCTCCGTGGGCAGAGGGGTCGCCCCCCAGGTGAAAGCTCGCCAGCCTGCCTGGCACCGCTGGGGTTCCAGGCTCTGCCTTTCACTGGGGAAAACTTTGCCCAGGTGGGTTGGGCAGGTGGGGCCCGGAGTTTTTCCGATGTGAGATGTAGGGGGCGGGGGGGAGTGCCAGGTTCACCACGATTCTCTTCTCTTCTTTAGTTCTGTTTCTTTTCCGATTTCTGTTTTACAGGTGTGTGCCCTCTTCCTGATTCTGGGGGAAAATGCCGGTCCGGAAGCAAGGTGAGGATTGGTTATGGCACTGTTCCCGTGGACGGCACTGGCTTTTCTGTATGTGTGTTTTCTAATTGCTGTGTTTTATTAGTATTTAACTCTAAGGAGACAGCACAGTCCTATCCTCCCTGCTTAGGGGATCTAAGCCTCACATCATTCAGAAGATGGACACATCCATATGTGTGTCAAACTTTCTTGATCTCTCTCTAGAAACTAGAGGGGCAATGGATATTTTACCTCGGAACGTCGTCTTAAAAACTCAGAATTGGTGTTTTCATGTTTCACGATATCATTCTTACTAAACACTATTTTGAGCAGTGTGGGATACTGGCAAAAAACTATTATTTTGAAACAGTTAATATTTGGGTTATAATGACAAATTGTAGATTATCTGCTTTTGCATATCAGATCAGCTGCAACTGTTACCAATACTTTGATTAAAATGATCTTTTATTATGGTAGACTACCAGTACACATTTATTAAAACCACGTACCTTCCTCCTTTCTCTACTGTGACATATATTTAAATTTTTTTGAATCATTCTAAGGAATAGAGGTGTGCATGAACATGGTAGCATCAGTTGACCAGGAGGATTTGGGAACTGTATAGATGCCTTGCAGAATCATTTGCTGCACAGCTACTGTGTAATACTTCCTTGTAAAATAATTTTAATCAGACTCTCTTTTTTCCCTCAGATACCCAGAGAGCATTGCAACTTCTGGAAGAATATCGTTCGAAACTAAGCCAAACTGAAGACAGACAGCTCAGAAGTTCCATAGAACGGGTTATTAACATATTTCAGAGCAACCTCTTTCAGGCTTTAATAGGTGGGAGTTAAAACTTTATTTGTGACCATTATGTGTCAGCTAGGCTTAATGTTCCTTTGATTTAACTTATTTTAAATTTAACAGAGTGATGTACTTGGTTCTCTTTGAGGCATTCAGTAACTTGAACATCCAGTGAGTTATATATTTCGATAGGCTGATATTCTTTCCAAAGATATCTAAGACAGCCTTTCACTATGATTATTTTAGTAGTCTTCGAAAACAATGTTTCCTGTCCTAGTATTAACTATTAAAAGAGGGTGTAGTTACAGAAATGTTTCAGCACCCTAAAGGTAACGACTGAGTAACTGTTAGCTTTCCGTATTTGACTTGTATTTCTCTGGAGTCCTTGAAAATGTTTGAAGAGTAACAGAACATTCATTTACCGTAACACAGACCTCTGTTTAAACTTGGCATTCAGAATTTTAGATCTGAAAATGGCCTTAGAGATGATCTTGTCCAATCTTATTTTACAGGCAAGAACATTGAAACAGAGTTGTATTCTTAATTGTAACTTAAATTTGAAGTGATGCATTGTTTTAAATGAGAACTGAACAAATAAGAGTCCTGCATTCTATTCCTGACCCTGCCATTAATTGAATGATAGTACATAAATTATGTAACCTTTTCTAGATACTATATTACCTAGAATGTGGATGCAGTGGAATAGTGGTTTTAAGACTTTTTAAAAAAATAGCTAGGTCCTTTTTTAAAACAAAATCTTATATTTTGTAAACAATCACCAGTATATAAAACAAGGTGATTGGTCTTTGGCCCTCTCCTCCAGTTACCTTGAAAAGTGTGCAAACCACTGAACTAAAAATTTGTCTCTTCCAATTCTAAGAATAACATTTTATTTTTTTTATTAGTCACTGACTATATAACATATTAAAATAAGACCTGTACTTAATTGCATTATAGTTATTTCCTCAGTAACTTCCAAGTAGATACGGCTTTACATCTCATCTATCTGTTGATAGATAAACTTTTGATGTGATTTGAGGTCCACCTTCAAGTTAGTGTACTCAGAAATAACTTGCTGGTAAATTGGTATTTTCTACTAAATTTGTTTTAGAATTAAAGAAGATTTTAAAAACACTCAATACACCTGAATAAGTTTTTAAAATTTAACATTATTATAAACTTTAAAAAATATACAAGACTAGAGAGAACAGTATAATGAACTGCTATATATCTGACACTTACCTTAAAAATTAATCAACATTCTGCTTTTTTTTTTTTTTACCTTTAAACTGATGAACATATTTTATATTTGAATTTCTAAACTGATGTTTAAGGTCCAAATGGATGATCAAATTGGATTCTTCTGTAAAAACAGCAAAAAAAGGGAAAGGAAAAATAATTTTTTGTTATTTGGTTTTCTAAACCAACATTAAACCTAGGAATGTTTTGTTTTGTGGGGTAACTGTTTAAAAAAGTAGTATGAGTATTAAGTCCTCTTTTACATATAGTTGTAGACAGAGACAGATGCAGTCTTCCTCTTTGTGAAGTCTGCAACTTAAGAAAATTAGTTGCTTAGTGAAGTAACCAAACCATCTATGCTTAGATTTCTCTGTAGATTGGAGGTAGATTTGCTATGTTTGGAGAAAATTTTTTTTTACATATTCTGCCTTGCCTATTTTGAATGTTTTTATCTATTCTTATTCATAATTGAATTCTGATAGAATTAGTTTCCTAATTATTAAGGTTACATTTGTGAATCTTTGTCCTGCATAATTTCATTGGTTGTGAATTTACTTTGATATTTAGATTTAATTATGTTTTAATTTTGGGGGGGCGGATGTGGTATCAGATTTTGGTTTAAGGAAAGTAATAGATTTTAGGAATTTTGAAACAGGTAGATTTAGTAGAGGTTTTTGTGTGTTTACATTCTGTAATTGAATTGTTGACAAATATGTGCATTCTTTTCTATTTGCTGAATTTAGATTAATTTATTAGCCTTTATTCAGTGTTTGAAAATATTTAGGTCAATACGATTTTCTTTTTCCTCTGCACCTACACCATTGTTTTTGAAATAGTGTGATAATGTACTTTACACCTGTAAATCAACATTGCAGGATCATATGGTAGCTATATTTTTTAATTTTTGAGGAACTATCATACTGTTTTCCATAGAAGCCATCTTAATGGGTATCAGAATATGACACTTTTAAGTGTGTGTAAACAGAAATAATGGCTAACATTGAGCACTTTTCATGTGCTAATACAGCATCTGTTTAGTTATCATAATCCTATGAGGTGTATATTCATCTATGAGATGATTATACCATTTTATAGATTAGAAAACTGAGGCACTGAGAAATGACATCTTTTGCCCAAGGATGCTAAATTGTGGAGCCAGAAATTGAACTCAGCTAATCTGAATCCAGAGCCTCTCCTCACTGCCAACTACTAGGATATTCCATAAGTTGAATATTTTTTTTAGTAAATGTGTATTTTTCCCACTTGCCTGGGACCCCCTTTTTTTTTTTTTAATATATTTTATTGAATTTTTTACAGAGAGGAAGGGAGAGGGATAGAGAGTTAGAAACATCGATTCTCTCATCAGCTGCCTCCTGCACACCCCCTATTGAGTATGTGCCCGCAACCAAGGTACATGCCCTTGACCAGAATCAAACCTGGGACCCTTCAGTCTGTAGGCTGACGCTCTATCCACTGAGCCAAACCGGTTAGGGCTGAATATTTTAATGTGATAAAGACCACTAACAACAATCATATTTAACATAGATACTGATCTGTAGGGTCTGTTGTGTTGTTTTTTTTTAAGTTTTTACTTTGAAGGTGAATGTTCATGATGGAATTTATGTATTTTGAAAAGTGTATTTAACTTAGTAATCAAAGGGTGAACTTCCAGGTATAATGGTAAAATGTCAGAATTTCTTAGATTTTTTGACTTTTTATTGGTTCCAGTAATGTTATATTTTAGTCTGTTGCTGTGTGTGTGTGTAACTTTGCAAGTTAGGTTTGAGAAAGGAAAACATTTATGGATGTGGATCAACTATTAGCTAAAATTTTATGGAATTGGAGGAAAATTTTATAAAATTTTTAGTTGGTGGTTTTGACTGAATTAGATTATTTGTTAATAGTTTCATTTATTACTGCTGTGAAGCAGTGCTTTGATTATGTTGAATCTGGTTGAATTCTCTTTAGGACCTTTTAATCACATCTGTAAAGCATCTATAAATATTTCTTGTAGGTTAAGCTATTTCATCTATATAGGGTCAAATTTCTCTGCTGAATTTTTCCTTTTCTAATTATTTTTTTCAGTACTCTATCCAGTCTAGGACCAGGTATTGCATTTAGTTGTCATGTCTTTTTAGTGTCCTTTAACCTGTGTACATTTCCACAGTCTTCCTGTATCTTTTATGACATTGACATTTTTGAAGAACACAATTTTCCATTCCTCTTAATTTTTTATATATTGTTTCTCATTTTGGGTTTTTCTTATGCTTGCTCCTGATTAGATTTAGATTATGTATTCCATAGGGTTCTGCACATCCAGAGGTACACATCTTCTGCCCTTCATTGATGTTACTTTTGATCACCCAATTAAGGTATTATCTCATGTTATCTCATTACTCTACAGCAGTGGTTCTCAACCTTCCTAATGCCGCGACCCTTTAATACAGTTCCTCATGTTGTGGTGACCCCCAATTTCATTATTACAAATTGAACATAATTAAAGCATAGTGATTAATCACAAAAACAATATGTAATTATATATGTGTTTTCCGATGGTCTTAGGTGACCCCTGTGAAAGGGTTGTTCGACCCCCAAAGGGGTCGCGACCCACAGGTTGAGAACCGCTGCTCTACAGTTAGTTTTTTTCCCTTGCATCTTATAAGCAAGCTAGAGGCCCAGTGCACAGATTCGTCTACCTGTGGGGTCCCTCGGCCTGGCCTGGAGGGATCAGTGGACCTCTGCGCACCCGCCAGCTTGTCAGGCTCCAGCCCGCTGTCCACGTTGATCCCACACAGCACAAAGTAGTGCATGAAGCAGCAGGCGGCTGGGGAGGAGCCTGAGCCTGGGCTGGGCACCTCGCTACTCCCGGCCTTGCTGCGCCTGCAGGGGGAGTGTCCGCAGGAGAGGCTAGTGCTGCTGCAGCTGCGCTCGCCAGCAGTCAGCGGCCCGTCAGCTGAGCGGCGCTCCCGTGCTCCCACTGTGGGAGCGCACTGACCCCCAGGGAGCAGCTCCTGCATTGAGTGTCTGCCCCCTGGTGGGCAGTCCCTGTCATAGCTACTGGCCGGTTGTCTGGCCATCTGGTCTCTTAGGCTTTTATATATATAGACTAGAGGCCCGGTGTATGAAAATTCATGCCCTGGGGGGGGGGTGTCCCTCAGCCCGGTCTGCCCCCTCTCACAGTCCAGGAGCCCTCAGGGGATGTCCTACTGATGGCTTAGGCCTAAGCCGTAGTCTGGCCTCCCTCTGCAGGAAGCAACCAGGCTGATCAGGGGAAGGTGCTACCCCCACCACCCCGCCGCCGCTGCTGCCTCTGTCCTCCCTCTGCGGGAGGTGACCACGCCGATCAGGGAAAGGCGCTGCCCCCATCTCCCCGCTGCTGCTGCCACTGCCGGCCCTCCTCGGCCCTCGCAGTCACTGCGGCTTTGTTCAGAAGGATGTCCAGAAGACATCCGGTCTAATTAGCATATTACCCTTTTATTAGTATAGATTGCTTTTCAGCAAAATTATCACCTACAATTTAGCATTCATTGATGATGCTTGCCTGAACCAGTTTTTACTATGTTCAAAATAACAGTTTTATAAAAGTAGCACTCCTCCACATTTTCCAATTAACACTTGGCATCTTACTGTAATTAAGAGCCCTTCTCCCCCATCTATTTATCTGTCCATCTGTTGATGTATCTATCTATTTTCTTTCAATAGTTGATAATTTATTACTATCCTTAATATTTTTGGTGCTCAGATTGTCTCAGATTTATCTAGTGGGAGCCCTCACAAACTTGTTCTTTTGTCCTTATGACATACCCCTATCATTTTTTAAAGCATTTTCTTACTTTTGGCATAACATGATAATCTAGGTTCACTTGTACATATCCTGCCCCAGCCTTGGAATCAGCCATTTCTGAGAAGCTCTAGTTCCTTTTGATACACCCCTTGTTTTAAAGAATATGTATGTGAATACTCTATGGCTGTTAGTCAAATAGTATTTAAAGTAAAGTAATTTATTGTTGGATACTGGCTTGACATTTTTCCTGTTTCTAGTGTGTGAAGCACAAATTGTAATACAGTTAAGTTTTATATGATATTCTTTGGTGATCAAAAAGGCTATTTAAATGTACATTGGCTTAGAAGAAAACAGTGAATCTGTGCTTGAGTAGATTTGACAATTATCTCTCTTAGTTAATAAAAACATTGTACTTTTAGTCAATTAACTGATACAAGTTTTTCTCTCTAAATGGCAGGGTTATGTTTCAGTGTTCATTCAGCCTTCTCTCCTCTTTGTTCCATAGGGTGAATATCCTTTTAGAATGTTATTCTTTGTGTATACATATGCACTTTCATCTTGCAAACTCCCTGCACAAATAGAATTGTTTCTTTCATGGGAATTGATACTTAACACATTGCGTACTGCATAGAAATCTCTAAGACATATGCCAAGGACCGCACGTTTTTGGGCAAACTGCACGTCATTTAAATCATCATAATGCACTTTAGGTGTTGTTTTTCAATAATTTTAACATTTTTATTTACAAAAACAATTAAACAATTAAAGTTCCTAGTACTTTTTTAACGTATGGTACTGCGTAAAACATTTTCCTCTATGAAGAGGGACCAAACAAAATTTAC
>NW_005365371.1:4720416-4733778 GCF_000412655.1 Myotis brandtii | reverse complement strand
TTCTTTCTTTTTCCATGGGCGTGAAAAACGAGAACACTCGTGAGCGGTCCTAACAGATGGTGCGCGAAACATGAGAAAACTCCTGAGCGGTACGAAATGTGTTAAAATCAGTGTGTAAAGTGAAAAATCCCATCAGATTAAAATTATCCTTGACAATTTTTCCGGAATTTAACACTGTCTGTCATTAACTACAGTACAATTGTTTTTTCCTCTAGTGGAAAGAAATAATTTTTTCTTCAGTTGAGCAATAGATGAAGTAGTTGGCTTGTGATTAAGTAACCTCTTATACTAAAAGCTCTTAATTCTAGAATCACACTCAGCACAGTAAGATACAGAGAGGTGCTCACATTATGAGAAATGCATGAAAATGGACACTATATGAGGGAACAGTCTTCATCCTTCTAATTTTTTATTTGTGACATTCACTTACTGGGGGTGTCTGACAGGTAGAACGTTATCTTTTTTTGGTAGAAGGAGGTGCTGTAGGTGAATTTGCCCAAGTGCATATAGTGTGACTTTTCCGTATTATCCATATTAACTATTTTTATTCTACAAAATTTATTATTTGATATCTTTCCATTTTAGTAGATTTGTGCAATTTTAAATGACTGTGTTTACATTGTATAGATTTACTGTAGTTTTATTAATGATGTCCTAGGAACATTTAGGCATATAATTTTTTGGAATTATAGACAATATTGCATTTGTATATGCCTCTTTTTTCTGCATCCTTTATTATATCCTTGGGATATTTTTCTAGAAATGAATTGCTAGGTAGAAGGGGATATGGATTTTAAAAGGCTTTTGATGTAATTCATTAAATTACCTTTAGAAATATTTTATTGATTCAAATTTTTAGACAGTATGTAGAAGAATGACTAATTCACTATACCTTAAACAAGATGGAGTATTATTCATCTATTTAATATTTTTATTCTGATATGTAAAATATATATTTAGTCATTTTGATGTTTTATTGTGTATTTCTCTGATTAAAGAAATGACCAATGATGTCAGAATTTTCCTACATTGTTTCTTTTAATTTATTTTGTGAATTGTTTGTTCATATCATTTGCCCCTCCCATCACCTTTTTACCCCTTTTTTTCTTAGAGGTATAAAATCTGTTAGAGATATTAACTCTATCTGCCATGTAAGTTGCAACTAGCTTCCCTTGTTTGTCATTTGTTTTTAAACTTTTTTTTAAAAAACACATAGGTATGTTTATATGTGGTTAGATTTACCAATTATGTGTGTGTGTGCGCATGCTCATTTCTTGTTTTTAGTACCATGATTAGAAAGGCTTTCCTATCCCTAAGATTATTATTATATTTAAATTCTTTCATGGCTTCTGTTTTTAACATTTAAATTTTTAATAGATTAGAAATTATGCCCTAGCCAGTTTGGCTCACTGGATAGAGCGTTGGCCTGGGGACTAAAGGGTCCCAGGTTCGATTCCGGTCGAGGGCATGTACCTTGGTTGCAGGCACATCCACAGTAGAGAGTGTGCAGGAGGCAGCTGATCGATGTTTCTCTCTCATCGATGTTTCTGACTCTCTATCCCTCTCCCTTCCTCTCTGTAAAAATCAATAAAATATATTTAAAATAAATAAATAAACAATTAAAAAAAAAAGAAATTATTATTTTTTTAATCCTCACTTGAGTGTGTGTGTGTGTGTATAAATTGATTTGAGAGTGAGAGAGAGAAAAAAGAAACAAACCATCGTTCGGTTGCCTTCTGTACATATGCCCCGACCGGGATCAAATCCATAACCTAGGTATGTTAGGGCACTTCGGGAATTGAACCCGCAACCAACCAACTGAGCCACACTGGCCAGGGCTAGATTGGAAATTATTTTGAAATGAAGTGTGAGATTGCTTTTTAAAACAGAATTTGTTACTTATTATGCTCCCTTGTACGTTTTCTTAAATTATTAGACTTTAATTTTTTTCAGCAGTTTTAGGTTTACAGAAAATTTGATTGGAAAATACAGAGTTCCCATATCATCATCACCCCCCACCCCCTTCCCTTATTATTAACGTCTTGCACTAGTGTGGTATATTTGTTAACAGTTGATAAGCCATTATTGATATATTGTTATTGACTAAAGTTCATAATTTACATTGGGGTTCACTTTTTGTGTTATACTGATAAAATTGACATTCACATTTGTTGCTTTAGCACATGTATCCACCATTTTAGTATCATACAAAGTAGTTTTACTGCCCTAAAAATCTCTTGTGCTCCACCTGTTCATTCTTCCTCCCTCCCTCAGAACCCATGGCAACCAATGATCTTTTTATTATCTCCATAGTTTTGCCTTTCAGATTGGCTTCTTTCACTTAGCAACATGTATTTAAGGTTTCTCTGTCTTTTCATGGCTTGGTAGCTCATATATATATATATTTTTAAAGACTTTATTTTTAAGAACAGTTTTGGGTTCATAGCAAAATTGAGAGAAAGGTACAGAGATTCCCCATATACTCCCTGCTTCAACATATAACATAGCCTTCCCCATTATCAACATCCCCCACCTGAATGGTACATTTGTGACAGTTGATGAACCTACATGGGCACATCATTATTACCCAAAGTCCATAGTTTACCTTAGTGTTCACTCTGTTGTACATTTTATAGGTTTGGACAAATGTATAATGACATGTATCCACCATTATAGTATACAGAGTAGTTTCACTGCCCTAAAAATCCTCTGTACTCTGCCTGTTCATCCCGTTCCTACCTCTAACCCCTGATAATCACTGATCTTTTTTTGCTATCTCCATAGTTCCGCCTTTTTCAGGATGTCATATAGTTGGAATCACACAGCATGTAGCCTTTTCAGATTGGCTTCTTTTATTTAGTAATATACATTTAAAGTTCTTCCACATCCTTTTATGGCTCGATAGCTTTTTTTTTAAGTACTGAATAATATTGATTGTCTGGATGTACCAGTTTATCTTTTCACCTATTGAAGTATATCTAGGTTGCTTCCAGGTTTTGGAAGTTATGGATAAAACTGTTACAAACACATGTGTATAGATTTTTGTGTGGACATTTAAGTTTTCAACTTATTTGGGTAAATATCCAGGAGTGCAATTGCTGGATTGTACCATAAGAGTATGCTTAGCTTTGTAACAAACTACCTAACTGTCTTCCAAAGTGGGTGGCAATGAATTAGAGTTCCTGTTGCTCCATATCCTTGCCAGCATTTGGTGTTGTCAGTGTTCTGTATTTTGGCCATGCTAATAGATGTAGAGTGGTATCTCATTGTTTTAACGTGCATTTCCCTGATGACATGTGCAGCACTTTTTCATGTGCTTGTCTATGTGTAGTGTAAACATAACTTTATATGCACTGGGGAACAGAAATATTTGTGTGATGTGTTTCATTGCAATATTCACTGTCTTAGGATAATCGCTTTTGTGTGGTGGTTGGGAACCAAACTTGCAATATTTTTGAAGTAGGACTGTATTTGTTTTTGCGTCACTACTTTCAGTTCTTTTGGTTATATACCTGGAAGTTGAATTGCTGGGTCAAATGTAATTCTATGTGTAATGTTTTGAAAGACCACTATACGTACTGTTTTTTCTACAGTAGCTGCATAATTTTATAATCCTGCTAACAATGCACAAGGGTTTAATTTCTCTACATCCTCATCAAGGCTCTTTATTTTCTGTTTTGTTGATGATATTAGCTATCCTAATGGGTATTTTACTCAGCTTATTTTGTCTTAAGCCTGATATTGTTTAAATAATATGAATATTTGGTTCTCTAGTCCAGCGGTCGCCAACCTTTTGGACCTCACAGACCACCAGTGGTCCGGACCACCAGTGGGCGATGCTGCTCCAAAGGTTTTCTTAAACCAGCAGTCGCCAATCTTTTGGACCTCACAGACCACCAGTGGTCCGCGGACCACCAGTTGGCAACTGCTGTTCTAGTCCATGGGAGCTCAGATATAGCAAACTAGAAAGGCCTGTTTGATAGATGAATATATGACCTAGATTTAAGGCATTTCAATTGCTAGTAGCTAGATGCAAATGAACTTTTGAAAAACTTATGTAGGGAACACTTTGTTCCTTAACCATACCAGATAGTAAAATGTTACTCTGAGTTATATTAGTCTAGATCTCAGTTGTCCTATATGGTAGCCATTAGCCAAATATAACTATTTAAATTAATTAAACCTAGATGAAATGATAAATTCACTTCCTCAGTCACACTAGTCACATTTTATGTGTTCAATAGTCTTATGTAGGTAGTGGCTACCATATTTAGAGAGAGTGGAAGGAAGGGGGAGAGACAGAGAGAGAAACATCAATGTGAGAGAAACACATCAATTGGTTGCCTCCCACAACAGCCTGGACTAGGGATGGGGATAGAGCCTACAACCTAGGTACTAGTATGTGTCCCTGACCAGAATCAAACCGGCCGCTCTAACTGATGAGCAAAACCTAGCACAACTAGGGCAACTATAGAGCATTTTTATCATTGCAGAAAGTTCTTCTGGACAGCATTGGTCCAGATTTTCATTAGAGATGTTATTGAAGGGTGAATACAGCGGTGTTTGTTAGTTAATCCTATATAATAAAAGCCTAATATGCTAAGTGTCCGGTTGTCCGGTTGGCCATTCAACCAATCAAAGCGTAATATGCTATTGATATGCTAAGGCTGCTCAATCGCTCGGTATGATGTGCACTGACCACCAGGGAGCAGATGCTCTGACTGGTAGGTTAGCTTGCTGCTGGGGTCCGGCTGATCGGGACTGAGTGAGGTGGGCTGGATACACCCTGGAGCCCTCCCACGGTCCCTCCCCGGCTGGCCAACCTCCCGCGTCCCTCCCCGGCCCCGATTGTGCATCGGTAGGGTCTCTCGGCTTGACCTGTGCCCTCTCGCAATCCGGGACTCCCTCGGGGGATGTCCAAGAGCTGGTTTCGGCCCAATGGCGGAATGACTGGTCGCTATGATGCGCACTGACCACCATGGGGCAGATGCTCAATGCAGGAGCTGCCCCCTGGTGGTCAGTGCGCTCCCACAGGAGGAGCACTCAGCCAGAAGAAGCCGGGCTCACAGCTGGTGAGCGCAGTGGTGGTGGCAGGAGCCTCTCCTGCCTCCATGGCAGTCGGACATCCCCCGAGGGCTCCTGGACTGTGAGAGGGCACAGGCTGGCCTGAGGGACCCCTGAGTGCACGAATTTCGTGCACCAGGCCTCTAGTTATAGAATGAAAGGTCACATAGAAATTTAAGATTTGAAATTTGATTTACAGTAATAATTTTATGTAGTGATGTGGGCTAAAGATTGGTAACTAACCAATTAATACTCATTTAGTGCTCTTGAGGCAAATACTATACTAGGAGTTCTGGATTTTCTTCGTGTTGTTATTGTTATTTTTGTTTTTTTAGTAGGAAATACCTGTGTCTGTCTATCTCTCTCTCCCCCCTCTCTCTTGATAGTTATAAATATACTAGAGGCCCGGTGCATGAATTAGTGCATGGGTGGGGTCCCTCGGCCTGGCTGGTGATCGGGTCCGATCGGGGCCGGTGGGGGCCTGCCGGCTGGGGAGGGACTGTGGGAGGGCTCCAGGGCGTGTCTGGACCTCTTGCCCAGTCCCAATTGGCTGGACCCCAGCAGCAAGCTAACCTACCGGTTGGAGCACTTGCCCCCTGGTGGTCAGTGCTCATTATAGCAACTGCTTGAGTGGTCGACCATTAGGTCGGACACTTAGCATATTAGGCTTTTATTATTCTACTAGAGATTAATTTATTATTCTATGAAGAGATTCGTGCAATAGGCCTTCCCTTCTCCTGGCTGCGGGCACCGGTTTTCCTCTGGCACCCGGGACCCAGGCCTTCGCTCTGGCCGGAGCCGCCTTCCATCCTCCGTCTTCGCTGCTCCAGCTCACCTTCAGTCTTTGCTCCGCCGCTTGGAGCCTACGTATGCAAATTAGCCGCCATCTTTGTTGGCGGTTAATTTGCATATCACGCTGATTAGCCAATGGGAGGTGTAGCGAAGGTACAGTCAATTACCCTATTTGTCTATTATTAGATAGGATAATAAAAGCCTAATATGCTAAGTGTCTGGTCAGCCATTAAACCAATCAAAGAGTAATGTGCTAATGATATGCTAAGGCCACTCAGCTGCTCGCTATGACATGCACTGACCACGATGGGGTAGACGCTCCGACCAGTAGGTTAGCTTGCTGCTGGGGTCAGCCAATCGGGACTGAACGAGATGGGCTGGACACACCCTGGAGCCCTACCGTGGTTCCTCCCCAGCTGGCCAACCTCCCGTGTCCCTCCCTGACCCTGATCGTGCACCGGTGGGGTCCCTCGGCCTGGCCTGTGCCTTCTTGCAATCTGGGACTCCTTGGGGGATGTCAGAGAGCTGGTTTTGGCCCGATCCCACAAGCCAGGCCAAGGGACCCCACTGGTGCACAAATTCATGCACCGGGCCTCTAGTATAGGATATTTCCTACACATATAAAATATATATCTTACATATATAGAAATATATGCCCTACTACATAAATAAACACATACTCTCACACATATATCTTCTACAAAAAAAAAAAAATTTCCTAATATTTTCTGGAAAATAGTCCATATTTGAATTTCCGAATTTGTTACAATGTATTTTATAGCTCCTCTCTCTTCCTCCCACCACACATACTTGTCAAGGCTCAGATGTTGTAGTTGGTTGCTATGTCTTTTTCATTTCTCTTATACAGAAAAATTCTTGCTTTCAAACAGTTTTTCTCTATCATGATATTAATTTTTTACAGAAACCAGGCCAGTTTTTTTGTAGAATGTCCCCTTCCCGATTTGTTTTGTTGCTTGCTTTCCTGGTGTCATATAATTTGTTCCTCTATCCCCTTTATTTCCTGTGAACTAGAAGTTGATTTTAAAGACTTGCTTTAGGTTCAGGTTAAACAAATTTTGGTAAGAACACTTTGTAGCCAGTGCTCTGAATTTGAATTTTTTATTTTCGTGATGGTTATGTGAATAGTTTTATATAGTGATTTATGATTTATAAATGCTTTCATATACAATTTTTTCTAGTAATATTCTTGACATCCTTTGAAGTCGGTTATTTTCTTTATTGTGTAGACGTTAGTTTTTATTAGCCCTTTACTTAGAAAGTTGTACAATTCCACTGGTTATTAAAACTGAAAAGGGAGTTACTTTGTCTCTACTATCACATGTTTTTAAAGGAAATACTAATCTTTTCATCATTCTGAGAAACAAGAAGTAAAAGTTATTCCATCTATGTTATTTATAGTTATTGTGTGTAATTCTATACAGAACAATGGCCACCTTTGCTGATATTAATTTCCCTCCTTTAAAAAAATCAACTTAAAATTAAACCAGTAGGTGAATAAAGAACTAACTGTCGTAAACTAATATAGAATAAACTATCACTCAGAGCTTCTGAGCAGCATGAATAATCAGTGTTAATGTATCAAGCTTATATAATTCCAGCTGATAACAAAGTAACATGATATTCTGAATTATCCTGTGCTGCTATTAGTATGTTTATGATTTCTTTTAGAGTTTTGTCAGACCTTTAACTGATTATTTCTAAAATAACATAAACTGTTTAACTTAGCTATTTCTAAATATCCAGACTAGAGATATCTAAAAATGCTTCTAGTTTGTTGATTTTATTTTCACTTATTTTTTGTTTTGTTATCGTTTGGTTAGAAGAGCCATTAAAACCACTTAAGAGGTTTACATGCCCAGCCTGGATATTGGTGGTACAAAGATATAAAATATCAGTAATAAGTCATATATGCAGAATTTATAATAATATTAGCTGCTTTCTATTAGGAGCTTATTATGTGCCATTGTGCACTTTGCATGTATTATTCAGTCCTTGTAACAATTCATAATGATAAAAGGCAAGTTATCAGAGATAAGTAACTTGCCTAAATATGTAGCTAATTGGTGAAAAAGGAGGTATTTTATTTAACTCAGTACTGACTTTGAAGTGTAAAAAGCCTATGACTTACTCTGTGCCCTGCAGGTTCTGATATGCTTGTGATATAATAAAGTGAAACATATTTACTGTTTAAGCATGCTATAAGGTTGGACTTACTGTGCTAATCTAGAGTAAAATTTTTGCCTTTGGATTATGTTGTTTTAGCAATCAATGCATAGTTTAATTAGAAAATATAAATACTTTTTTTTTTTTCCTTCCCTCATCTGTAGATATTCAAGAATTTTATGAAGTGACCTTACTGGATAATCCAAAATGTATAGATCGTTCAAAGCAGTCTGAACCAATACAGCCTGTGAATACTTGGGAAATTTCCAGCCTTCCAAGCACTACTGTGACTTCAGAAACACTGCCAAGCAGCCTTAGCCCTAGTATAGAGGTAAGATAAAAAATTTTTCCCTTAAGCTGTTTAGGGCTACTAAGTTTTTTTTCATTTAATTAAAATGGACACTTTGTGGAACTACTATTTATAATGGAATAAAGAGGATAGGATTAAAAATACTTTTGAAAAGAAAAGCTCAGAATCTCTGGTGCCCTGGTCTTAAAATGGTGTAAATGGTTTGAGGTGTGAAATACTGGCTTTAGACTATTAAAAAATACTTTGTATGATAGACTTCAATGAGGCTCTATCTGTGTGATACTTAGATAGAAACTATATGTACTTTGAAAAAATAGTTTTGCTCTGGTATTCTTTCTTAGAAGTTGAATATAGTTTTGTAGTCCTGGGCAGTTTACTTGCTACATTTATCCTAAGGATTCTGTTTATTGTCCTGAAAGATTGTATTATTAAAATTTTAGAGACTGATCAATAAATCCAAAGGTCAGCATTGGTTTCTATATTTTTCTGTAATTAAAACTGTCGAGTTTTCATAACTATTTTCATAATGTTCTTTTTTGTTATATATTGTTGCTGGTAGAGTTAGACGTGACATAACAGAGATACGAAGCATTTTGTAATGAAGATTCTGTCTGAGAAACATTAGTCATTTGAAGGTGGTTGTCTGATTGAATATGATTCTAGTCCCTTGTAGTTAGTCCTAGAGAATTGCCTGGAAAATTGAATCAGCTTCTGTTTGGTGTGTAATAAATCAGGAACAAGTAGTGGTGGGCAGCAATCAGACAGCCCTTTGGCAATGAATGAGACAGTTTCTCAGTTTCTTGTTTATGTTACGCAACAAAACGGAATTTTAGAGCAAGAAAAATCAAAACATTTTATCCCTCTACTTCATTTTAAAGATGAAGAAACTGAGATCCAGAAGAAAAACTGAGACCTAGCTTATTCAGCTAGTTTGGGAAAGTCTACCTTTGGATTTCAGACCTCTTAAAATGCAATTCACAGTTCTCTTTACTAATCTTGATATGTCCTTGTGTTTCCCTTTGATTAGAAATTCTAGTGTAGTATTTTCTGTGTCCTTATTTTCCTCCTTTATATTTTTCATCACTTTCTCTTGGATAATTTTAGTTTCCATTCCCTTTAGTTGATATATCATTTGTGCTTATAATAGTCCATTTCAAATAGATTTTTAAATGTTAATTAATAATACAATTTGATTTTTAAAGTGATATGGTTATATCCCCTTTTCATATAACTTTTTTTGTTTTTGGTATGTGTGCCCTTTACTTTGTACATATGTCTAGAGAGATGTTTGGAATAATATTTGTTTAATATGAATGATTGTTTCTGGGTGATGATTTTTTTTCTTATTTATACTTTATTACTTTTTAAAAAAATAATGAGCATGTGTCATTTTCATAAAAACAATCCTAATTCTAAAAGAAGTGTGCTACTTTTAGAGATTGTAAAGTAGAGTATTTGAAAGGAAGCAAGATGCAAGTAGGGGTAAGAGAAATTGCCTAATTTAATGAGAAATTCCAACAGAAAAAGGTGCACTATCATGTCTGCTATAACAGAATACTATAGATTGGATAGCTTATAAACAACACAAATTTATTTTTCACAGTTCTGGAGTGTGGGAAGTCCAAGATCAACTCACCAGCAGATTCTTTGTCTAGGGAGAGCCCGCTTCCTGGTTCATAGATGGCCAGCCATCTTCTCCCTGTGTCCTCACATTAAGGAAATGGGGTCTGTTTTATAAGGATACTAATTCCATTAATGAAGGCTCCACCCTCATGACCTAAGTACCTCCTAATACCATTGCATTCGGGCTTAAAATTTCAACATGAATTTTGGGGGACATTTAAATTCAATCTGTGGTAATCCTGTTCCTGATAATATAGTACATTTAAAGTGGATCAAAAGTTCAAAGGTTAAAAAAATGAAATTATAGCCCTAGCCAGTTTGGCTCAGTGTAGAGTGTCGTCTTGCCGACTGAAGTGTCCTGGGTTCAATTCCGGTTAAGGGCACATGAGGGCTTGATCCCCAGTGGGGGGCATGCAGGAGGCAGCTGATCAATGATTATCTCTCATCATTGATGTTTCTATCTCTCACTCACTCTTCCTCTCTGAAATAAAAATATATATATTTAAAAAATGAAATTTTAAAAATAAACTTTTAAATGATTTTTGGATAAGGAAAGCTTTTCTAAGCATGACAACAAAGAAAACCCAGAAAAATTAAAAGAAAAGGTTAAGAATGCTGACTTTGTAGAATTTGTTTGTGGGCTTCACAAAGTTTGATTGTTTGAACTTTGATTATAGAACTTCTGTATCTTGAAAGATACAATAAAATGAGAAATGATAAACTGGGGGGAAGTTGTCATATTTGTGGAAAAGGACTAATTTCCAACCCTCTCAGGAAACCTCTTACAGATCAGTAAGAAAAAAAGCCAGTAAACTAGAGAAGATGACAAAGTATAAGAAAGCAAGTAAATTACTATCTAATTAAAACATTTAATTCTATTAGGATTCTGTAGAAAATAAGTTAATTTTCTCAGTGCTTTTTTTTCTTTTTTCAAAAAATTTTTCTCAACTCTGGTATGTGTCTGTTGAATGATATTTCTGATTTTAAGAGTTTAGTTTAAAAACAAAATGTTATCTGTTTTCAAATAGGAAAAAGCCAACATTGAATAGGAAAGTGACTAAAGAATGTGAATGGGCTGTTTAGAGAAAAATAAACACAAATGGACCAATAAGCCTATGAAGAGATGCTCAACTTCATTTTTAAAAAATGCAAATTGACAATGGGAATATTCTAATTTGATTATCAAAGATTAATTAAGCAAGGAAAGAGAAACGTTTGTGCTGTTGATAGGAGAATACAGTGGTGTAACCTTTTGGAAAGATAGCTTGACAGTACATATTCATATCCTTGGATCTAGCATATGTTCCAAATGTACTTACAAATTATCGATATATATTAAAAGACATATATGTGTGTTTGTATATATGTGCATGTTCATTGCAATATTTGATATTAGTAAAAACCATCAAGGAAGAAATACAAATATCAGTAAGAAACTGTATAAATACATTATGGTGTAGCCATTTAATGCAGTATAAAATAGCAGGCATAAAAATATTATCTGTTTACCCACTATGTGTTATTCAGTTATTGAAAGCAGGTTGCATAGCAGCAAGTATAATATAACTGAAAAAAGTGAGAGGTTAGATATGTCTGGAATATTATACACTTAGTCCACTTTCAGTGTATAATATTCTCTTGTTTTCAGTTGTCCCTGCTGTCTCCAGGCTCCCTATTTCAGTCCTCTGAGTTCATCTTCAGGGGAGGGAAATTAACTGAGTAATGTAGTGAGGGCATCTCCTTTCCCTTTTGACCTTGTGATTTAATGCTTTAAAGCAATCCATCTGCTTTAATTTATGTAGAGTTTTAGGAGATAGTAGAGTTAAAAGCATATATTTAGTCTACTAGGTTTAATCTGAAGTACTCTAAACACTGACTTAAAATTATTTAAGTACTTTGTGTTATTTGTACATAAAGGTGCACAAATCATAAATATATAACTTGCATCCCTGAGAAGCCATATATCGAAGGAAAGAAAGGGAAAGAATTTATCTACTGGCATCAGTTCCCCTGAACTTTAAGGATGTGGATTTGTTGGGTGCAGGGAATATGGTTTTTAGTTTTGTGATTAACAGGAAAGTTTCAAGTGAGGAGGTGAGAGATGAGAGGTGGACAAGAGTCCAGAGGCACAAGGTGTTGCTAAGGCTGCTAAGGTGAAGGCAGATGTGACAGTTTGGAGGCAAACATTGGAATGAGTTGTGAGGGCACATACTAAATCTGGTATAGTGTCTCTACTCTCTTATGATCTAGTCACTAGATTCTAGTGGAATAGCCCTCCCACCTCCGCGCCCCCCTTTAAATGGCATTAACTTTATGAAGAGACTATGCTAGCTATTTTATAGAATACCACACACTCTGTATTTGTTTAGTTTGTTGCCTTGTGTTTAAGTCATTCCACTAAGTCCTGTATTTCTGGTAACAAGGTAGATGTAAAAGTTGATTAGACTCATTTTTGGGAAACAGACTTAATGATTATATATTGTACTTCACATGGTATTACATTAGGCAGCATAGAATATCAGGTTGTTGCACTTGTGCTGATGCTTGATTACTTAAGGGTGGTGACCTCCAAATCCTCCATTGTATAGGTATATTGTTCTCTTTGTAGTTATTAAGTATCTAGGGGGTAGTACTTCAACACCTTATATTGAGTGAATTTTTACCTTATTCATTAATGATCCTTGCCTGAATCACTCACTTCATTAGAAGTTTCAAAATGTTGATTTCCTTTCCTAATTTTATCAGTTCATCTTATTTATTAGTTGGTATTCTCCTGAAAAAAGGAGAATACCATTTTTCCTCATTAACTAGGGATGAACCTTTGTTCCTCCTACAAAAACAAGGTAAAGCTTATATTTTCTTTTAAAGACTAGCTTTTAGAGTACAGCTTGTGCAATAATCCCTTTCAAAGGTGGCTAATAAGTTTCATCACTTTTTCTTGTTCTCTCTTTTAAAAAACTATCACTGTGGATTGAGAGATTTTTATTTAATAAGTACTTTGTACTTTTCTTCTGGGACTTATATTTTACTGTCATTTGGGCCTTTTTCAATCTCTTTTAAAAATTATTTTGAAACAAATTACATCTACAGAAAAATTAAAATAATAAGAAACTGCCATTTTTGTCACATTTTCTTGCTCTCTGCACATGCACACGCACACGCGCGCGCGCGCACACACACACACACACACACACACACACACACCTTTCAATCCTGCCATACATTCCTTCTGAGGGTTCTTAATTGTCAGGAGTTGCATAGCTATTCATTCCCTCAGAGAACTGCTACTTATAAAAAAAGTATTCTCTTAAGATACAATATTTGCCTCTCCCCCCATAAATAAAAAGAATTAAAACTATAAGTCTAAAATTTGAAAATAAATTTAAAGA
>NW_005365371.1:4716570-4720036 GCF_000412655.1 Myotis brandtii | reverse complement strand
AACTTAAAAAAGATTTTGCTGAACCACTTGAGAGCAAATTGCTTTACTCTTAAGTACTTCAGTATGTATCTCCTTTGAAGAGAAGAACATTTTCCTAAAATTTTTTAAAATTTTCTATTTTATGAACATTTCTAAAAAAAATCTAGTATGTAATTATCAGACTAAGGAAATTTAAAGTTGATACAGTGTTATTATCAGTCTATGTTCAAATTTAGTACATTTCTTATCTTTGGTACCATCTATCCTATAATTCTATATTCCTGAAGCAGAACTCCATCTCAGTCCTTTTTGTTTTTAATCCTCACCCAAGGATATATTTACTGATTTTAGTGAAAGAGAGAGAAAGAGAGAGAGAAACATAAATGTGAGAGAGAAACATTTATCAGCTGCCTCCAATATACACCCTGACTGGGGATAGAACCTGCCACCCTTCGGTGAACAGGATGATGCTCCAACCTTACATCTGACAAAATTTTATAGTACAACCTTATGAATTGTTGAAATCTTGAATTCTTGCCTTCAGAATTATTTACAATCCCATGTTTTGGTGGTCAGCTCCTTTTGCTATTTCCTTTATCAGTGCCCTAGGGTTCTTATCGTGCTTTCTGATGCTTTATTTCTCTAGCAGAATGTCTCTGTTTCTCAAAGACAGTACGTCAGAGACACTAGTCTGAACTTCCTCTCCCACCAACAAATTTACAATGTTGTCTCACTTAATTCCAGTTTTTTTTATTTTAATAATTATTGTTGAAAGTATTATATATCTCCTCCTTTTTCCCCCATTGACCCTCTCCAGCCCACTCCTCCCCCCACCCCACACCCTCACTGCCCCATTGTCTGTGTCCATGGGTTATGCATACAAAGTGTTTGGTTGATTACCTCCCACCCACCCATCCTCCCTGCCTTCCCTCCGGAGTTCCACACTCTGTTCCATGCTTCCATGTCTCTGGATCAGTTCCATTTATCAGTTTATTTTGTTACTTAGATTTTGCATATGAGTGAGATTGTGTGATACTTGTCTTTCTCTGACTGAGTATCACTTAGCATGATACTCTCCAGGTCATCTCCATGTTGTCTCAAAGGGTAAGATATTCTTCTTTTTTTATTGCTGCATAGTATTCCATATTATAAATGTACCACAGCTTTTATATCTACTCATCTACTGATGGGCACTTGGTCTGTTTCCAGGTCTTAGCTATTGTAATTGTGCTGCTATGAACACAGGGGTGCATACATTCTTTCTTATTGGTATTTCAGGTTTCTTAGGATATATTCCTAGAATTGGGATCACTGAGTCAAATGGCAGTCCCGTATTTAATTTTTTGAGGAAACTCCATACTGTTTTTAACAATGGCTACACCAGTCTGCATTCCCACCATCTGTGTGCTAGAGTTCCCTTTTCTCCGCATCCTTGCCAGCACTTGTCATTTGTTGATTTGTTAATGGTAGCACTCTGACAGGTGTGAAGTGATGCCTCATTGTTGTTTTTAATTTGCATCTCTCGGATGATTACTGACTTTGAGCATGTTTTCATATGTCTCTTGGCCTTCCGATGTCCTCTTTCGAGAAGTGTCTATTTAGGTCCTTTGCCCAATTTTTGATTGGATTATTTATTTTTCTTTTGTTAAGTTGTATGAGTTCCCTTTAAATTTTGGAGATTAAACCCTTATCGGAGATAACATTGGCAAATATGTTCACCCATGCAGTGGGCTTTCTTATTGTTTTGTTGATGGTTTCTTTTGCTGTGCAGAAGCTTTTAATTTTGATCCAATTTTCCCAGCACCATTTATTGAAGAGACTGTCTTGACTCCATTGTATGCCCTTGCCTCCTTTGTCAAATATTAATTGAGCATAATGGCTGGGGTCAATCTCTGGGTTCTCTGTTCTGTTCCAGTGGTCTATGTCTGTTCTTGTGCCAGTACCAGGCAGTTTTGAGAACAGTGGCTTTATAATATAGCTTGATATCTGGTATTGTGATCCCTCCAACTTCCTTCTTTCTCAGGATTGCTGTGGCTGTTCGGGGTCTTTTTTTATTCCATATGAATTTTTGGAGCATTTGTTATAGGTCTGTGAAATACGGGGATTGTATTGAATCTATAAATTGCTTTGGGTAGTATGCACATTTTAATGATGTTGATTCTACCAATTTATGAACACGGTATAGTCTTCCATTTGTTTATGTCTTCCTCTATCTTTTCAGTGTCCTGTAGTTTTCTGAGTATAGGTCTTTTACCTCCTTAGTTAAGTTTATTCCTAGGTATCTTAATTTTTTTGGTGCATGGTAAATGGGATTGTTGTTTTAGTTTCTCTTTCTGTGAGTTCATTATTGGTGTATAAAAAAGCAATAGATTTCTGGGTGTTAATTTTGTATTCTGCTACATTGCCGAATTCATTTATTAAGTCTAGTAGTTTTTAGATGGAGTCTTTAGGGTTTTCTATGTACAATATCATGTCATCTGTGAATAATGACAGTTCTACTTCTTCTTTTCCAATTTGGATGCCTTTTATTTCTTCTTGTCTGATAGCTATGGCTAGCACTTCTAGTACTATGTCGAACAGGAGTGGTGAAAGTGGTTATCCCTGTCTTGTTCCTGTTGGCTGAAGGTTTGTCATATAGGCTTTTATTATGTTGACGTATGATCCCTCTATTCCCACCTTGCTGAGAGTTTTTATCAAGAAAGGGTGTATGATTTTGTCAAATGCTTTTTCTGCATCAATTGATATGATTATGTGATTTTTGTCTCTTATTTTGTTTATGTGATGTATCACATTTATTGATTTGCGGATATTGTACCAGCCTTGCATCCCCGGAACAAATCCCACTTGGTCATGGGGTATGAACTTTCTGATGTAATGCTGGATCCGATTTACTAGAATTTTGTTGAGGGTTTTAGCATCTGTGTTTATCAGGGATATTGGCCTGTAATTCTCTTTCTTTGTAGTGTCTTTACCTGGTTTTGGAATTAGGGTAATGTTGGCTTCATAGAAAGAGCTTGAAAGTGTGCATTTCTCTTGAATATTTTGGATTAGTCTGAGGAGGATAGGTTTTAGTTCTTCTTTGAATGTTTGGTAAAACTCCCCAGTAAAGCCATCCAGATCAGGACTTTTGTTTGCTGGAAGCTTTTTGATTACTGCTTCAATTTCATCGGTTGTTATCGGCCTATTCAGGTTTTTTTATTCTTCCTGATTGAGTTTTGGAAGCTTTTATGTTTCTAAGAATATGTCCATTTCATCTAGGTTGTCCAGTTTGTTGGAGTAGAGTTGTTCATAGTATTGTTTTTTTGTTTTTTGTTTTTACAATCCTTTGTATTTCTTTGGGGTCTGTTTTTACCTTACCTTTTTCATTTTGATTTTGTTTATTTGAGTCTTCTATCTTTGTTTCGTGGTGAGCCTGGCTAGAGGTTCATCAATCTTGTTTCAAAGAACCAGTTCTTAGTTTCATTGATCTTTTGTATTGTTTTTTTTT
>NW_005365371.1:4697023-4714996 GCF_000412655.1 Myotis brandtii | reverse complement strand
TTGTCAATCTCTCCCTTGATATCTTCCCCAAGTTTTTTTTTTTTTTTTTAATGTATTTGGGTGCTCCTGCATTAGGTGCATATATGTTTACCAGAGTTATAGTCTTTTGTTGCATTGCTCCCTTTAGTATTATGAAGTGGCCCTCTTTATCTCTTGTTATGGCCTTCACTTTGAGGTCTATTTGATCAGATATATGTATTGCTACCCCAGCTTTTTTTAAAAATTTCCATTTGCCTGAAAAAATTTTTCCCATCCCTTCACTATCAGTTTGTGTGAGTCCTTTGTTCTGAGGTGGGTCTCTTGTAGACAGCAGATATATGGGTCAGGGTTTTTTACCCATTCAGCTACCCTATGTCTTTTGATTGAAGCATCTAATCCATTTAAATTTAAGGTAATTATTGATAGGTACTTTATATCGCCATTTTATTCTTTATGCCTGTGTTCCCCTTCTTCCCTTCCTATTTCTTTTTACAGCACTCCCTTTAGCATTTCTTGCATTGCTGGGTTAGTGGTAATAAACTCCCTTAGCCCTTTTTTGTCTGTAAAGCTCCTGATTTCACCTTCAATTTTGAATGATAGCCTTGCTGGGTATAGTATTCTTGGATTCAGTTCCTTGCTTTGCATCACTTTGTATATTTCATTACATTCCCTTCTGGCCTGATGTGTTTCTGTTGAGAAATCAGTTGATAATCTAATGGGCGATCCCTTATAGGTAACTTTCTGTCTCTCCCTGGCAGCCTTTAAGATTCTTACTTTGTCATTGGTGTTTGCCAATTTAATTATGATGTGTCTTGGTGTCAGTTTTTTGGGTTCATCGTGTTTGAGACTCTGTGTGCTTCTTGGACTTGTGTGAGTTTTTTCTTCCCAATATCAGGGAAGTTTCTGTCATTATTTCTTCAAACAGGTTTTCTATTCCTTGCTGTGTTTCCTCTCCTTCTGGCACCCCTATTATGTAGATGTTGTTTCGTAATGTCCCAAAACTTCCTTAGGCTCTCCTGCTTTTTAAGTTGTTTTTTCCAGTTGCTGCTCTGCTTGGGTGTTTTTTTCTACCTTGTCTTCTAGCTTGCTGATGTGGTCCTCAGCTTCTCCTAGTCTACTGTTGATTCTTTCCATTGTTTTTTTTATTGCAGCTATGTCATTCCTCATTTCCTCCTGGTTCTTCTTCATCGCCACTTGATTCTTTCACATGTTATTGAATGTGTCTTCATCCTTTTCAGCGTCCTTATAACCATTGCCCTGAATTATTTCTCCGATAAATTGCTTGCCTCCATTTCGTATACTGCCTTTTCTGTGATTCCTCCTTGTCTTTCGTTGAGGTCGTTTCTTTGTCTCCCTATTTTTGCTGTCCTTTTGTGGTTGTTTCTATGTATTAGATCAAACTTTTATGTCACCCAGATTTTTTTGAGCTTTTCTTATATAGTAGATGTCTTGTGGGACCCACTGGTGCAATCTCTCTGGTCTTCTGGGTTGGGTATTCTAGGGATGCCCCCTACTTGGGATATTTGGGTTCTCTTGGAGTAGTTGGGTCTTGAGTGTTATTGTCCCATTCCTGGATGGAGTTTCCTCTCAGGGTGTCTGGTTATGTGGCTCACTCTATACCATGTTGACCGAATAGCACAAAATACAGTTAGACAAGACACGACATAAAGGGAATAGAACATGAATGTACTGATGACACTGATAATCCCAATAAAAGTACCCACCAGAGAAAAGAGAATTAGGAGGGAGAAAAGAAAGCAAAAGATGATATTGAGAAAAAGAAAAAAATGTAAGAGAGAAAAGAAAAAGAAGAAAAAAGAAGGGGAAAAATACACATATATAGGGAGAAAATCCACAAAACAAGCAAATAAACCAAAAAATGCCAACAAGAAACATCCAGTAAAAAGGGTGGACTGAATCTGTAGAGGCAGAGCTTATATCCTGAAAGTAAGGTAAAGGATTTAAATGATTAGGGGAATGGCCACAGTTCAGTATAGAGGAGCTAGAAAGAGAATGTGTGGATAAGAAGAAAGGCTAAAAAACAAAATAATAAAAAAATAAAAAGTTAAAAAAATTCTTTCAATTTATATACTTATCTATTTTTGGAAAAGGAGAATAGAGGAGCAAGCAGATAAGCTTGAGTTTAGTGATTGAAACTAATTAAGCAATTAGGAGAAGAAGAGAGCAAGAGAGGAGAAGGAAAACAAAAGCATAAGAAAAAATTGGCTAGCAAAGAAAGAGAAAAGAGAAGGGTTCATGGACTTGTAGCAGGGGAGAGGAAATTAGATATATGAGTAAGCCATTAGAGACTACAATAATAATCATCACCAATAAAGCAGATAAAGAAGATCAATTTTTAACCAGGAGTAAAAAGAAAGGAGAGAGAAAAATGAAAGCAGGGACAGGAGAAGAGAAATAGGATGAAAAAGGAAGAAGTGAGGAAGAGTGAAAAAAAAGAAAATAAGATAAAATAAGATAATGATAAAATAATAAAAACAGAATGAAAAAAATAATACAAATAGTAAAAGGTTAAAAAAATTTTTAAAGTAAAAGGTTAAAAAAAGAACACTCACACACACAAGAAAAATAAGAAAGTGAATTGTTGTTTGGTTCAGCTGAGTTTTATTTTTTCTTATTTTTTTTTATTTTTTAAATATATTTTATTGATTTTTTACAGAGAGGAAGGGAGAGGGATAGAAAGTTAGAAACATCAGTGAGAGAGAAACATTGATCAGCTGCCTCCTGCACACCCGCTACTGGGGATGTGCCCGCAACCAAGGTACATGCCCTTGACCAGAATCGAACCTGGGACCTTTCAGTTCGCAGGCCGATGCTCTATCCATTGAGCCAAACCGGTTACGGCAGTTCAGCTGAGTTTTAATGTCCCATGGGGGCTGGTTTAAGACCCCTCTCTACTGTTCTATCTGCCACTTCTCAGTTTCTTGTTAGTCAGCACTTGAAGTTCCCAGCGATCCACCACTGCTCTGTGTCTGTCTCCACAGCCTTAGTTGCAGGCAAGTGGGACCAATCTACCCGCTTTGTTTTTCTGCCTGCTTACAGTCTTATTTACACAAGCACCTATTTCTGACATTGGCTTTAGGAAGGGGTGTTGCTTTATTGGTTTCTGGGACCAAATGACCCCTCAACCCACTCCCCCAGGGCTCCCTGGGGCTATTCAGTTTCTTCGTTTCCTCTGCAAAGTTCGAGGCTGGGTGTGGCTGCACTAGATGCCCTGCGGGTGCTGCTGAGAGGAGCTGGCTCTTCAGGAGAAAAATTGCTGCTTCCGGTTGGAGGGTCCAGAATGTCCCAGTGATGGATTCCTGGTCACATCTCCCTGTCCTGCTCCTCTCTACAGCCTCCCCCTAGCCTCCACGAAATTGCGCCTCCACAAAACTGCACCTCCACCTGCATCGCAGCCTCAGTGAGTGTTTGTAATTGAAAGGTCCTATGAACTAGGTTTAGCAAATAAAAGCAAGGAAAATATAAAGGCAAAAGAACCATGCCACTGCGTGTTTCTCTCCCCTGGTACCACATGGCTAGGGAAATTCTTCAAGCTGCCTTTCTGGGCTCAGCCTCTCACAGCTGTGGACTTATATCTAGACTAGAGGCCCGGTGCATGAAATTTGTGCACAGAGGGAGGGTTCCCTCAGCCCAGCCTGCACCCTCTCCAGTTGGAGACCCCTTGGGGGATGTCCAACTGTCAGTTTAGGCCTGATCCCTGTGGACATCCCTCTTGCAATCTGGGACCGCTGGCTCCTAACTGCTCACCTGCCTGTCTGCCTGATCACCCCTAACTGCCTCTACCCGACAGCCTGATCCCCCCTAACTGCCCTCCCCTGCCGGCCTGATCTCGCCCCCAACTGCCCTCCCCTCCCAGCCTGGTTGCCCCAACTGCCATCCTCTACTGGCCAATTTGGTTCTGAGTGGTCGGTTTCTATGCCAGTCAGCATCAAAAGCTCCGCCTCCTAGGCAGCCATTGGCTCCCCCACAGCACCCACATTTGGTTCTTTGGTCGGTTCCTATGCCAGTCAGCATCTCCAGGCCCATCTCTGGGCCTGATCAGAGAGGTGGTGCTGAACAGCAGCCCCCCACGGAGGCCGGGAGAGAAAGAAAGGCCCGGCTACTGGTGAAGCCCGGAAAGAAACAGGGAGAGAAAGAGAGAGGCAAGTACTGATCAACAGCTGCCACTGAGGCTGCGGATCAGACCCTGCCTCTCTCTCTTGGTCTTAGCCCCCTGGGCAGTCAGTGCTGGTTCGCCAGGCTGCAGCAGGGCAGTCAGTGCTGGGTCGCCACAGCAACCCAGCAGTGACTGAAGGATTTCCGGTTGGTCAGCCTTCGTCTGTGATCGGTCGTTACGACCCTGGGCTTTTATATATTAGGATTCCCTGGCTGCCAGCAGCCCTGTGGACCTCCTTCCACAGTCAAGTGTTACACATGTCCCCAAGGGACGCAGACTTGGTGCAGTGCAGGTTTCTTCTGACCCTCTTGTCCCAGTGGTCATATGTCTCTTTTCTCCAGCCCAGATCCCTGATCCTACCATTCTTCAGATGTCCTCTGTCCTCTCCCTCTGGTCTTTTTTCATTGATTGATTTTTCTCCTCTCCAAGTTGTATTTTCCTGTTTCTTTATTATATACCTGGTAATTTTTTATTGGCATTATCAATTTAACCTTTTCAGGGGCCTAGATCTTTTTGTATTCCTTTAAATATTCTTGAGCTTTGTTTTGAGATGCAGTTAAATTACTTGGAAATAACTTGATCCTTTTGAAGCTTGCTTTTAAGCTTTTTGAGTTGGGTCAAACAGCCTTTAATAGGGTTAATTTTGTCCCAGACCTGTGGCAATACTATTCTGAGTACTCTACCCAGGGACCTGTATATACTGAGTTTTTTTATTGATTTTTTTTTTTTAAGAGAAAGGAAGGGAGAGGGAGAGAGAAACATCAATGTGAGAGCGAAACATCGATCAGCTACCTCCTGCACACCCCCCTACTGGGAGTTGAGCCCACAACCTGGGCATATGCCCTGACTGGGAATCAAACCAGCAACCTTTTGCTGCATAGGATGACACCCAACTAACTGAGCCACACCAGCCAAGGCTATTATGAGTTTTTCAATTATTCTTGGCCCTTTGTGAGCTCTGGTAATTGTTTCACCTGCTTCTTTCCAGAATGTAGTGCCTAGTTAGTACTTGGATATTACCTACATTGTTTTCAGTAATCTTCCTAAAAGTAATAAACTTTAATTATTTAAAGAGTCATGAGCCTTGAGTGGCCTTTACTCTTTCATGTTGGGATGGCTAGGAAGAAGGGGATACTCTCAGTCTCCAACTGAGCATGTAATTTCCAGGCTATCTGTCCCACAAGAGAGGAAGGGTGTTAGCTCATGATGAAATTTACTTCTGCACCCCACTCCCCCAAGCCTTATAGCTACAGATGAATAGATAGATAGGAAGGTAGGTTGGTAGGTTGGTAGGTAGATAGATGTAACTACCATTTATTGTGCAGGTAACAAGGTTGTCATTATTTAGTGCTGTGCATGTATAGTTCATTTAATCATTACAACCATCCTAGTAGACTGTTCAAGGTAAAGTCCCACTTTATCTGTCTCAGATGTAACCTATTAGGCTTGAAACACCTGATAGTCATCAATAATAGTAATAAAATGATGATGCTTACTTATATGATAGGTACTATCTAAATGATATACTTGCATTAACTCTTTTTCATAACTCTTATAGTGAAACTTGGTTTAGTATGTAAGTTGCTGATGCAGCCTATGATATTTGAATCGTTAGGGGTAGGAATAGGGTATAAGAAGCTAATAGGAACAGTTCAGTTGATTTAATTTGAGGCCATTCACAGTATCTGTAGACTCTGAGAAAACCTTGTGGACTATAAGAAATTTCATGTAATACTCTTCCTTATTATACATTTTTAATGGAGGAGTGTGGCTACAAGCTTATGAGATTGAAAGCCAGTTGCATCCCTATGCCTCATCTCCTATCAGCCTATCTAGCTCTATTTCCAATGATCTTGAGGACAGTACAGTGAATTCACAAAGTTAGGCAACTTCTGGGTTAAAAACGAAGTCTTCTTGAGTTTGAAATGGTACATAGTTATAATTATCTTCTTGTGGTATTGATGGGTTTTTTGGGTTTTGTTTTTTTTTGGTATGGACTTAGACAAAATGGATTTAGTAAGGCACTAAAGTTAAAATCTGGCTTCATTGGTAAAATATTATTATTTAATAAAAAGACAATAGATAAGTTTTAGAAATAATATTTTAAATTATTGCATTTTGTTCTTCTATCACCCCTTCTCAAAAATACCACATGGAACATTCCATTCATTACTGCCTGAGAAAGTCATTACTTTGCAAGCTGCAGTTGCTGAAATGGTATAGTGGAAGAAATGTTGGCTTGCATTTTTTTTTTTTTAGTGATTTTTTAAAAATTGTCTTTTAAATATCCAAACTGTAGCAAACAAGAAGCAGATGTAATTTTATATCGGGGAAACCTCTTTGTGGAGCATTTCATCAGATGACTCACTGTCAACCTCATATCTTGAAAAGAGAGATTAATGAAATAGCATCTGAAGCAGCAGTGAATTCTTGTGGAATAAACCCTGACATCTTCCACAGTGTTTTGTGGAATAACTTCATTTTCTTCAGATACAGATTACATAAAGAAGATTGTAGGGCACATGACACATTCTGCTTTTTTGTATTTCAGATAGTAGAAAAATTGCTACCTCTAAGAATGGATCCTGGAGAGATCTTGTCACAGTTGTAACTTTCATCTATGGTTTTCATCTCACAACCTCATTTTAATTTTTATTTCTAATTTTTTATTCATATAGGCAACTTAAAATAATTTGCAATAAATTGCTTTATATTGTAATGGTAAAGTAATGGATTGCCTGTGCATTGTAACCACAAAGGTAAGATACAGTATGCTTTCTATGTTTCATTGCTAGTGACAGAATGTGAGAGACCTTTTTGTTCATAATGTATTTCAAAAATAAAGTGTAACCATTGTTATATATTTGAAAACAGATATTTGAATCCATGTGATGCTTAGTTTATATCCTTTAGGGAAGGTAGTATTTTGAAATGTGTTTCAGATAGCTAAAAATAATGTAATGAACGGATATTTTTTTCCCTTTGAGATTTACAGGAAGCTTTTCTCCCACAGCAAAGGTTTATAAAGCCTTGATTATATTTAAATCTTCTAAATATAGTTTCAGAGTTCTTTCCCTCTACTTTATTTTCTGTCCCAACATGTTATGCTGGTTGAAAGTATAACTCATTTTGAGAAAATTTTCTGGACTCTTCTATCTATACAAGTATCATTTTTTTAAGAAGAAGAAGGAAATAAGTTCTCATTGTGCTGCCTTTGGAAAGATGTTGATTTGGCCTTAAAATGATTAGAGTACTTCTTAAAGTACTTGGTTGAAGTCTGTTTTGCTGACTGTCCTCAAAGTGCAGCATACTTCACTTAACCTCTATGTTTGGTTTCTCTTATTTCTGAACACCAGTTGATGATATTGTAATTGTGTAAGATTCAGGATGCTTACATTTTAAACTTATACATTGGTTTTCAAAATACAGAATAACTTACTTTTTTTGTTTTTGTCTATTTCTATTAACTTAGCACACATAGTGATTGTTAGTTGAAATTGTTGAGATTTTTAAGTTACGTTCAGTAATAAAAGAATAAAATCATTTGTAAATTGTGAAAGTAGGCTATTCTTATATAGTGAATTGTTTCTCAGAAGAGGAAAAGTGAGAAAATTGATTGATATAAATTAGTTGTTTGTTGCTCACAGAGTCATAGTTCAGACAGTAGGAGCTTTGAATACAAACATGTTCATTATCTGATCTCATCCAGTTTGTAAGGGGATGTCTTCTGTGTGCCTTTAGGTAAACTATCTTATTGAAATATTCTTAAAGAATGTTTAAAGGGTAATAAGCCTGGAAACCAGGGTGTTGTTGTTTCTTTTCTCTTTGAGTTCTTTTCATGGTTTTCTGTGGTTGGTTCTTCCTGTGATTTATTTTTTATCACTTCATTCATTTGAATTTTTATTTCTGATATTCTATCAAGGCATCTGTCTCTTCTCTCCAACCTATATCCTTCTTGACAAATTTTTTAAAATATTGCATTTGACTCTTTTAAAGCAAGAAAACTTGTTAAAAAATATATGAAATCAATATCTTAAAGTTTTTATCAATTTGCATTAAGTAACTGTAAAAAATAGAAAAGATATAGGTTGGAAATTAGAAAGCCTAAAACATTATTTGTAGTTACTTTTAAAAGAGCTAAATTAAAATTATTTCTGTTACTAGTTATAAAACCCTTTGAATTTATTTAACCACTAACTACAGCAGGAAGAAAAAATTCTTAATTTTCTTTTCAACTGAAGTGCTATAATGTTTTCTTCCCACGGGTCTCTTCTCTTTTTCTGATTTTTGGAGAGCTTTTTGGCTTTATATGTGTTTTAAAAGTCTGACAGTATAGTTGATATAATTCTATCATGTTAATACTACAACATTTTCCAAGTGAAATTTTTTCATCGTCCGCCTCCCCTCTCTCCCACTTGTGTAGGCACCGTGAGCTAGGTAGGCATGTTGCATCACTGCTACCATGGATACCCTTAAGAACAGGCATGTGGGTTGAGCTAAAGCAACGATGATTAGTTTTCTGGGTTTTTCTCCCCATAACTATATGTTCTTCACAATGAAGCTCTTATTTTAAAATGTTTGCAAATGACTAGACTGGAGATGTGATGACTAAATCATCACTGCTACTGAAATGCCAAATTTTGCCCTTAATTTACAGAGTATTAATGCCATTTGCTAATTTAAAATAATCACAGATAGCTCTACATTCCTTTTCTGGTTAATTCATTTTAAACACAAATGTAATATTTGTTTTGCCTCTTAGTGAAAATGAAAAATGTACTTCTTCTTTGAAGGAAATACATTTTACAAATATTGTTCTGAATTTATGTATTTTGCAGGGGAAAATATCCTAGTGAGCATTTCTACTGTGGCAGTATTTCTGATTATTGTTAGTTATTCATAAATAGATTTTTGTGTAGTTTAATTGGCTTGGATACAATATTTAGTTGGTGCTTTTTTTTTACATAATGCCTTTCTAAAAGGTATTTATTTTTGTGTTTGTAAATCCTTGTGTTCTTAGCTAGCTCCTTTGTAAATGTATGTCTGTTGGCGTGGAGTTAATATTGTGAGGGGGCCAGGCAGATAAGTGTGGTTTTGTCAGGCTCGTTATCACTATAGGAAAATTAACTTGGAGCATACCAGGTCCAACAAGAGTGATTTGGGAGTATCTATAATAATAAAAGCAAAATATGCTAATTAGACCAGATGTCCTTTCGGACGAAGCCGGGGCTGCGAGGGAAGCCCGGGTCCCAGGTGCCTGCCAGCGGCCAGAGGAAAGCCTGGGTCCCGGGTGCCAGAGAGAAGCCGGTGCCAGCAGCCGGGAGAAGGAAGGCCTACTCTTGCATGAATTTTGTGCATAGGGCCTCTAGTTGTTATATATGATTATGTTTTTTTATTAGCAGTAAAGTACTATGTATAAACTGCAGCCAAGGGCATTCATATTCTTCAGTATAGAGCAGCAATTTTCTACCTTTCTCATCTCATGGCACACATTACTAATTAATAAAATTCTGCAGCACATCAAAAAATACAGTTTTGGCCAATAGGATAAAAAATGGTATACTTTTTTATTAATTCTCACAGACGGCTATTGCTGTGTTGGCTGTTGTCACTTTTTTATTTGACAGTCTAAGGGAAAAGAGGTCAGTGTCCTGACTAAATAGTCAGGTATTGTATATTTTAAAATTTTTTGTGGCATACCAATGTGCCTGCTGTGGAACACTGGTTGAAAATAGCTGGTATAGAGGTTTCCCAGCTGTCCATTAACTTCTGAGAAAGAGGAAGTTGCATAAACTTAGTACCAGAATTTCTTTCAGTAGAATTATGTCTTTCTCCATCTTTTGTTGTACTGCTGTTGATCAAGTAGAAAAGGGATGTTTTCTATCTCTGTTCATTTTAGAGTCATTTAGCAGAAGTTTAGTGGCAGGACAAAGACCTAATAAGAAAAAAATTTTTTTTTTTCCTTTGTATTCTTGATTAAGCTTAGAAGGGAGAACAGGAGTTTTCATATCTCAGGAAATTCTCTTACACTTGATACCAGTTATTACTATTTTTATTATTTCACTTATTTGTCCAAACTCAGAGTTCATATTAAGTGTGATTAGGGCAATATTTGAAGGATATACAGTCTTGGGGGGGTCTCTTCCACTTAAGGAACTGCTAATACATGTTTTAGGAGTTGGAAACAAGGTTTTCATTATTTCTGTTAACAGGTCTTTTAAAAAAACATCTTGTGAGGTGTTTTCTTCTTCTTTGAGATCTTCATGCATAATTTCTCCCGTTTGCAGGTCCTTACCCCCAATTCTTACTGACCCTTCAGATTCTAGCTTATATATTACTTCCTTAGGGAAGCCTTCCATGATGCCCAAGATTAAGGAAGGTTCCTCTACTTGTATAAGTATACCTTACTTTTCCTTTATAACATTCAGTATTATCATGTATTTGTGTGATTCTCCTTGGTATCCCAAATACCTGACCAAGTGTCTGAGTATCTACATATAGTGGATACTTAGTAAATAATTATTGAATGAATGAAGCTTTTGCACAGATGTTCTAAACTTGTGGATTAAAAAAATGAAAATTTTACTTTTAATACATATTGTCCCATTTTGAATATGGTTATATTTTGACATCCTGGAAAATTGTTACTAGAATTTATCTTTTTGTATTTATAATGAATTCAAAAAGATCCTCAAAGTGGCTTATCGTCCCAGTATTTTCTACCTATTTCTCTTATTTGTTTGTTTGTTTGTTTGTTTAAAGTATTACATATGTCTCCTTTTTCCCCCATCGACCCCTCCCCGGCCACTCCCACCCCCAGGACAAGTCTCCACTGCCCCATGTCCATTGATTATGCTAATATGCATGCGTACAAGTCCTTTGGTTGATCTCTTACCTGCCCTCCTCTGCCTTCCCTCTGAGGTTTGACAGTCCATTGGGTGTTTCTCTGTCGCTGGATCTGTTTTTGTTCATCAGTTTATGTTGTTCTTTATATTCCACAAATTATCTTTCTCTGACTGGTTTATTTCGCTTAGCATAATGCTCTCCAGGTCCATCCACGCTGTTGCAAATGGTAAAAGTTCCTTCTTTTTTATAGTAGCGTAGTATTTCATTGTGTAGATGTATTACAGGGTTTTAATCCACTTACCTGCTGATGGACACTTAGACTGTTTCCTAATCTTAGCTATTGTAAATTGTGCTGCTATGAACATAGGGGTGCATATGTCTTTTTTAATTGGTGTTTCTGATTTCTTGGGATATATCCTAGAAGTGGGATTACTGGGTTGAATCGGAGTTCCATTTTTAACTTTTTGAGGAAACTCCCATCTACCTATTTTCTAGTTTATGTTGTGAATGGATTACATCATCATGTCTTGACACTTAATTGGTTACTAGCCACTTAAATACTTGGCTGATTTGTTGACTGTATATGTAAAGTGTGTATTTTTTTTTTCTTCTGGCTTAGACTCTATTTAGGAGAGACAGATCCTTTTTCATTTTAAAGGGCTTACTTCCATCTCCAGGCTGCAAAATGTTAACTAACTACTTTAGCACTGTCTCATAGAACTTTATGCAATAATGGAATTGTTGCACTGGTATATCTGTGCTTTCCTATCCACTAGCAATGAAATGTGGTCAGTTTGACAGAGGAACTGAATTTTAATAATTAATTTAAATAGACTTCGGATTATTGATCTATAACAACCATTTCCATACAACAGCGAGGCCTTCACTTACTTACTCCTGAATTTTTAAAAACAATTTTGAGTGGGTAATAAATTCACATATTAAAAATAAACTTAAGAACAAAACTATTATTAAAAAGTTTATATCGCTTTGTCTCAATCTCTTTTCCCCCTGGTCCCATAGAAAACTATATTTATTTGTTTCTATTTATCTTTTTAGTGTTTATACATTTATAAGAATTAAAAATGTTTTTATTTTTTCCTTATATAGTACGTGGTATGTTTTATATTTGTATTACTGGTTTTACTTATAGTATCCTGAAGTCCTCTTCATTTTACTATACAGAACTTTTTCTGATTCATTTTTACAGAACTATATTTCATTATGTGGATATATCATAGTTTCTTTAACCCAAACATGGCCTTTTTAATAAATGACCTATAACAACTGGTTCTAATTGGAGAAAGAAGAAAGTTGGATCTACACCTAATAGTGCAATCTTGAAATATTCCAAATTTTCAAGAGATATAAATGTATTTTTGTTATACTCTAACCTTTTACTATAAACGGTGCTTCAGTAAACAACTTCGTATGCATATTATTTAACATTTGTGCAGGAATATCTGTATGGTATGGAATTGCTGGTTTAGAGAGTAAATAAATGCATTTTTAATTTTGGTAGCTATTGCCAGATTTCCCTCCTTTCGAGTTGTGCCATTTGCATTCTCACCAGCAATGAATGTATTGAGAGTGATGGTTTCCCTGTAACTTTGTTGACAGAATGTATTTTCAAGTTTTTGTATGTTTCAATTTGTTGGGTGAGAAATGGTGCATAATGTAATTTTAATTGGGATTTCTTATACTTAAGCAGGTTAATCATGTTTTGTACTTTTTTCTGTTGGGTTTTTGGTCTATTTCTCAATTTCTCGGTGGTCTTTATATAAAAGGGAGATTAGACTTTGTCTATGATAAGAGGTGCACTTTCCCCCCACACTTTGTCATGGTGTTATTATCAGTCCTCTTTTCGCTCCTCTCTCTTCTGAATTTTTGAGTTGTAGTAAGACCTTCTACCTTCCAGAGTTCTAAAGAATTCAACCAGATGTTCTTTTGGTATTTATATAGGATTTCATTTTTAAATCTTTGGACCATTTGAAGATTATCCTGATATATAGTGTTAGTTGTGGAACTAATGTAATATTTTTCCACATGGCTACCCATTTGTTCCAATGTCATTTATTAAAAAGTCCATATTTACCACCACTAAATTGAGATGCCACTTTTTGACAGATAGATTCCCATATGTGTTTGGATCTATTTCTGGATATTTAATTCTATTTCATTGGTCTGTCCATTCAAGAACCAACTTGACATTGTTTTGCTTATTAAAGCTTTTTAGTATGCCTTAACATCTAATACAGTTAACTGCTCTTATTGCTTCTCTATTTTTGAGCTTTTTCCTTAAAGGCGATTCTTTCCTGTTTGTTTCTCCATATAAACTTTGTAATCAACTTATCTAGTTGGAGAAAAAAATGTTTCAGTATTGGGAACATTCTCTAAAAAACTAATACACCTTAAGGAATATTTCCTACTCAGAAGGGAGAGGCAGGAAAGCTGGGTAAGTTTATCTCTTAGGTACCTTCCATACTACTAGTATAGACTACCAACCAGAGACTAGACCAAGTTTTCTTGATTCCCTAGCTTGGGGAGTAGGATTCTAAATAGATCTTTTAGATTTTTTTTTCTCCTTTAAAAAAAAAATCTTTATTGTTGAGAGTATTACAGATGCCCCTCTTCCTACCCCAGTGCCCCCCTCCACCTGGTTCCCACCCCACCCCACCCCAGGCCTTTGCCACCCTATTGTCTGTGTCCATAGATAATGCATATATGCATATACTAGTAAGATCTTTGATTAATCTTTTCCTACTCCCCTTTCCCTCTTCCCTCTGAAACTCGTCAGTCTGTTCCATGTTTCCATGCCTCTGATTCTATTTTATTCATCAGTTTATTTTGTTCATTAGATTTCTTGTTCATTTATTTTGATTTTTAGATTCAATTGTTTATAGATATGTATTCATTGCCATTTTATTGTTCATACTTTTGATCTTTTTTTCCCCTTCCTCTTCTTAAAGAATACCCTTCAACATTTTATGTAATACTGATTTGGTGGTGATGAACTTCTTTAGCTTTTTCTTGTCTGTGAAGCTCTTTATTTGACATTGAATTCTAAATGATAGTTTTGCTGGGTAGAGCAATTTTGGTTGTAGGCCCTTGCTATTCATCACATTGAATATTTGTTGCCACTCCTTCTGGCCTACAAAGTTTCTGTTGAGAAATCAGCTGACAGTCATATGGGCGCTCCCTTGTAGGTAATTGAGTCTCTTTCTCTTGCTGCTTTTAAGTGCTGCTTTTAAGATTCTCTTCTTGTCTTTAACCTTTGGCATTTTAATTATGATGTGTCTTGGTGTGGGCCTCTTTGGATTCCACTTGTTTGGGAGTCTCTGTGCTTCCTGGACTTACAAGTCTATTTCATTAACCAGGTAGGGTAAGTTTTCTGTCATTATTTCTTCAAATAGGTTTTCTTTTTCTTTCTTTTTAAAAAAATATATATTTCTTTATTGATTTCAGAAAGGAAGGAAGAGGGAGAGATAGAAACATCAATGATGAGAGAGAATCATTGATCAGCTGCCTCCTGCACGCCCATCTACTGGCGATCGAGCCTGCAACTCTGGCATGTGCCCTTGGCCAGAATCAAACCTGGGACCCTTCAGTCCGCAGGTCGACACTCTATCCACTGAGCCAAACTGGCTAGAGCCAAATAGGTTTTCAATATCTTGCTCTCTCTATTCTCCTTCTGGCATCCCCATAATGTGAATGTTGTTACACTTAAAGTTGTTCCAGAGGTTTCTTACACTGTATTCATATATTTGGATTATTTTTGTTGTTGATGTTCTGATTGGGTGGTGTTTTGCTTCCTCATGTTCCAAATTGTTGATTTGATTCTCAGAATCCTCTACTCTACTGTTGAATCCCTGTAAATTGTTAATTATTTCAGTGAGTTTATGCTTAATTTCTGACTGGTCATTTTTTATGTCTTTGAAATTCTAAGATTCTTGTATGTCTCACTAAGTCTCTTGAAGCGCTCATTAAGATCCTTGAGCAACCTTATAACCATTGTTTTGAACTCTGTGTCCAGTAGTTTGCTTCCTTCCATTTCTTTCATTTGTGACATGTTTCTTTGTCTCCATATTTTGGCTGCTTCCTGGTGTTGGTTTCTATGCATATTAGGTAGAGTTTCTATGTCTCTGGAATTGGTAGAGTGTCCTTGTGTCTAGTAGGTGTCCTGTAGGGCCCAGTAGCTTAGCCCCCCCAGACACCTGAGCTGGGCACTTTAGATGTACCCCTGTGTGGGCTGTGTGCAGTCTTATTGTAGTTGAGCCTTGATTGCTATTGGGGTCACTGGAAGGAATTGACTTCCAGGCCATTTGGCTGTGAGGACCAGCTGTGACTACAGTGGAAGAGCTGCTGTGGAGCAGTGCTCACTGAGTCTGCCCCTTGAGTGTGTTGCTTGTAGATGTGTAGAGTTGTAATCTGGTATCGTCTGAAGCTGTTCCCCTGGTGCACTGGCTCTTGGGTCTCCTTGGAGGGGCAAAATCAGCCACTGCCTGGAGCCACCCAGCAGAAGCTACAGAGCAATCTGCAGATAGCTGCTACTTGTATTGGGCTTGGAAGTGCCCAGGTGAGGCCTGCTGTGAAGCAGGTCAGGCAGGTTGTAGTGCTGGGTCTTGGGCCTCTTATTGATAGGTTTGGGTCACGCTGATGCTTGTTTGAGAGATTTTAGGAAAGTCTGAAGCCTGAACCAGGACAGGTCATTCATATGGAGAAACCTCTGCAAACAGTTTGGGTGAGGCTGAAAATTGGATGGGGCAAGTCTTAGGGAATCCCCAGGACGGAGCAAACAGTGTGAGCCATGCTGATGGAAACTCAGATATTGCTGCCAGTCAACTCTTCAAAGTTGGGGGGAGGTCCCAGCACAAAAACAATGACTTCTGTGAGCCACCCCTGTCTGGGAGAAAGCTGCCTCCTAGTTCCTGCCCCAGTGCCAGATAATCTAGTTCCTCCCATATATCCCTGGGTCCCCCAAAGTCCCGCTGCCCCAGCACGAGCTCAGAGGGAGCGAGCCCTTGGTAAGTCATGTGCTGGCCCTTTAAGAGGAACTACTGGGTCTCCAATAGCCTCCTTGTAACTTAGCTACAATCTCTGCTGGTTTTTACATCCTTGCTGGTTTTTACAGCCCATAGTTAAGGGGACTTCTCTTTCCAGCTCAGGAACTGAGGCTGGGGGCCTGGTGTGTGGCTGGGGCCCCTTGCTTCTCTCGGGAGGCCTCTCCCCATTGAAATACATGCCACATGTGGGTGTTGGACCATCCGTTCAGTGCCTCCGCCCCTCTTACCAGTCTCGATGTACTTTCTTTACTTCTCTAGTTGTAGGACTTCCCTTCAGCCAGGTTTCAGGTGGTTCTGAATGATGGTTGTTCTGTATTTGACTTGTAATTTTCATGTGGTTGTGGGATGTAGAGAGTACCTGCGCATTTACCTGCCTTTACCTACACTGCCATCTTGGTTCTCCCTAGCTGGAAACTCTCTTTTAGAGTTCTTAGCAGTTGATTTTTGCTTAATCAGAGATACATTTTACTTGTTTCATAAGTTTTGTCTAGCCCTTTGCTCCATGACTTTACAGGTTGACTAAAGTTACCTGCCTTTGAATAAATGAACTAGGCTTATTTCTGGTACCAACTGGTTGATGTTGGATACTCAGAGGACTATGTTGATAGTGGATATTTAGAAGTCTGCTGAGAATTCTGATAACAGGTTGAAGGAAAGAGTGCTATCGTCAGTTATTAGTCTTTGCTATGGCTAAGAGATTGGAGAAGGGTGGAGGACTTGGCAGAAAAATGGGGTCATTTGTACTTAATATATTTTGCAATTCCTTACATGATTATCTATAGCATTTAAAATGACCCCATTATTTGGATGTTTTATAATTTGCTTAATCCGTCAACATTTGGGTTATTTCTGTTTTTCTCTTAAATGATGTATTTGATGTTTAGTTTCTAAACATAACCATGATTCCATAGGTGAGTAATTTCTAGTATAAAAGGTACGATCATTTTAAATGTTTTTATAAATATTGCCACAATTCTAAACTTAAACCACCTCAGGCTACTTTCCCATTAAAATGCCCTATGTTATATTAAATGTATTTTCACCAAGTTACATCCCTACTTACATCTGGAAAAGCTCATTATAGCTCCTAATATTATTCATACTGATTGAGTTTCTTTGAACTTTCCAGAATATATGGTCTTGTTTCTTGACTATTTCACCTTTTTGTTAATTTTTAATACCCAATCAATGTTCACCTTCGGTTCACCTTATTTGGAACCTATACTAAATTGAAATGATAGAGGTTGCTTTCAAATACTACAATATTTCTGCTCATCCGTTTATAATTGGATTTTCAAATGCATGGGAATAACTAAGACTTCCACTTTTTTATTTTGTCTTTCTCTCACTTTTTAAATTCTTTATAGCCTGCATTCTGCAATGTCATTCAACTCAAGTTGTGCCACTGGTCTGGCAAGAGTAAAGGATAACAGTTAAGAGCTCAGGCTTTGACGACCGTTGAGTTTCTAGTCCCAACCCTTAATTCCTGGACAGCTCACTTACACTTCTATGTTTCAGTTTCCTCATTCTAAAATGGAGAAAATAGTAGCATCTACTTTACAGAGTTATTAAAGATTAATTAGCTAATACCTCCCAAGTGTGTGAAACGATGACTACCACATAGGAAGACTTTATTGTTAACAGCTCTTTTTCATAATTTTTATTAAATAATAATAAAATATATATCCTTCTGGTGGGACAGAACAGTCTTTTCTGATTAATTGTCTCAGTCTTTGACACTTGGTTTTCCCTCTTTTATAATTCTTACTAGAGGCCTGGTGCATGAAATTCATGCCCTGGGGGGAATGGGGAGGTCCCTCAGCCTGGCCTGCGTCCTCTCACAATCCGGGACCCCTCAGGGGATGTCAGGCCTAAACTGGCAGTTGGACATCCCTCTTGCGATCCAGG
>NW_005365371.1:4691561-4696869 GCF_000412655.1 Myotis brandtii | reverse complement strand
AGAATCAGGGCTGACCACAAAATGTGCAAGCCAGAGTCCATGCATGTCATCACTGCATCATCCTGTTTTTTCAGTGTTAGAGAAGCCTTGCCAGGTTTTAATTTTTAAATCTAAGACACTGTTCCCAATATATAGAGTAGGGTCCCTAGTCCTGGCTGGCAATCAGGGCCATCTGTGGGGCGACTGACGGGCGGGGAGATGGGGGGGGAGGGGGAGCCCCGCTGGCACCCACCTTGGCTGGTGGCCTGGTGCTACCCGCTGACTGGCCCCGCCCCCCGCCACTGCTGCCGCCAGTCGCCTCCTGCGTTGAGCGTCTGCCCCCTAGTGATCAGTGCGTGTCATACGCTGGTTGGTTGATTAGCATATTAGGGTTTTATTATATAGGATTCCTTGCCTTTATGGCTAGTTTGCTGATTGTTCTTTCCTTATTAGAGGTGGTGGATGGTTTAGGTATAGCTTTATCATTAAGGCAAGTTGGAAGTAGGAATAAAAGGAAAATGAAAAAGTATGAAATACACTTCTATTCATGGCTATTTTTGCATTACTTACCTTTTCTTTTGATGCTTGTATTTTGGATTTTAGAATTATGCTAATGCCTGGTCTTTGGAGACAGCTCCCTGAATCTCTAGTTACAAAAAATTCATGACTATAATAACTATTATACTTTTGGTGATTAGTGTGTAAGCACCTTATATGGATAAAGAAAAAGGATTGTTATGTGTCAGGGCACTTTTACTTGTGCTAGATTGTATTATATTATTGTATGTTAGTCAGAGCTTTGAAAGGGGTGTTAAACCTTTTCAAAGAAAGTCCCAGTACAGAGACTTCAGGGTTTTTAGATTTTTGAAAGTTAAATTTTAATAGTGAATAGAATTGCTGCCCTCTACTGTTGGCTAATTGTTTTCCTGCCGTGTAAAAAATGTTCAATAACCTGTACTAGGATAAGCTTAAGTATATATACTATTGGATTGGAGTATAACTTTATAAAACATTATTCTCATAACTTGGTTGTTAAATTATAGTTATAACCTAATACTGACTCCCATTAATTTATGTTCATTATCATCATTTTGGCTTTCAGAAAAACTTGGATCCTGGAACAAACTTTAGTCTTAGTTTCTCATTTTACATGGTGAACTTTAAGTAGTTATTAGATTGATTCCTCCTGGTTATGTGATTCAGAGCTTGTATTGATAGCTATTAAACTAAAAGTAAATTCTACAGATAGAGATAATATTTTAAAAATAATCATTGTTTTAATTTATCTTCTGTTATTTAATGTAGTTGAAATTTTAATCAGTATTAAATATGGATATAAGATCTTTATGTATTTACTAAAAAGAGGCACTACCTAAACAATGATGATATTGAGAAAATATTAACCCCTGGGTTTTACATTTTGTTTTGTTTTCTTAACATTTTTATTGATTTTTAGAGAGAGAGGGAGGGAGAGGGAGAGGGAAACATTGATCAGCTGCCTCCTGCACACACACTACTGGGATTGAGCCTAAAACCCGGGCATGTGCCCTGACTGGGAATTAATCCAACAACCTCTCAGTGCATGGGATGGTGCCCAACCAACTGAGCCACTCCATCCAGGACTGGATTTCATGTTTTTTACTTAAAAATGAAGGCATTAGAAGGGATGATTTTAAAGATTCACCTTAGCTTTATTTTGCTGAGTACCTATTGTATATGAAGTACTGTAATATGTAAATGATAGATATGGAAAAACAAAGATTATTAACATAGTCTTTGTTCTAGATTGAGGGTCAGCCAGTGTGCTAAATCAGGCTGTGCTTATTTATTTGCTTATTGTTATGGCTGCATTCAATGCTACAATGGCAGAGTTGAGTAGTAGTTGCAGCAGAGACAATGTGACCTGCAAAGTTGAAAATATTTACTATCTGCCCATTAAAAAAATGCTGACTCCTGTCCCAGATGAACTCTGGAAGATAAATATCTAAAAGTATAATTTTAAATGGATGTTTAAAGAGGACACATAGACAGAATGCCAGGAGTAGTTTAAATAAAGGGAAGTATGCTTTCATCATTAGCACCATTCTCCCAGTTCAGTAGTGTACTAACATTTTCTAATAATTCCTAGAGATTCCTGTTTATTAGGAATTAGCAGTTATCCTGCTTCACAGCGTCATTATCATCATCATCATCATCATTGCTATGACTTGGGTAAAAATCCTCAAATTTAAATATGCGGCGGAATGCCTTTTTATAACTTTGATCACTACCCACAAAGATATAAAACATTTCCAGTAACCCAGAATACTTCCTTTGCCCTTTCTAAAATAATATGTTCTCCCCCAGAGATAATCATTTTTCTGATTTATATCACTGTAGATTAGTTTTGAACTTCTTACAAATTTAATCATACAGTATTTATGGATTCCTTATGGCTTCGTTTACTCAGCATCTATGCAACTGTGTGTAGTTTGTTTCTATTGTTGTGTAGTATTGCATTGTATGAATATACTACAACTTGTTTATTCTGCTATTGTGGGCATTTGGGTTGTTTCCAGTTTGAAGCTGTTATGAATAAAGCTGCTTTGAACATTAAAAAAAAATTTAGAAGAAGGGGGGAGAGAGAAACATCAGTTGAACAGAGAAACATTGATCGGTTGCCTCCCAAATGTACCCCCTATCAGGGATTGAACCCGAAACTTGGTACGTTCCCTGACTGGGAATAAAATCTGCAACCTTTTAGTGTACAGGATGATGCTTCAACCAACTGAGCCACGTCAGCCAGGGCTGAGCATTATTATATAGGGTTTTTTTTTGTGGACAGACGCACTTCTCCTGGGTGTGTGTGACTTCTCCTGGGAGGTAGAGTTTTAAATTCATCTTGTAGAGTCCTTACCAGATAGTTTTTGTTTAATAGGACAAAGTGGGAAGGAGGAATCAGAGACATATTCAACTACTTTATAAGTTTGAGTAGACCACCTGCTCCATTATAAAGTGGTAACTTTACATTTCTTTATAAACCCTGTGACTAAGGAAACCTACCTTTTGAGTAAATCAAATAAGTTTTATTTCTGATGCCACCTTTGGTTGATGTTGGGTGTTTAGAAGTCATTGCGGAGAATTCTGATAAGAGGTTGAAGGAAAGAGTGTTGTCATTAGTTAGTGGCTGAAGGATTTGAGAAGGGTAGAGAACTTGGCAGAATAATGGGGTCATTTGTATTTAATATATTTTGAAAATCCTTACCCATCATCAATACAGTTCTATAGTATTTAAAATTATTTCATTGTTTGTTTGGATGTGTCACAAGACTTCTTAATTTCATTTATTTTACTTTTCTCTTTCAGAATGTCAGTTAGCTCCTTTTTAGATTCCACTTTCCTTTTTAAATTCATTATTGCATTCACATTGTATAGCCTTTCCTCTGTGTTATTTTATATACTAGTGGCCCAGTGCACGGATTCATGCACATTGAAAGGAAATTAATTAGAAGAAATATTTTAATATTGCTATCGTCCTTTCTCTATAATAGAGTGTCAACCAAATTAACGATTGACAATGACAGATCGAAACACATGCGTGCGATTGGCACCCAACGAGAGCTTTATAATGTATCGCACATGCGCGAGTCAACTTAGCCTTTTATAGATATAGAATAACTTGCTTAATTAGACCTGCTTTCTGATGTAGCTAAACTTTTTCCAACCCAGTGAAGCACCCCAACTTCTCTTTCAGGTAATTGTCAGCAACACAGCAGTAAATATCAACATGAAGAAGATTATTATTGTAGATCTCGCAGGGAGAACAAAGGGTAAAATATTTAACTGCAGCAGTGTTTGACTATATTCTATGCAGTGAGAAAACCTGAAGTCATTTTCAAGGTCCACTATTTCTTCTTTTCAGTCGGGTCAAGTTTCTAAGCTTTCTAAATCTCTGTTTTCCGGCTAATGAAAAGAAAATAGGATTCCACTGAGTCTCCTATCTACCTATTCCAGGACTTCTGTGAGGATCAAATGAGATGAGGCACAGGAAAACGCTTCACAGACATTTGGTTAAAGTAAAAAATGTTTGCACCTGGCTATAAAGCAAGTCCTGTTCCTAGGCTGAAGAAACTGCAAGGAGGCTAGTCATCACTAGGGAGAGGAAGCTGTGTGTTGCTACGTGACGTCATTACCTGGTGCCCACGGCAACTGTTTAGGGCTGGGCTGGGCTGTGGGCTGCATTTTATGCCATGGGGTCTTGGCAGCATCGGCTGCGATTTGGCAGGGCCTTTGTTCCACTTGGGAGAAGCCGAGTGTTGCTTTGTGGGTGCCAGGTCTGTCGTGCCAGTGCCTGTCACGGCAGCTCCTGCATTGAGCATCTGCCCCTTGGTGGTCAGTGCGCATTATAGCGACTGGTAGGTCAGTTGGACACTTAGCATATTAGCCTTTTATATATATAGACTAGAGGCCCGGTGCACGAATTCGTGCACCGGTGGGGTCTGGCTGGCCCGCCCCGATGGGGGTTGGGAGGCCAATCGGGGACAGGGCCAGCTGGGGGGACAGGCTGCAGGAGATTGGTTGGCCGGCCCTGCCCCCTGATTGGGGTGGGGGGAGCATTCTGGAGCAGAGCCGCCTGGGGGGAGGAGCCACAGGCAGTTGGCGGGACGGCCCTGCCCCCTGGTCAAACTCCTGGTTGAACTCCTGGTCGAGGGGACAATTGCATATTAGCCTTTTTTATATAGGATATTTAAAATTGCCATTTATAAGTCCATTTCTGCTAGTTCTAACATCATTGTCTTCTGTGGTTCTGCTCTCAAGTCTACTTTTAATTGTTCTTTTATTATTCACATTTTTCTGATTCTTCCCATATGTTGAAATTTTTTTGTCATGTGCTTTATATAATATGTATAAGAACCATTGAGACTGAACCAATGTTCTTTCCCTTTTAAGAAGCTAGAATGAAACTGCTCCCTCCTTCCTCCCCACCGCCCCCAATTCGCAGGGGATACATTCCAAGACCCCTCAGTGGATGCCTGAAATTGCAGATAGTACCAAACCCTATATATAGTAGATTTACAGTTGTGAACAAGTGAAACACAGAGTTTATTCTTATAGTACTATTTATTAATTGTATTATCCATATGAACAACTGTAAACCTATTTTTGCCCACCCCTGTGTGTATGTATATATTATATACTACTAGAGGCCCGGTGCACAAAAATTTGTGCACTTGGCGGGGGGGTCCCTCAGCCCGGCCCTCTCGCAGTCTGGGACCCTTTGGGGGATGTCTACCTGCTGGCTTAGGCCTGCTCCCCGGGGGGATCGGGCCTAAGCTGGCAGTCAGACATC